>NC_088206.1:11012314-11362655 GCF_037126465.1 Ornithodoros turicata | reverse complement strand
ATGGACTGGATTGAATTTGATTTGAGTTAAAACTGCGGTGGATGGGGTTAATGATGGTGTGATTACTAATGGGTGTGCAAGATTTCTATGGGTCGCCGCTAAGCTGTAGATCCTGAGGCTGCAGGTAGAGAGTTTTAGTGTGTATCGTATACGCTATCGCCTTTGCGTACGAAAGGGATAGCGTGGTGGTTCTGCGGAATGCGCAAAGCTCTCTTTATGTTCTGCGCGTGCGCAGAAACACCAACGCCATCTCTTACGTACGCTAAGGCGATAGCGTATACGATGCACCAAAACTCACTAATGTAGGTTAAAAGTACGTTAAATAGTACTACCGTCAGTTAATCAATTACTATAGTAGTTAGTTAAGTGACGGTTGGGATCGAGCAGTTACGTGACCGCCTAAGTTAGATAAGTATACGTGAAATAACGGCTAATGCACAGTCTGCATTTTCCTGTTTTTCACTGTTTTGATGTTCTTGTCTGTTTTCGACAGTCCATGCAGGTGTTCATGAAATGTCACCCCACACCACAGACGAGCACCAAACACCACAGCACTTTCCCCAGCTTCATTCCAGCCACCCATCCATTTGCGCCGAAACCTTTGTTGGCGTCCCCCGTCCCCACATGACGCTAATTTAATCTTCGCAGCTCGTCGGAATTCCACCTGCCAGGGAAAGAATGTGTGCTTATTGGAGCACGATGTTGAAAGGCACTCATCCTGAAAGGGAATGAACCTGAGTATATGACGTGGGTAGATTATATTATAGGAGACGGGGTTCCTCTTAGTAGGAACGGCAGAGCTCCTTTCTTCAGCCCCTTGATGATGGAGCTTCTAAACTACCAGTACACTGCATTGACGAAAAAATTGAATGTCTAGGCGTAAAAAAACGAAGCAATTATTGAAGCAGAAGCATGACTTCGATCGCTATTCGGTCTCCCGCTTTTCACCTCAATACGTGTACAATGTTTGTCATTAGGCAGAGTAGTTAGCAGTTAATTTTAGCGTACAATTTCACATTTATTCTTTCTTTCTTTTTATATTCCGTGTTAATGCCGCGAAGCAACGATGGGTGTGAGCGGCGTACGGATGTGGACGGATGGAGAGAGGACAGCAGGAAGGAGTGGGAGACAGGGGGGTTAGTATGCGTCCTGGGCAAACTTCAGGGGAAACTGTGCCGAGATTCGTCTGGAGAGTCTTCGGAAAACCCAGGGAAAACTTCAGACAGCACAGCCGGTGGTAGGATTCGAACCCACCACCTCCAAGTCTTCAGCACGAGCTTGGCTACCACCAACCGCTCGGCCATGCCGCTGGTTTAGACTAGGACTAATCAAATACTAAGACTAAATAAGTAAGACTAACAAAATACTAAGACTAATCAAATTAATGCAGTCTTTCTGTGTGGCCAACGTTCTGTCCGTGTTTTATACCGTAGTCCGAAGCAATTATTGAAGACGAAGCAATTACTCAAGTAGAAGCATGACTTCTTCGGTCTCCCGCTTTTCACCTGAATGCGTGTACAATGTTTGCCATTATGCAGAGTAGTTAGCCACTTATTTTAGTGTACAATTACACTTTCTTTCTCTCTCTCTTTTATTTTTTTCTTTTGCCAGCGTGAACCAGACTGCGCCGACGTCAGGTTGTCATTAGCGCTGTCCTGCGAGCAGCAACGCCTACACTTTTCTTGAATCTTTTTCCGCGTGTTTTGCTTGTACGAGAGATAACTTTTCGGCATCATATTTAAGACAGACAAATATAGCCTCCGCAGTATTCTTATCAGTGTTGGGGGTACCTCGCGTTACCCGTAACTCGTTACCGCAACCACGCTGCTTTCTTCGGTAAGCACCGGTGACTTCTTGAGGGACTCGTTCCTTTCTTAGGTTTAACTTTGTCAAAGTAACTTGGGGGAATGTTCCAATTTGATTTTGTTCCATTCCCGTCTATAAACATCGCTCCTTATAGTGAGACGACAGCCACGTGGCAGGTCTGACTCCCTTGTTGTTACGCGGTGAACGTTGGAAACTCTGTTTTGGCCGTACATTTGAAGACTCAGGTAACGCTCATCACAGCTACGATCGGTGTATTCATAATGACGAAGGGCACTGTGTAGCAGGATTAAAACTTGGCGCTGTTCTACGAATTGTGCGTAGAAGACAACTCATGGAACCTAGTCTTTCAATGCGTGCTTTGTTTTCCGTTCAAGAACCTTATTATGGGATCAAAATCCTCAAATCGAAAGATATCCTAAAGAAGCACATAAAGCTAGGCGTCTTTCGTCATATCTGAAAACTGACATAGTTTTCGTACATCAAAACTACTATCAAACGTCTTGCACCGCCCATTGTGAGATCAATGTCCTAACTAGTTACAGAAAGGTCAAGAACTAAGAAGTGTATATTTGGTTGCAAGTAACTTGAAAGTAACTCGTTGCTTTTCTAAAGTAGCTTAGGAACTTCAAGTTCATTTGGAATGACCCACCACATCATCATCCCATTTATGTGTGTGTGTGTCAAGTTCATTTTCATTGCTCGTAACTTTGTTTGTAACTCAGTTATACATTTTTGGCACGTTATCTGAACTGGTGACGAGTTCCTTTTGTCGGGTAACTTCCCCAACTCTGGTTCTTATAACAGGAGTTATTATTAGCTTGAAGATGGCGAACGGTGAGCAATGAGCCCCGAAACATCAACCAGGTGATGGCGAAAAAGGAACACACTTTAGTCGCTGCAGCATTCGATGGGAAACGACCGTTACTTGCGCTACGCGTATTTGTGCGAGAGCTTTGTAGAAAAAAAAAACGAATTATCAATAATCAATTTTGCTGAGAATAAGGAGGTACCCTCTGCTACACCACCGACGACACCGAGACATCCCGACAGAGGAAAATTTGGTACAGGAAATTAACATGTTTCTTGAAATGTAACCAAACGCAGCATGTAACAATTATTTTTTTTAAATCGTGTTTTGCCGATTTTCGACGAAAATATTCGGCAGCGGGTACTTGGGCATGTTTCAGCTAGACGGAATCCTAGTTATTGACCTCATGCTATAGAATGTCATTAAACGTCATGCACATACCATTCACGTCATCACGTCATACATTCATTCACGTCATGCACATACCCGGTCGCTGCGTCGCTTCCATGTTTCGCTTTATACGGTCGAAACCCGTTTATACGACCACGGCCGTTCCCGCGTATTTTGGTCATAAAGTGAATTGTCATATTAACGAACACCATGTATACAATGCGTAAGCTTCGAAGCGTAGGAAATCATGTAAGCTGGTAAGAGAATACCAGTCAGCTCTGTTCGTTTGCGCTTCGCCTCAGACATGGTGCGATAAATGCAGTTCGACTGCAGCAGGTCACTGTGACCATGTGACCAATGACATGACACTGTTCGTTTAGGCGCATCTGGCAGGGACATCATGAGTCACCGCAAAAGCCAGCCAGCGTTTTGGCCGTTATATGTCAGGAGAACTGCCGCGACTCAGTGACTAATGGTCATAGTAACGAGGGTAAACTACACCTGTTCGCCTCTAGTTGTGCTGAAAATATACCCGTCGTTGTCATATTAACGAAAAACAGTTACACGCGGAGGCCATTGAGAGGGAATGGTTCCCCAGAAAAAGGGTCATACAGCGGGATTTTCGTATTAACGATTGTCGTATTAACGATCGAGGTTCGACTGTAGCTTTATGTCCATCTGAAGATGAAAGTCTGTACCGTCCTTACGATCGGAAGTCGACGAAATGAGCATCAACATTCCCAAATATTAATGCCCGAGAGAGCACGTGAATTGATCATCGATAACGGTCCTGCCCGCTTCCACAGTACTCCGGAAAAACCTCGACAGTCACAGAAGATGTGCGTTGCCAAGTCAATGACGGTGGAATGCTTGAATGCTTGTTTTGTACTTTAGCGTATACAATAATCCTCACATATTATAATCCCGTTCGATATGAGTGAGGGAAGCAACAAAGCGTTGCTACGGTTTCAAAGTCTTGTGTATGGTTACAGAGATCGCAAAACCGTCCATGGTTTCTTTCAATCAATGTCGCCAAAACCGAAGAAATGTCTTCACATTTTGTATTCATGAAGTTAATGCACCAATTAATGAAATCACCATTAACGAAAATCAATTAATGAAGAGGAGAGAAAAACGTGGAGCTGGACCAATCACGTATTAAGTAGCCCATCTATCGTGCCTCATCAAATCATTAGACAGGAGCCATGCATGGTCTCTGTAAAGGATCACCCCTTCCTCCAGCTAGCATGGCTCAGGGGTTAGTGTTCTGGTCATGTCACCTAGAGGACTGGGAGGTACCCGGGTTCAAATCCCGGTGCCGGCTGGGGTTTTTCCTGGGTTTTCCTCACACGCTTTCAGACATATGTCAGCCCAGGCGCACATTCCTCAGGGCGTCAGTCGCGACGTTGCCCACACCTATGAGAGCCCTTTTCAGCATCACCCTTTCCCCTCGGCCTTCGTGTGGAATGTAAAACTATATCCGCGGTAACGATGAAGATAATTTTCGTATCACCGGCAGACGAGGAAAGTACATGATTGCATCATACTGTGCCTGCGACAGTGTCGCGCTGATAATCGTTATCAGTTAGCCGGTCACTTGATATTCACGGCCACTGTATGCTCAAGCCACCTCGTCATTTTTAAACAGATTCTTCAGTAAATGTCACGTTAGCAAGGAAAGACGGCGAAAATCGATGTATATAAATCCAAAAATAAATTCAATACCGGTTCCGAAAATTCGCGATCAAAAGCTTGTTTAATGTTTAGTGATGGTCTGACCCTGTCCAATAAACGAAATTTTAATACGAAAATTTGAGCTTAACACGAGCAAGCAAAACAGCTCTCACATTGGACGCTTTCATTCTTTTTTTTTACCGAGGAAAAAAAAAGTTCCTAAAAATAAACATTGATTGCAGAATCAGCAAAACAGTAAAGATGTCGTGTAATCATCAATTCATTACACCTGCATAGCGTGACTACTTTATGAAGCTAGCTGCAGCGTTATTTTCTGATGCAATCATGAGTCAGCTACAGCGTTACCTTGTGGGGACGGTATCAGGAGGAGCGGCTTCGTCCGTATGCCCTCCGTATAACACAAGTTATCGTAGTTATCGGTGCCCTCAAATATGAAACAAATACCGCACAGTTTTGAAAAATCGTTTAGCAAAGTTCTCTCTTCCTTTTTTTTTTCCTCGGTGCAATTCGTGCTGTGCACCTCGAAATGCGTCAGGCGATGGCTCCATTTATTTCCGAAACATTATGCGTTGTCTCACGTATTGCACGTTTTTTCAGTCATGGGCTCATCTGCGGCTGTGCGAGCAATGCGCCAAAGTACTGGTACTTTTTTGCTGTCTTGTACCACAAACACCAGCTACAGTGCTTTATTAAACAAGAATGTTTGCCGCGAGAACAAGAACGAAAAACGAAAAGAGCTCTTGTGGGGTGCTTAGTATCTACGATGCGATGGTTACCAAACCAAGATTGGAAGGTGACCCCGGTGACCCCCTGTGTCATCCCGGCACAGTTCCCTGTGGAGCGGTCCGAGACGCACCATCCCCTCCTCCCCAAGATCATATAACATGCCGCAGAACCGCGGCAGGCAGAACTTGTATGAAGTGAAGTGTATAGAAAAAACGCACTACATCACTGAAACGGATGCGAAGATGGAACAGGTGCCAGTGAGTGCCACCATCTTTTTTTAAAAATGTCGTTGGTGTTTTTTTAATGTCGTTAAACAGTTTTTTTAATGTCCGTTGGTAATGTCGTTGGTGCTCAAAATAGAGCGCCACCTTTTTAGAAAAGCACGCGTCACCTGCGCCACGCAGAAGGAAGCGCCACCTGTGGCACGCAAGGGATCATGGAAACTTTGAGCGCCTTCAAGCATTACGAGACGGCAGAGACGAAGTAGAAGAAGAACAACAACATTCCCGGTGTGCGCAGCAGCAACGTCTATCAGACGATTCTAAAAAGTTGCGCGCGCCACAAGCGCGCGACGCAAAGCAGCATAGGAACCTTGAGGACACTGCTCTGTCGTCTGCTTCGGTTAAGGGCAACCTCCATGGAGCGAATGTACAGCGAAAAAGCTGCGAACTTCGCTCAGCGTCGGACGCCCTGCGCGAGGCGTCAAAAATGTGAGCGTCCGCCGCCGATCTGCCCATGCTAGATATTTTCGCCCAGCGTCCGCGATTCCGGAAGCGTCAACTGCAGATGAACCAATCAAAGTGCTCTTCCGCTACGAATATACGCCAGATCGTCTGCACGTGATTGTCTGCTCTCGTGAATCATCGTCATCGTCCTCTTCTTGCAACTGGGTGCTGTCGTCTGCTCGCGCTTTCGCCAACTGCAGCGCTAGAACGTGAGGCATTCTCTGCCAAGAAGCATATTTTCCTTACGCAGTAGTGAATATGCCTTTCGGTACGTTACTGGGCGCATCTTTTCAGACAGTTGTTGTATTTAGTTGCAAAATTTGTGACATTAAATACAATTTTTCGAGCAACTGATTTCACTAAGCTTTCACCTTATACCCTGGCAACAGTGACATCACAGCATGACTTCCCGACGCCGTCCGCTGGTTTTTCGCCCCATGGAGGTGGTGCCGGCGAACAACTGGCGGCGGAATGCGCGTGGCAGTCTGCCGCGCGAGCTTCGTTGCAAAAATTCGCTCCGTGGAGGTTGCCCTTTATGGTTTATCACGGTTGACGCTGCCGCTGCGGGAATGTTGTTGTTCTTCTTCTACCTCCGTCTCTGCCATCTCGTAATGCTCAAAGGCGCTCCAAGTTCCCACGATCCCATGCGTGCCACAGGTGGTGCTTACTTTTGTAAAAAGGTGGCGATTTATTTTTGAAGCGTGATGTGGGCAAGCTTACGCTTGTCGCATCCTACAGATGGCAATACAAGGTCTATTTGCTCTGTACTCTCAATATAACAATGCACAGTACATTCAAACCGTTGCAACATCGTTTTTACGGCGAGAGCAGCACTATTTTTGAAATGTGATGTGGGCAAGCTTGCGCTTGTCCCATCCTACAGATGGCAATACGACATCGTCTTGGACCGTCTTTGGTTGCAACAGGGTCATTCAAAGGCTGCCACAAAATTCCCGTATTGTCTTCGTACATACACGTGTATATCGAGCCTGAAATGCAGGCAATATGTTGATATCGCATTCGTATAGCAGTTTCGTCCTTTGCCTCGTATACATACTTTCCTCTTATCATAAATTACCTTGTACAAAATGGCATTGTGTTTCGTCAGAATACGATTTGATCATAGACGTCTTGCATGCCTTACGAGTATATACGGTACGCCGTAATGCTTCGTTGCGTCCGGAAAATGTCTCGAGAGCGGGACACTTGTGCTCCATCCACACAATGGCTCCAAGGGGTCGCACGAAGGCCTCTAGAAATGCAAAGCTTTGACAGATACATATGTATGTCAAATGGGACACGTGCCACGGAATCTTCCCTGCAGAATAGAGTTCAGAGAATTGGGCCTCAATAAATTTTGGGATAAACTAATAAATAACTGCGCCTGACGAAAACCCAATCCATGTTTTGAGCTACTTTTTTGTTTTTGTTTTTTTTTTTGCGCGCTATTTTTCGAAAGTTCAAAGATTTGTTTTTAATCGAAAATAGCGTGGGGACCCAAACTTGCTCAAAGTAAGTTCGCGTAGCTCTCGCGCAGCGCGACATGTCGCGAGAGGGCTAGTGCCACGGGGTAAAGTAAAAGAGATGCACATTGTAAAAACACGAATTCAGCAACGATGTTTGGAAGCAAAACGTGTCTTCATAATATTAAATGGATGTCGTACACAAAATGCATAGTGTGACTTTATGATGTTGCAAGCCGGAAGGTACCCGCGTTTTGGGTTGTTCTGTAGGGAAACCCTCTTCTATACGTATGCATTGCCTCCGGTTGAGTCCGCCGTATATACTGTACTGCCCGTTTCTTGGGTACGCGAAAATTGCGCCCTCTGTTCTAGAACTCCCTGATATCCCACACTTCTCTGTAAGTTGCGCAATCGTGAGACGAAGCCCAAGGGCATGATGACGCACAAGTCAGTTCAATGTACAGTTTAAAAAATGGGGGTCAGGTTTGAAAATCGCATAACTCATGTAACTGGACTACGTGTTTTTGTGGTGTGGAGGTGTACATAAAAACAAAAAATCACAACAGAGTTCTTTGTTTTTTTAACTTACGGAGCTTTTTTTTTTTTGCTGTTGTTATCCTTTTTGTTTTTTCATAGTCTCAGTTCTCCGACGTTATCGGAGCTTATCCGAAAGCTGTTCGTAACTTTCCACTGCAGCAAAGTGTTCTCTTTATCGCCCTTCAATCACAAGGTAAACAACAGGAAAATATCCTTTCCAATTCCAACGCAAAATATACGCCGCGGCGCCGGAGAAGTCGCCCAAGCAGCACAATGTACTGAGAGTCGAGTGCAATAGGGGTGGACGGTATGTGTCTTATCAATATTCTTTAGTTTCACCAGTCTGCTCAAGGCCTTCCACCTACCCGTCCACCCCTATTGCACTCGACTTTCAGTACAGTGTGCTGCTTGGGCGATGCTCCGCAGTGTATCGGCAGCGCCACAGGGTGTACACCTCGGTAACAATCAGTGAAACAACAACTTTATTTTGAGATGATGGTATCAGTAATATCGGTACAATCAATCGGTAGAATTGAGTTTTAGTTTACACCAGAAAGCGTTCACGACAACAGTTCCGAAAACATGATAAGCCAATCATCCTCTTTCTTTGAAACGAGTGTCATCACGTTGCTAAGCTTGGATTTGATGACTTCTTTTATCGTATCGTTTTCGTAGAATTTTTCCGACGCACTAAAACTCCCTATCTGACGGAACTATGGCAGGACAAGTCGGCTCCCACAGAACTACTTGCTCGTGTAGCTCTCTATTCCTGGTCCCCCTATATTTAGTGTCTAACTTTTCCGGATTAAACCCGATTCCTCCCGAATCAGTTCGGGACTAATTCGGGTTAAACCCGATCTATCCCCGAATTCTAACCACGTACCACGTTGTGTATGTATTACATACATGTCTGATGTAAATAGTATTTCAGTGCACCAGTGTGCTATGCGAAGCACATTTGAAGTAACATCATGTACAGTCTCAGAAATAAACTTCACCGCACAGCGCGCTCCTAACCAACCATCATCCGAATGATATCGTTATCTGGCCTGATTTGATGAGGACGGGAGGCGTACGCCCTTTTGTGACACTTCATACACGCAGTTCATAATTGCCACAAAAAAAGGCGTACGCCACCAGTTTTCAACAAATCAGGCCAGATAATGATATCATTCGTGATTATGGTTGGCTAGGAGCTTGCTATGCGGTGAAGTTCATTTCTAAGAGCCTAACGATGTCACCATCAATCGCAACGTGTGCATGTTTGGCTAATATAGAACTGCAAGCGGCTTGCTGGACAGAAAAAAAAAATAATAATAATAATGAACCCGATAACACCCGAATGTTTCAGCAGCACTCGATTTCACCCCGAGTTACAGATTTTAAAACGGCACCCATAATAACAAAGGCGTTTAACCCGAAAAAATCAGACCCTACACTCTTAAAAATGAGTTTCATCGCATAGCACGCTCCTAGCCAACCATCATCCCGAATGACAATGTGCTCGCCCCTGATTTGTTGAAAACGACAGGCGGAGTCTATTTTGTACGGTTATGCGCGTGCATAATGGTCCAAAACAGGCTCCGCCTCCAGTTTTCAACAAATCAGGTCTTGCTGAAGGCTGGGAGGTGGTGGGTTCGAATCCGGCTGTGCTGTCTGAGGTTTTCCCTGGGTTTTCCCAAGACTTTCCAGACGAATGGCGGCACAGTTCCCCCTGAAGTCGGCCTAGGACGCATACTAACCCCCTTGTCCCCCACTCCTTCCTGCTGTCCTCTCTCCATCTGTCCACATCTGTACGCCGCGCACAGCCACCGTTGCCTCGCGGCGCTAACACCGAATGAAAAAAAAAGGAGTGAAATGTCTATTTTTTTTTTTCTCGGAGTGTTTTCCATATTTTTACAAGCTCAGCGAAAAATCCCACCGTTACCCCACCGCACAGTGCTGCCAAATTTCAAAATCCCGTGTGTTTTTTCTTCTTTTGATTATTTTTTCGTGGCATTTCACCAGCCGATCGCAACATCCTCTTTCCTGCCTCCCCCTCTCCTCCTTTATCGATCGCGAGCTGCGCCGCCAACCCTTCCCCACCGCGAAAAAGAGCGAGCGCGAAAGATACGTCGACGATGACGACGACCATGGCGAGCGAAGACAAGGACGACGAAATCGCACCTCCATTCAGCGAGTAAGCGCGTTGCCGGTGAGCAGCTTCTGTTTGGCGCCGCTCCAGTCATTCCTTCCAAGCCCCGTGAAAAACCTCCGACGTTGAAGATGCCCGCAACGGTGAACGGCAAGTCCCCGTCGTCGGCGGCGTACGCTCCCCCGCGACGGGTGCAGGAGCGAGCCTTCGTCAAGAGCATGGCCGAGTACGAAGAGATGTACCACAAGTCGGTGACTGATCCCGAAGCGTTTTGGTCGGGCTTCGCGAAGACCTTCTACTGGAAGGAGCCGCACAAGGGGAAGTTCTTCGACTACAACATCGACGTGAGGAAAGGCCCGGTGTTTGTGAAGTGGCTGGAGGGTGCCAAGACGAATGTCGCTTATAATCTGCTCGATCGGAATATCGACAGGGGGCTCGCCTCGGATATCGCCTTTTACTGGTGAGACTTTTTTTTTTTTTTCTTGTGCGGAGGAGAGGTTCGTTACAATACGATGTTGCCGTCGGTTACGTGGAAACATGGGATACAAACAAACGAGAAACCGTCGTAAACATTCAAACGTCCGCGCAAAATGAAACACTGTGGAGATGGAGGTGTATTACGCTTTGGTATGGTGAACACAATAGCTGCAAGACTTCAAGTTCGCAGAATGGAAAAGGAATACGGTGCTGCGTGTGGTTGCCAGCTATGTCATTCAACATGAAAAGTGATTTATCTTATCCTATCTTATTACTTAGGTGTACAGCTACTCCCAATTATTAGAAAATTGTGAATTGTCCAGAGTCCCCCTGCGCCCCTCAAACACCCCCTCCCTTTCTTTTCTGTACACCCACTACTGGGCAACCCTTGTTATTTTCACATTAATTAGACACACGTCGACAACGATACATAAAGCTGCTATAACGTAACTGTAATAATACCCCCACCCACCCCCCACCCCAACGCATTTTCTGCAACACTCCGCAGCCCGATTCTGGATAAATAACTGTATATATGAATCGCTCAAGCATTTAGATTTTTTGTACTCGAGTACGCGAGCAATTGATTTTTATTATACATACCCATAATAGCAAACACCTTTGATAGCCCCCACAAGTACTTGCCCACGAATCTGCAGCTAAATTTCCTGGTCAATATTTATGAGACTGTAGTATTCATTTACAACAATGCTGACTGATAATATAAATTCATATGTACAAGATTGCGATTAATTGACATTCCGCACAACCCATTTTGCACATGGGATATGAGGAAAGAGCAATGCAAAGTGTGTGGCTGTACCTATAGCTCGATTTTTTCCTCGCATTAGAAGAGGAAATACGCGATTTCTTTCGGTATGTTTTTTTTTTCTTTTTTTCCCTGTTGCCACTGCGATAACATGCCTGGAAAACACTATTGCCGTCACTATTGCCCCGTGCCGAACGTCATACGTTGTCCTCATAACGACACAATTTGCCAGGAAATAAAATAATGACTTATAATGAGGAAATTAAGATGTGACGTCTCGTTATGGGAGATGCAGCGTCCCAGGACAAGGACGAACACGAGAGAGCGTTCGGCTTCGACGTCTCTTTCGCGCACGTTTAATGAAGACTTCAAAAGGGTTCGAATACTTCGTCCTAGGTTACGCTTTAGAAATGTGAAAGATAATTATTTCCATCGATGTGAACCCGCGGTCAAAGTCCTACACTAAACAGGATAACAGATTGCGCAGAAAATCGGGACCGCCAATACCGAAACCGAAACTCACCCGGCTCTGGAGTCATCGCAGACGCCACGCCAATGAGGCCACCGCCGCCTAGGACCAGAAGGCCTGCTTAAAGGGGCACTACAATGCAAAAACAAGTTCGCTTCAAATTACGTTAAACGCTATGTTGTTAATTTCGTACTTGTTATCATAATTAAAAGCTTCGATTCCGTTACGGGGCTACAATCGAAATTATGCATGACTGTTTCTTGCTTCGGCGCTAAGCAGTGAACGTCGTTTCAGCTCGTGCATCGGTGTCTTTAGTCTATGCTGCGTGTGCACGCGCGTGCCACGCCATGGAGCGCCGGCGAAAAACATAGTGCGCGTTGGGAAGCGGACTGGCGTCGCTGTTCGAAGGACGTGAAGATAAATGTTGTCAGTGGAACATTCGCGAGGACTATTGTGGGCTACAATTCAGTGAATCGGTATTGAAAAATGCTGAAGTGCGCATCATGCCGCGCATATACGGAACACTACCATCGAACCCGTTCCAAATCCTCATGCAGGGGAGAACCCAGTGGGGGGGGGGGGGGGGGATATATACCACTGCCCCCCATTCCGGCAGATTTTCCTGCCGCACGCTCCGTTATCCTCACACGCCGCACGGTGGCGTTCCTCTACTGCTTGCTAAGCTTCGCAACATGTAGATCATAAATAAAGTTCTGGTGTGAAATGCAAGCGCAGCGGCTCGTCGTCTTACATGACGACCCCCCCGTCTTCTCTCTTTTTTTTTAGTGCGGGCCCCGTAGGGTCTCGTAATTGGTAAATATTCGTTACCGAATATATTTACTGGTATAACAGTGTTATAGCGATCTGAAGAAGTCTTAGATCTCCGATACACTAGAGCCTAACGTAAACCCGCCAAACGTAATGGTGCATTGAGTCTCACGCTTTATATATCAGGTCCTTCCTGAGAGGTGGGCTACACCACCAAGCTCGTATCGTGTCCCAAAAAAGAGCGGTGGTAGATAGATGGATCTTTAGAATAATACCGTTTACTGACACAAAATTCTCTGAGTTGTCATTGGTTGCGCAATATACTGGGCGTTTTTTAAATCCTTTACAGATTTTATTTTTTATTAAAACGCTAGAGAGAAGCATAGAAGTCGTTTTCGCAGTCGAGCTATACGGCCATGCGGACATCCACTGGAAGAAAGTACGTAACTACAAGATGACTAATTACCTAAAATTCATTAATTAATTATTTAATTTGGTATTTCGAGAAAAAGCGCAGAGAGGCAATCTTCGTTCCATGTTTAAAAAATCCTGAAACGCGCACGTGCGTTGAAATATCCATAGGCGAATTTTGATATGCAAATGAGTCTAAACCGCGGCGACCGGGGCACAATCATTTCGTGTCAGGGGGGTCACGTGCTTTGGAGCGATGGTGATGATTGGAGTAGGTGCTGATCTGCTGGGCAGATCAACCGTTTTCAGGCCCAGATAAGACTATCTGTCGTCGAAGGTGATGCGCTCCCGAGGCGCGCTGTTTTGGTTTCGGTCATCTGCATAGCGAAATTCGCGGCACGCGCGCGTTTCAAGATTTTTAATAGGTTTAAAGGCATTAAAGATAAAAAGGCTTTATAAAGATAAATGGCTTTCAACGAGGATTGTCTCCTATTTTGCTATCTCGCTTTTGCACAAAGTTCCCTAGTTAAAGAGTTAATTAGTGAATTTCTGATAATTAGTCATTTAGTTGTTACATACTCTCTTCGAGAGGACGTCCGCTTGCCCGCATAACTTAAGTGCAAAAACGACATCTATGCTGCTCTCATAGCTTTTTTTAATAAGAAATCTGTAACGGATATAAAAAAAAAACTATAATATGTATGTACAGCCCCCTGGTAGCAAACTACCGATGCTCTAGTTCACTATAAACTTCCGCCAAAGACTCGCTTATTATTCTTATTTCTGCATATATTTCATTTTCCTGAATACAGGGAAGGAAATGATCCCGAGGACGCCGCGAAGCTCACTTACCAGGAGCTGCTGGACGAAGTATGCAAGTTCGCGAATGTGCTAAAGCAAAAAGGTAAATGCGTGATATTTGACCGTTTCAATGCTCATCTTTAATCTCGGCCGCTTTCCACTTCCACACAGATGAGGTAGCTCTTGCTTATGTCATCGTAAAAGCGTGGAAGTGAGCGTGCCATTTTTTTTTTTTTTCTTGTTGAAGCTAGATTGTGTCAATATACGCACGTGTTCAACCTAAGAACTGCACGAAATGTAGTCCGTCAAGCCTAACAGAATTACTCCGCCGCAGAAATTTCACTACGGTGCCACCAGGTGCCGCTAATAGGGATAAATAGTTTCGGTGTCGGAGCACTACTTGTCACGACGTAGAGTGATGCGACTAGCTGTTGCAAACAATACGCTATGCAAGCAGGTCGACTGTAGGCGCAGCTCCCCAGTTTCCCTCTCTCCTCGCCTGGATGGGGAGCAACCTCATCGTCCTCTAAAAAATGAGATAACGGTCCCAGGTGGCGCCGTGAGTGTAAAAGAGCCCGAGTTTGGGCAAGAAAGAAGAGTGGACGACGCAGAACGGGGTCTTTCTTGCGGGTCCTTCGAGCACTCCCTCCTTGCTGCTCGATGAGTGGACAGGCGTCACGTGGTTTCTTCACACTTTACCTCCTCTCATGCGCAAAGACACGTACACTGTCATTGCGCAGAGGAACAAGCATAATGCGGGGCTCAAACGTGCCGTTCTTATATAGGTTGAATAATTGTGCTACTCTTTGTTTTCTGAACACGACTATAGGTAGATATAGGTTTTAAAATGCGTTTACACATGTGCCGTTCACTCAATACTGATAACCCTAACCTATACATCGACGTTGAATTATTTCGTGCAGGCTGCAAGAAGGGCGACATAGTAGCCATGTACATGCCCATGATCCCACACTTGGTCATCGCCATGCTAGCCTGCGCCAGGATCGGAGTTGTTCACACCGTCGTCGTAAGTGACACTGAGAAAAATGTGACAATTATTTATTTCTAATCATTCGCATTCGTATTGCCATTTAGTTCGCAGGATTTTCGTCGGAAGCTCTGGCAGAGAGGATCAGAGATGCCAAGTGCAAGATGGTTATCACAGCTGGTGAGTTTGTGCAGAACACATAACCCGATTATTGGTTGCGACAGTCCGAACTCACCAGCTCGTCTTGGACATTCGGTGTGAGCACCTGAGACGGACATTGAGAGTCGTATACCGAATAATAGATGCATGCACCGTCGCTTACTGTCATGGGGGAAGGGAGAATGCATGGTCCTTCACGTTTCTTTTTTTCGCTGACCTTCACACGTCGTGGACAATGAGCCGAGAGAGGAAAAATCGAAACAGTTTGGAGACGTTCTCCTTCTTTCCGATAACACAAAGTTCTCACAGTTCAAAGCGGCGCTAAGCACTCTGGGATTTTCTGAAGTCGTCTATTCACCAACTACGTACTAGACGTCGTGCCTTCAGGGTCCCAACTAATTCGTGTCATCGCAATTATCGACGTGTGTCTCACGTTGCATTCTCCCCCCAAAAAATTCTCCATGTAGGGCGAAATTGTCATAAAATTACTTTCAAGTCGTGAGAAGTATGACGTCACGATGTGCCCAATCTGCCATCGATCCTGCAACATTGCTTCTCCAAGCTTGGTTTCCGTCTCCCCACCAGCGGAGCTTTGAGCACGGCACCGAGAACGGCAATGAGCGTGCGCTGTTGCTAGGAGACAGACGCCAGGGCTCACGGTGACGTCATCTACCCTTGGAGAATACGAAACTATTATACTCTGTGGGTTCTTACGAAATTTCGTGGAAGCGCTTAATGCCCACTCACCACTTTTATAACAAGAAATAAATAGGACACATACAGGGTGTTGTTTTTTTATTTTTAAGTGCCACAGATTTTTTATTAAAAATCTATGAGAGCCCCATGCCGCTTCGGCGTCTAACATGACCTGGCGGACATCTTTCTTAGCCGGTCGCATCAGTGTTCGATGACTACTTAACTAAAATCTGATAATTTATTAATTAACGATTTTTAGGAAAAAAACTGAGATGCCAGGATTAAAGGTCGTCGCAGTTGAAAGCTATTCCAGCTGTCAGCGATTTCGAAATGCTTCTGTGCTTCGAGATACGAGCAGTTTTTGTTTGCTATGCAAATGAGCCGAAACCAAAAAAGCGCGCCTCATCTACGCCGACGGAGGCTTATCTGGGCCGGAAAGCGGATTATCTGGCCAGCAGATCGGCACCTCCTCCAATCATCTCCACAGCTCCAAATCACGTGGCCCTGTGACGAAGAATGAGCGCTGTGCTCCCTGCGTTCCCAGTCGCCGCGGTTTCGGCTCATTTGCATATCAAAATGCGGGGATGGATATTTTAACGCATATACGAGTTTCATGATTTGTTTGACGTAAAATGACTTTCAACGAGGACAGACTCTGATTCTGCTATCTCGTTTTTGCACGTTAATCCTCTAATTAAAGAGTTACTTAATGAATATTAGGTAATTACTCACCTTGTAGTTGCATACTTTCTTCGAGAGGATGTCCGTTTGGCCATATAACTCAACTGCAAAAACGACATCTGTCCTGACACCCTGTATAATAATAGTAATAATAATTAAAGCTGTGCGGATATTCGAAATTTCGAATATGAAACGAATATCTGATCCTATTGCTATTCGAATGCTATTCGCAACCTATTTTCAGTACTCGAGATTTTCGCATATGTCTCGAATAGTATTGAAGCGAGGTATAGACCGTTAAAACAGAACTTCACCACACAGCACGCTCCTAGCCAACCACCATTCCGAATGATATCAGTCTGTGCCATGACTCGTTCAAAACAGGGAGAGGAGCCTATCTGGGACATGCATAATGTGTCCCAGATAGGCGCCTCCTCCCATTTTCAGCAAATAAGGACGCAGAATGATATCATTCGGAATGGTGGTTGGCTAGGAGCGTGCTATGTGGTGAAGTTCTGCTTTAACAGTGTAGGTAAAGTTAGCGCCATTCTGCAAGTGGGCTCCGCCTCATTACATCCAAAAGTTAGGTGAAGCCAACTTCACGTTACTGCCATTGTTCTTTTGGTGTGCGGCTCCATTCTGCAAGTCGGCTTCACCTCATTACTCTCTAGCGTTAGGTGAAGCACGCTTTACACTGTCTACAAATTTTGTGAGCTCATCTTCAACACTATACTCTGGGCATTGCAAGTTCCGGTAAATGTACTCCCAACTTTGAGAATTCTATTCAGTAACAGGTGGAAATATGTGCAGCTTCTAAGAAAAGTACAGGAAATTCACAGTCTACCATACACAACACAAAGGGACCCTTCTCACGATATGATATGCTGGTTGAAAAGGCTCGCACGTTTGGAGCTCATGTAATGAGCACAACACCACGAAATATTTCACCGTGGGGTACTCGAAATTATTTGAATTGGGCCTCTTCGGATTATTTGAATTCGATTCGTAGTGTAAGTGGAATATTCGTAAACTATTCGCAATGGAATTTTTGCAATTTGCATAGCTCTAATAATAATAGTAAACATATAATAAGAAATAAAATGAAGTGCGGAGTGGCATTTTAATATGTACGGATCCGCGTTTTACGTATGGTTACTTCTTTTCAGATGCTGTATGGAGAGCTAGTAAGTTGGTGAATCTCAAAGACATTGTTGACAGTGCCATCGAGAATGCAAAAGAAGCGTAAGTACCATTTCGAAATAAACCTCTCTGAAACAGCCGCCAAAATAAGGAAATAATGGCAAAGAGGCGAAACAATAATGCCAATGATATAGGAAATAATAATAATCTCGGCTGTAATCAAAGCACATCACCTATTGAACATTTTGGAAAAATGCTGTCGTTCTCCCTTGCAACGAGGCGTAATGCGACAGCATTGCTGCTGATTAACTGAACTGCTAAGAATCTACGCGAATATATTTAAAATTCCCCACAATAGTGGTTAAATCTCATCTCATGTGTCCTTCAGTAACAGTCCGTTTCCTTGGGTCATCCCATGACCACCTTTTATAGTAAAACGCAGCACACGAAACTGGTGTTATACTATATCAGTCACTCCTAAACGTGCAGCGACCTGATCTGATATTGCCGCGATGGCAGTGAGCCCGCCAGGGAGTTCAAAGCTGCGCCACACACCGACGGTCCGCGCCTTGCTGCGCCGCGCATGGGCCGCTCCAGCGCGGTCCCCGTAGCTCGATCTGCCCCGGCTAAGCCATACTAGTGAGTTTTCGCTAACATATAAGCTATATTCGCTCTTGCAGGGGTCACACGGTGGAGAAGGTGATCGTCGTTCAACATTTATCGCCCGGAGAGACAAGCCTCTTGAAGAATAGAAACGAGCCAGGAAAAAGGCCTTACACTCCTCTGCAGGTAAGCTGCAGTACGCGCAATTATTTTCGTGTGTGCCTTTATACACTGTAAAAACAGAAGTAAACTGAGGAGCAATAACAGCTTGTAGTCTCCTAGATTGCGATTACTCCCCATTTTAGTTGCCTGACCTCGAAATTTAATCCTCATGGCGACTGACTGCAGCACAGGACAGCGCAGCAAGACAAAATGTGATGTGCTGCAGTCAATCACCATGAGTATCTACCAACACCCCATCTGCAGCCCTCTTATTCATTTATTCTCCACCACTGCAAATAGTCCCTAAACGTCCCATACACTTCAGTATGCATCTAGTCCTAAAAGATAAGTACAATTACGCCATTTTACCTCAAAGCCTATAGAGTGTGCTGCTCTACGAAAAGGAAGGAGAAAAGTCCTTCGAAACGTTATACAGAGATATATTTTTTCTTGCTGAGGAAGGGTTCTCTCTCTCTACATTCGGTTTCCTCAAATAACATCACACGTCACACAGCCAACATCACCTCGAGGGGTGCAATTACGGAGGTATCTGGTTCTTGTTTTGTGGTACCTAGTTAGCCCATGAGGATTTGACCAGAGTTCAAGTAGTTACCTGCTGTTGCCATGGTAATTTAAAGTTAAGAAAACACAAACTCACTGAGGACTCTCGGTAGGGATCCACGTGGTGCTCGAGAGCACTCAGTGACGTCATCCGTCTTTTCTGGCACTTGTTGCAAATAAATAAGGGCAGTTGAAAGGGACAGAGAGCAATTTCGTTTTGAGCGCGAGCCTAGCAAAATGTTGCCCATTTCGTTAGTATTAATTCCAGTGTTGGATTGCTAAACATAATAGGTATCGTGGAACGCCGTGACCAACACGTGGTGGCACGAAGACATGCGTGGCCAATCGACAACATGCGAACCGGTATGGCTAGATGCAGAAGACCCTCTCTTTCTTCTCTACACAAGGTGTGTAAGATGAAATTATTTCATACTATAAGTAATTGCGTTTGCAGCATTACTTGCGTCGGTAACTAGAAAGGGCAAGAACATAGGAAAACCTCTCCTGTGTTTCGCTAAATACTTAATTTGTGCTCACTAAAGCTGACAAGCAAAAATATCTAAAGGTGCAATCAAGAGAGTCTCAATACGAGTACACAATTTTCGGAACTGCATAACAGCCAATTGTCTCCCATGTTTACACAGCTACAGCGGCCCTCTGAAGAAAAATTCTAGCATACGTCTTAAAGAAGCAGTGAAATGCTCCTCCATAAATTTTTCGTTTTTGGCTGCGGCATTATTAACATGAGGTCCTGCGACAGAACGACGGGCGCCGCTGATCTGTATTGTGTGAGAGAGATCTCTGATCTGCACACCCTCTAAGAACCCTTCATTCCTTCTAAGCGTGTGTAAGTGAAAGAGGGAAGTCGACGACACTTTGTGATGTCAGCAATCCCGATGAGAGGGCTAATCAGGTGACTCGTGATGGAGCCAGGAGCATCCCAAGCAGTAGCAGACGAATTTGCGGTAGCCAAAGAGAGTTTACGGCTGCTCCGCAGTCCGCACGCAGACCTGGGGTTTGATGACGTCATGCGACGACATCGGGCCAGGTCAATGGCTAACAGTCAGCCAATCAGGATCGTGTTTTCAATGGCCGTAGCCAATCACAAACGCGCTTTCAGCAGTCGTAGCCACGGATACTAGCCGCCATCGTCTGCGAGTAGTGATTGAATATCCCCCGCGTACTAAATAGGGAAAACTTAGCGCAAATAAAGCACAAAATAGTCCCATATCTTTCTCAAAAGCGTGTTGCACATTTTGTCTAAAGATTTAAGCCTGCAGGTTCAAGGTTAGGTGCAATCATTTGCGAGTTCTTGAATTCGCAGAACGAGGAATCGCAGCAGTAGCAGACGAATTCTGACTTTATATGTTCACGTAACGAAGGGGGGAGAGGAGGCAATAAGAAGACCTTATGCATCTAGGTGGCGTTGGACACAGTGGAAATATTGCGCACTCCCCATTAACCAAAGTTGTTGTTGTTGTTTGTGCATGGCTGGTCTTAATAGACTGCTTTATCGATGAACGATTCGAGTTAGGTGTTGCTTCCTCTGCAGTGGTTCAACGGGAAAGCCGAAGGGCATCGTCCACACGCAAGGTGGCTACATGATCTTCACAGCTGCGACATTTAAGTATGTGTTCGATTACCATTCTGGGGACGTGTACTTCTGCACAGCGGACATCGGCTGGATCACAGGCCATTCGTACGTCGTCTACGGCGTCTTGGCCAATGGTGCCACCAGTGTCCTCGTGAGTACTTTGCCACACACACATACACACACACACAAAAAACGTGTTTTTCAGAGCAATACGGACGGATATCCAATCAGCCTAACATACCAATGTTGATGTTCATTGCAGTTCGAAGGTGTTCCCTTTTACCCTGACGCTGGACGCTTGTGGTCCATCGTTGACAAATACAAGGTGACCCAATTCTACACTGCCCCCACGGCTATTCGTGCGCTCATGAAGTACGGAGATCATCATGTTCTAAAGTGAGTACGATGGGACGAACTTGGGATGGGACATGGGTTGGGATAAACTTGGGGTAGGACTTTTCCGTAGGCTCCGGGGGCCATGATGGTACCTGCAGCACTGGTATCTTATCTTTGGCTGGTGTATTACTCGGACAGTTTCACGGTGTTTATCGGGCAAAAACACCAGAATCTTTCGATTACAGGTATCCCGAAGAGATCATACAGCTTTCTCCTTAGCTGTCTTTTTTGTGTGAGTCCTAGCTCAGTCATTCGACTTTGTCACGCCGAATACTCCCAAATCTTCATATTTGTCAGGCGTACAGATCCACCAGCTTCAAAGCAGGTTTCAGACATGCGAAATATTCCACAGTATCTCGGCTGTTGTTTACTGCATGTAATTTTAAAAATGCCCCATCGTTTTCTCCGCACAGATACGACCGGAAGTCACTTCGAATCCTCGGTAGCGTTGGAGAGCCAATCAACCCAGAGGCATGGCTGTGGTACCACAAGGTGGTTGGCAACAAGAACTGCGCAATAGTCGACACATTCTGGCAGACGGAAACAGTAAGTATACCTCATTATTCTCGAATCGAAGAGTTATAGGGACAGGATCAAAATATGCTGCTCACCCCTTAGGGAGGACACGTGCTGACACCCCTGCCAGGAGCTACCCCAACAAAGCCGGGCTCAGCCGTAAGTGCTGAGTGCACTTCATAGAATGATTATGTGAAGGTGTGTAACGCGTTACTCCCAAGCATAAAACATGTGTATGTTTGCAGACCTTCCCCTTCTTTGGAGTGGAACCGGCCATCGTGAATGAAGAAGGAAAAGAGCTCAAGGGCGAGGCAGAGGGATACCTGGTACGAACCATCCAGATACAATTTCACTAAAGACTGTTAAATGTGGTAACTTTATATGGCCAGTATAACTGTGCCTGTCAATAACAGGTGCATTCACTCTCGTTCTTCTACGTCAGGTCTTCAAGAAACCGTGGCCTGGCATGATGAGAACTGTCTTCGAGAACCATGTCCGCTACGAGACAACCTATTTCAAGAAGTTCCCCGGGTTCTACTGCACTGGAGATGGTATAATAACACGTTTTATGCTCCAACACTACTACCAACGAGAGGAAACTGGAGATGTTTAGCTTGCCACCTGGCGAAAATGCGAGTCATTATGCCATAAATGTTTACATGCCATAGATAGGAGCAGGTTGCAGAAGGCACTGCATTCCATAAGTTTTGCTCATCAAGCGTGATATTTATGCTGTGTACTTAAAAGCCTCCTTGTGACAATAGAGTGGGAACGCGATAGACGTTTGTTGTAGCCTACGGTCTGTTATACAGTCTACATTGAGTTTTTGCTCCATACATTTTTTTCCTGAAACGTGATATTTATGTGGAATACTTAATATCGATACTATATTGTAGCCGACATGGCTGACGATCCTGTTTAGTCTGTCCTGTCCTGTTTAGTCTCTTGTCCCCTTTTTGCACTGTCACAATGCATGTAGCCCAGTTTGCTTGTTTGTTGGATCTGTGGTCCGATTTGCAATTTTCCGAGCTAGAATTTGCCACCCTTTACTTGTTATATGGTTGTTCTATATGCACTTGAGCAGTTCGCTTGAGAAGTTCGCTAATAACTGTGTTTACCACATATGTTCTCGATAAGTTTCAATGAAGCACTGTGGCACTCCCGCAATGGTGTTTGTAGCAATGTGCGTTAGCATACTTTTCAATGCAACAGGTGGCAGGAATTCATGAATTGGTCGTGCTGTAACAGGTACTGCTAAAACTGGCGTCGCTATAAGTCGGTTGTTAGACGTTTCCGAACCATAAACAAACTCCTGTGCCAATCCACAAATCGACATGGTTCTGCTGCAGGTGCGAAGCGGGACGCCGATGGCTACTATTGGGTGACGGGCCGAATGGATGACATGCTTAATGTTTCTGGACACTTGCTGTCCACGGCGGAAGTGGAATCTGCATTGATCGAGCACCCTGCCATCGCGGAGTCTGCGGTCGTCGCCCATCCCCACCCAGTCAAAGGCGAATGCCTCTACTGTTTCCTCGTGCTCAAAGAGGTATGTGTTGTTGGAAGACCAACGTGGAGTACTCTATACCCATGAAAGACCCACTCAGTTTGGCTTACGGAAACCCTCCTTTTACAGGGATACGATTTTAACGACGCCCTCATCGACGAACTCAAAGAGAAAGGTGAGACAATGTCCTACGTTTGGCTAAGATACATTGTGTCATGCATGTCCGTACTAACGTTAGCTCTTTGTTGACAAAGTGTGACATTGCACATCATCAGGAACACTTCCACTGATTTTCTGGTGCAGTTTTATTCACAAAAATCAAAACCCGAACACTGACTAACTCTTTGCAGCTGAGAAAAAAAAGTGGGACTAATGTGTCCCATGAACCAGTTAAGTAACTTCGATGAAGTGGGAAAGGGTATGTATGTCCCACGACCTGCTTGAGGCCCCTTATGATTGCCTGTGAAAAGGCCCATACATACTACCGAGAGTGGTACCCTGCACAAGTACTTGGCACAAGGACCTTTGTTGAGTGCAGGTTGCACCTACAATGTGTCTTTGCCAGGTTTGGATGATAGTCATTGGCAGCAAGCCAGAGCCACTCAGGCACGCATTCTTTAGTGCGATGTCGTTTTTTCGTTCCTCTTCTTTCGTCATTTTCTTTTACCTGTGCGGCTCTTGCACGACTTTCCTTTGCTCTTGCTTCCGCTTGACGTGGGGCACCATGTGTTCATTCTCATCCCCGTTGCTCAAGTTTGGATTTTATCGAAATCAGTGGTGCTATCATTCAGATGCGCTAAACTAAAAAACACTTCTGTGGTCATTTGCATTCCCTATAAATGTACCATATGCAGCTATCACAACTGGCAATAGACAATTGCAGAAAATCTCAGTGCTCCTTGCGCATGCATTGCATCCTGGGCACTTACTGAGTGGCGGAACGAAGAATAATGCTTCGTGTTTCAGTTTCGCTGACCTTGACACGTCGTGGACAATGGAACAATAGGGGAGACATTGAAACAGTTTGGAGGCCACCTTTTTTTTTTTTCGTATTAGTAAGCTCCCACAAGTTCCAAGCTGCGCTAAGCACTCTGGGATTTTCTGAAGTCTTGTATTGTCGGCGATGTAAGCACTTCAGTCAACTGAGCCTAATGCTTCAACCAAGAAAAACATGAGTTCTGTCGCAACAAGTGCACGAACGTTCTATTATACCGGTTGTAGCTTTTTACGTATCATTATCGCAATTGCAAGAAACAAATTTCGCTTACCACAGGTTTCTTATCGATCCGCAAAGGTTTTCAAGAAGGTACATGAAACGATACAGCAGTCATCGAGAACAGAGAAAAGAAAATACGTCCTGACATGTCTCCACCTTTTGATAGCACAACAAAACTGCACAGCAGGTTACTATTACTCCTTATAGATGGAGCCGCAACAATTTGGGGAGCGGATGATTACATATGTGGTGGCTGGAGCCCACATTAAAGAAGTGAAAAGTGGGACACTGTTGTCCCACAGTCCAAAAAAGGGGCTAGACACGACTGCAAATCGTCCCACGCGACTTGCGCTATGTGAACTGTATGAGAGCCCTGACGCTCACAAATGCGCATTATGATGTCGATATCGGTGCCACCCTTCACAGCACTGGCATGAGCAATTGTGCTGCCAGAAACCAAGCCGAGCTTAGAGATACTTTGAAGATACCAAGAAGATACTTTGCATATGTGACTGCAAGTGGGCTGTTGCACAATTCCTCCCATACATAAAACTGCTTGTTCAGGTCTCCCGCTCCCCTCAGAATGGTTCTGCCGCTCCTTCATTAACCCATCCCATTTTTGTCACCCATTTCTCAACAGTCCGGACAAAAATCGGGCCCTTCGCGTCCCCGGAATACCTCCAGTGCGCTCCGGGCCTCCCCAAGACTCGGTCAGGAAAGATCATGCGCAGGGTTCTGCGACAGATAGCCAGGAACAACCATGATTTCGGAGATCTCAGCACCCTGGCAGATGAAAGCATTGTGGAGGCACTTTTCAAGACCCGCCCAGACGTGGCCTAAGTGGTGGAGCTCCTCCTCGGCACTGAACGCCTGGTCCAGTTCATAAAGCGGGTTATGTGTAGATTCCCATCTATTTTGACAGGTTTGCTCCGTTCCATTTCATTAATGTTTGACCTGTCCAAAAACATGTGATGAAATAAGTTACGGGTTGTTTATTGTCGCCGTGTGCATGACAACTAGTACATTTTGTCCCTCTCTGGTCATGGTAATTTCTTTATTGTGTAATTTTTGTACATATTGCTTTGATTTGGTGCTCGTTAATATGCTACAACGAGAGCACCTTGATATTTCAATTTTTTATAATTTGTACATAAACGATCTAGTAGGTACCAATTGGACCAGTGTAGTAAACTTCAGGGTGTAAAAGACCGGCAATACCCTTCAGTATAGGCATCTGATAATTATAAGCAGGTAGACAGATCAGATAAAATTACAACACCAATACATGAACTCATGAATACATATCGTTGGTGATAAATGAACCCTATGAAACCTTGACTGCTTTTATAACAGAAATCGTTCGAGAACGTTAATTCTGTAGTGACCCCACAGCCAAAATATGGTGCTTTGCTATATTAAGTGTTACCAGACCTAATGATCTTCACATTCCTTTCCCATGCAAGAGAGCTTTAGACATATTTTGTATAGTTTGCTGTTTGTTGGACGTTGACACCAACAGTTTGCACTCAAGCGCAGCAAGCATATTTATTGTTGACATTTATTGCAAGAATACCTAACCTTCTAGGTGCTTTGTTGTTGAAAACTGAAAATATTTAGGTTCTTTGTTGTTGAGGACTGAGAGTGTTGCGGAGCACCTTGGAATGTCATGATAATAAAAATATTATGCACATATTGGCTATAGCCCTGGATACCATGTGCTCTAACTTCTGTCCATATGTGCTGTGATGTAAAATGCATATCGAAGTTAAGCACAAGAGTACAGTACTGCAGCTTTGTTGGCATTCCATGTTCTCACGATTTTCATGTCCTGTAATGTCGAGTTTCATCAAGTTATCTTTCTTGCTGCATGTTTGTTAGTATAGCAGCAGTTGTCAGAGGCATTCAATCATCATTATTGATGGTGGTTGTGATGCAAGTGGTGCAATTCAATTTCGGACTTTACTCAATGTATTGCAGTAACGTACTGTTGACATTAGTCAGTTCATTAGATGTGGCACATTTCTTTGACTGAATGATGGTAGTTAAAAGTATGCAACCGGGCGTTGTGAGGCTTGTGTTGTGTTTGTCCTTATATGTTTAATTGCCCCATCCACTACAATGTTACATTTGACTTAACGTGGAGAGGTGGTCCAGTAGTGTCTTTTTGCTCGCTCATCGCAATATCACATTTCTTTTAACAAATTTACGAAAATTAGAACTGTAATTGACCAATTTGATGTAATACATAGCTGAAGAACAGAATGCTAAGCAAATGATGCTTGCGCCTACATCCTGATCAGAAAATAACGATAAAAGAACAAAAATTTCCATACATATTGCTCAAAAGCACATCCTGCTGTTCTAATCCCTCTTGTTGTAATCCCATCTTTGGTCATACCATTGTGGTCCCCCCATACTTACCAAGAGCTAACAAAAAATCCCAAAAGTAGCGCTTATCTCGAGACCCGACTCGGAGATAAGGGTAGCCTTTCCAGGACTTAGTTCTGGAGCATAGATTACTATGGCGACGGTAGTTTCAGACTACGCAGTTAGATAAGTGTTTACGGTTTATGTGGTCGTGCTTGTTGTGATTAAATAAGTCTTACAGTGTGTTAGAATGCCTTCAGAGCAGATGACAATCAATATCACCATTGTAAAGCTTTGCATGTTGACATCGCAATGGACAATCAAGTCTCACATATACTGCCTTTACAATGTTGTTCTGTCTTGTGAGCAACACTACAATTTTCATGCAAGCATTCCAGGTATATACTGTAATTTTTTGGAAATGTTGTCAGTGTAGGTTATATCTTTAAATATGATTTTTATGAATGTTGCCTGTTTACAATATGCATGTGCTACATATTATATCAGACATACGAGGCTTCTTTTGCAGCAATGGCTGGGAAGTCCTTCAGAAAACGCCTAGTGTTTATGTACAGTCTGAGAAATTGGGGATCATTAAAGGAAATTCATTGTCCTCACAAACCAGAGCCACCTTGACTGCAAACAGATAGATTTTGGCCAAGAGACCTGCATGAAGTAATGACATGTGCCGATGTGTTTGTTAACACACAGTGATAATCTAAGCGCCAACAGAAGCCAAGTTGGAGGCATACCAATAGTGCATGGCTTGCTCTTGAGGGCATGTCACACCGAGAGATTCAACCAGAGTGGCTGCAATCTGCGTAGCGTCTTCGCATGCGCCGGCAGCAGCAAACAGGAAACTGGCGCTCCAACCTCCCACGATACTAGGGCGCTACAGGTGGCGCTGGCTTTTCTCAAGAGGTCTGAACGGTCTTCAAGGCACTACGGAGTAGACGGCATCCTTGGTGATGGAGCCGTAGACGGATGTGTTTCGTTTTCCTTCCATCTCTATTTGCTGTGCAGAAATGTGGACATCCCGTATGGTACCCCACTGAAATTCGAACTACAGGATAACCTACACGCAGGGCCGGTGCTAGGGGTGTACGGGGCCTGAGGGAAAGGCACATCGCAGGGCCTGTTTCACACGATTAAGCGCATAGTTGATATTAAAAAAAAAAGTAAACCCTGGTTGAGGGCTTCGTGCGCGGGGGCCTATGCAAGTGCGGGGCCTAAGGCGGTCGCTACCCACCACATCCCAGTCTTCGGCACGACCGCTGAGCTATTACCAATGAGCGGATGCTTTTGATCCACTCGGCTATGCCGCTGGTACATCCTATTCCTGGGACGTGGAGTCTTGCGTAGATTCCTTTTGCGTGTCTTTATGGCGAAGTGCTATTGACTTGTTGAGCAAAACAAGCGCGTGTGGGATGGATCCTGAAAATACCCAGTTCCCTTTCCAATATTGTCGTGGGTCTTCGAGGAATGTACTACAGGGAATAGAGCTCTCAGAATAATAAACAAAAATAAAGGACAAAGGAAATGGCCTTTACCCAAATTCAATACTAGCTTACTATTTTTTGTTTCCACTGCTGTTTCCAATAATGGAGGAAGGCAATCTGCATTTCTGTATCTAGTACTGTAACCAGCTGCTATTTCGGTAATGTACCATTTGTGTCGCCATTATTGCTCCGTTTAATTTGTTCTTTGCAGTAGGATGGACTTTATCAATAAAAATAAATTTACAGATCTACTCACACTTGTATGTGGTCATTGCTAATATCACTCACACATCCTGTGATGTACCAATGCCTTGGTATCTTGTACAATAGCAGATATCACATGAGTGGATATGAGTAATCAGCACTGAGCTCTGAATGTTTTTGTCTGCCTGCATGCTGCATGCGCACGCTCCTATACAATTTCTTTCCCAGTGAGACACCTGCAGATGCGTTTGGTACGTGCGCCATTCGTAGGTATGAGTGACCGCTGATCCTGCTTCTAGCCTGTCAAATGTCTGTTGTTCTTGTACTTCGCAGTATATCATTTTAAAGTACCGCAGCAGAAGTCCACTGCGCTTGTAAACAATGGAATTTACCAAACTATTACCCATAATTCTCGCAGCATGTTGTTGGAGCACGCTGGATAATCATGCTGGCTGTTTAAAACATGACTTCAAATGCATCGCCTACACCATGAACACTTCACAGAAACACACACATTCAGTCATCAACCCTCCGCTTTTCGGATTTGTGCTGTTGAGACCTTTTCTGCTTCTTTTCCTTTTTGTGTTTTTTCGATTTTTTGGATTTCTTCCGATCATCCTCAGAACACTCGGACACTGATCGTGATCTTGACACCGACCTTGATCTGGTCCTTGACCGCGACTTGTGCTTTTTGTGTTTCTTCTTTTTCTCACGACTTCGCTGTCTCGATTTTTCTTCTCCCACGAACGACGGACCACCACTGCTCTTAGCGGTTTCTTCCGCGTTGAGTTTGACGAGAGGCGACACGAAATCGTCTTCCGACTCATCTTCCGAACTTGTGCTGCTAATATCGAGGACAATGTCCTTGTTGGGATTCACCTTGAGAAAGTTTCGACACTGGTACGTGAAATGTCCGGGGTAGCCACACTTTTTACACGCAGGTCTGACAGAATCAGACGTCTGGTTCATCAGACGGGCCATAATTTCTTTCAGATTAGATTCCATGTTGTGAAAATTCTCGGTTACCGGAGATCGTTGTGAGTCAAGTACACAAGACGTAGAAGAGCCTTTTGACAGTCAGAACGGCACGTCGTGGATGTTGGTAACAGCCTTCACTTACACACTGGCTCGCAACTAAAACGCTCTTCTCGGGCGAGTGACAGTCGAAACTATGGTACTGAAACGTTCTCAGGCGTATAGTTCAGATAAGAAAAACTCCTGCAAGCAAAGACTGATCACCGCCATTGCAAACACAGAAATATCCAGGAGAATCCAATCCAATCCGCCTTCCATCGTTGGCAGACACCAACAGACACAAACGTAGGTTGGAGATGCATAAAGATATGCTGTTTAATTTATGTACATTACCTTGCAGCGCAAATGACTGGTACATAACAAGAACGGGAGTCAACGTCATTTCTCAGTATAATCTATATTTATATGAAAATGGAAAAATTGGCAATATTTAGTTCCAGAATTGACCACCATGGCGCATGATGGTCTCATGTTTATTTTATTCTGAAAACAAGCCCGTTCACGACGAAAAGCGCGCCAAACGTCTCAGGCAGCTGATAAGCTGGTGTGAATTCAATAAGAACAGTATTTAATCATTTTATGTAAATAAGACAGGGAGACACAGCATAAGATTGTCATGTGGAATGATAGCAGTGAGTATCTCAAGGAACGAGGTGTCGTACATGAGCGCACCTTTGTGTTTTAGTGGACATCACTTTCAGTAACATATTTTTTGTTAGATTTCGGGGGTGGATTCGTAACGTCACCTGCCAAAGCTGGAGGGTCGGATGAAACACCTCAGCGACGACAGCAGGTATGAACGGCCCAAGGGATGCCATTCTCCGGGGTGGAGTTGTTGTAACACGTTCTTTTTTTCTCTCTGTTTCGTCTACAGGGTGGACGGCAGAATGTCGTTCCATGCACCATAGCTCAAATTCTGCAGTCGGGAGACGAGATGATGCTCGGTTCCGTCGAGGTACAATACGTAAGTACACATCGAGGAGCTGAATGGAATGCGCCGTCAACTCTTGCTGCTAATCCGCATTATATAGATGCATTAATGAGAACCGTTGTTGTATTAGGGAGCGATATTATGTACTTTTAATCATACTATTAAAGAACTTTTAAACAGCTTGCACTTCTGATCCAGTGCTATCCAGTGCTTTTAAGTCTCAAATCTTTTGCAGGTCAAAGTTATTGGGATGATAGTCTCTGTAAACCAGCAGTCTACCAGAGTCTCTTTCACACTCGATGATCGGACAGGAAGCACCATCGAAGGCCAAATATTCTCCACAGAAAGCGACGTAGGCATATTTTATCGTAGCAGGCCTTGCTTGTTTTGTCGTAATATTTACTTATATTTTCTATATCATTCCACTGCAGGAACAAACAAAACTTATGTCGCAGCTGATTGAAAAGACCTATGTCCGAGTGGTGGGGTCAGTTCGCAACATTGAAGGCCGGAAAATCCTCAAAGTTTTCAAAGTAAATGCTTTGTATGACCTTAATGAGCTTTCTATGCACATGGCTGAAGTGGTGTACTCGCACTTGGCTGTAGAGGCAATGGAGAAGAAAAAGGTATGTGCAATTCCTTTTTGTTTCATCTTCAACCCAAAACTATGACTTCTGCAGAGCCGTATCTAGGGTATGGCAAGTGGGTACACTTGCCCTGGGCACATTACTTACATAATGGGAGGAAATGCGGGCTACGGCTAAGCTTTCAATCCGTTCCGCTGCCAGACAAGCCAAGCCAGGCCATGCGATCTAAAACTGACACTTTCATATCTGGGAGCCTACGTGAGCCAAGACAGGATCTGTGATCTTGATCTGCTGAGTATAGAAAGAGAAAAAATTGCAAAGACTGATCCTATTGCAGACAAATTTGCGGCAGTGAAAGCAATAAAGGTTAACTTATAAACTTTCTTGTAGTATTTTATTTATTTTCAATTAATTTTAGATTTGCATTTTCGGTTACGTAAATTATTAACAAGTTTGACTCGTATTTTTGATTTGATAATGTGATAAGGTGGGTGTCTGATGCTTCGACGTGAGATACATTGGCATGGGTCTGCTGCTGTCCCTAGATATGGCGCTGCACTCTTGTCAGAATCAAGCCAAACTCTCCTCCTTTTAGGGAGACCCAATGGAAACGAGCAATTTTGTCGGCGATGTTGGCACAGCGATGGGACTCACGAGAGAGCAAAAGATGGTAAGCACTTTTGTTGTACCGTTTATTTTGCCTTGATGTACGGTAAGCTAAATTGCATCTCCTTACGTGATACAGGTATTCGAAGTGGTTCGCAACTGCATGGACGAGGGAGGATTGACCGTTCAAGACATCTGTACTGTTCTTCCTTCTGTCAAGATGTCTAGTATAACGTAAGTAACTTTTGCAATAGTGCCGCACATTCAACTGGTTTTAACTCGTGTCGGAGGGCTGGTTGCGGCTCACGCATTGAATGAAATGAACGTTTGTGCTTCAGCTAACATCCTTTCCTATCTGTTTCAGGGACATCATTGAGTTCCTCACAAACGAAGGCCACATCTACACAACCTTCGATGATTCTCACTATAAAGCTACCGACTCTGGATAGACTTTCTACGGCCCTTCTTTTTGTTATAAGTTATAAACACACAATAAACTGTGAAAGCCTGACACTGAACAAGTGTGCTGCACTGAATACTAAAGTGGTCCAATGACACTGAGTCGTCAGCTCAACAACAACACTATACCATATCTTGGAGTAAAAAGTGAAGTTACAAAGACAAAACACCTCAAAAGGTTTTACTGACAAGCTTTCTACAAGCATTCACATGAGATCTGCGCCTCATCAGGTACAGCACCCATAAAATGTACAGAAACATGTAGTAGACACAACCAAGAGAGAGGAAGGGTGAAAGGGTTATAAGACCAGGAGTGAGGGAAACATAAATTAGACATAAAATTCAGCGAAGCATACACACGTGGTAGTAAACAAAAAGGCATTCATGATGATTAACCATGCCTTTTTGTTTACTACTACTCGTGTAAGCTGGTATGCTTCCCTGAATTTTATGTCTATTTTATGTTCCCCTCACTCCTGCTCTTATAACCCTTTCACCCTTCCCCTCTCTTAGTTGTGTCTACTGCATGTTTCTGTACATTTTATGGGTGCTGTACCTGATGAGGCGCAGATCTTGCGTGAAAGCTTGTCAATAAAACCTTTTGAGGTGTTTCATCTTTGTAACTTAATTTTTTATGCCAAGCTGTGTACTTTTTATTTTTGACATTTCCATCATATTGATCTGTTTGTATCTTAACATTACCATGTGTCAATCTTAACATGTGACCAGCTCTACTGTACGTGTCTGTGGCCCCCTAGCCGCTATCTTCATAATCATGCATCATTGGGAGGAGGGGCGATGCTTCTACCATGCTCAAGATTGATTTCCCTTTTATAGACTTTGGACAAAGCAGTGGACACAGAAGCTTGTCAAGAAATGTTCTTCAACCATGTCTTTCCTAACAATGTCAACCCTGCATTACCCTCGAAGTCATCCTGTTTTTCCACAGCATTTCCCATTTTTCGGAAAACTTTTGTCTGCGCAAAATGTCAGCGTCGCCTGTTCTATCAACAATAGGCTTTCTAAGTTAACTAAGTTCATAGTACTGCTGATAAGAACCAGAGTAATATCAAGCACTCCAATAGTTATGTTGAATGCAAGAATGGCATGGTTTATTCTCTTCCTCTTTGTTGCAGTGCCTGTTACATTGGTCAATTGGAACGTTACGTAAATGCTCGTCTCAGGGAACATCATAATAATGCGTGCCCTACGTGTGAGCTGGCAAAACACATAATATCCTGCACAGGCTGCGCTCCATGTTTTGAGAACACTACCATTATAGCTCAATGCAAACGTGCATACTTCCATGGTGGCAAATCCTCGCGCCGTAGGCGAACCTTCCATGTGTATCGTGTCTGCCCTCACAGACCTCTTGAGACTCCCCAATGTGCACCTACCCTTCTGTTCTGTTCTAAGCAGACACAACATAGCGCATAGCCTCCTATATAGTATATAGGAGGCTATGCATAGCGCTGTGCTGCTTTCTTGTCTTCTCCGTCAGTTCTTTCGCGCTGTTATTCCTCAATATGTCAATTCATCAACTTGCTGCGGTTGTTAAATTTCTGTTTATTCGAAGAGAAAAAGGAATTCTCTCTCGCGCTATGATCTTTTTGACTTTCGCGCCAAAGCCAACGGCTACGTAGTCAACTTAAAGCGGCTACATACGGATACTTGTCAGCTAGCTTGCCAGCTTCGTCATTTTCGTACATCGTCGTTGTCGCCCCGAGGAAATTTAATTTAGCAAGGGACGAGATATTTCTGCCGTTATATTATCTATGCCTCGAAAACGTGGTCATGACGTTCTGTAGCTGAGACTTGGCCTTGGAGTTGTGCACGCGGAAGTAGGAAGGAAAAGGCCTTTCAATCCACAACACCTCACTTTCGAATGGAAGGACCAGATACTTTGAGTGGATCACACTCGTGCATATTCTGCAGGATCGTTAGAAGAGAAGATCCCAAGACCGTAGTGCTGTTCCAGGTAGAGTAGTCTGGGTTCAATGACGGTTTCGCCCGTTTCTAATTTCATCATGTATTACAGGACGAGGACCATGTCGTGTTCAGAGATATTCATCCCGCTGCAAAGCACCACTATCTCGTCATTCCAAAGAGGCATATTAAAGACCCCAAGTGTCTCACACATTCAGATATTCCCTTAGGTAAGTGTGTCATACGATGCGGTTTTCGCGTAATTTGTCATGCACAACTTCAGTGGTAGACCTCAGAAGAGACTGCATTGCATCCCGCATGGGTGCAGGGACGTAGTTAGGATTGGGACGCGGTTGGATACCAACGTGACTACCCCAGACTTAGAACGTACACCTTGTTCGTCCCTCATTGCAATATTCTGGCACCGCCATATTTCCTTGCAAGTAGATCCAAGCTTAGGTACCTGTCTCTTCCAGTTCAAAGACTCGTTGAAGTTGGCAAGCAAGTTCTCCAACAACAGGGAGGAGCGGTGGATTCATTAAGGTGAGGACTGTACCGCCACCACGTAGTGTGACACATGCTATAACTTTCTTTTCCCCCTCAGGGTGGGATTTCATTGGCCTCCATTTAATAGTATCGCACACCTCCACTTACATGTGATATCTCCTGTGGAAGAGCTGTCGTACATTGGGAAATTTGTTTACATGCCAGGATCTCTATGGTTCTGCACAGTAAGTAAGAGCTCGTAATTTGCCATGTGGAACATCCTTGCACTTGCCAGCCTTCTGGGATTATCGCTAAAAGGGAGGGGTCGCACACTGCCCTGGGCTTTTTGGTGGACTGTTCATTCGGTGGCATCGCAAAAGGCACTGCCTTAAAGGAGTACGGAAGGACTCTACAAAATATATGCCAGTAGAAGCAGAAATTGGGACTAGAAGCCCAGGGATATATATTCATTTGCACGAAAAGTATGACAGCAACGCGCAATCCTGATGTGCAAGAGATCTGTCAATCTCGCGGATCAGAAAAGCCTCTCTCCCTCGGCTGCCAGTCAGCTTGTCAAGTCAGACATCCAACAGTGAGGCGCACGCCTTCTTTTACAGCAACAGCTGTACATGCGGCGTAAGGCGTCGGATAGCACGTGTGTCCCAGATATCGCGGTGCAGTGAGTCACTGAAGAAGCGTGCTGTGAAGGTGGCGTGATGAGACGCCAGGCCTTTCACCAGGACGGCTCCGCCGAGAAAAGTTCTTAGTGTGGAACAGATTGCTGCAAGGAAGGCGCGGAATGCAGAAAGGCGAAGGGCACTGCATTTGTAATGGATTTGTAAGAGATAATTTTGAAATATTGACATATTATATGTTAGGAACTATGAGGGAGAATCACGTTACAGTCCACCCACAATGCATAGCCACACGGCTGTCTCTGTATCTCAGCTGCGAGTACCAAAGGTTGCACAGCTACTTGGAATTCCGTCTTTCTGGGTGCAGCTGCGTTTCGAGCCGCCCATCCTGCATCTCGACTGGTCGTTTTTCGTTAGCAGACGATTATCAGCAGCCAATAAAAAGTGCTGACTGACTTGATGTCACCACACGCCAGGAGTAGCGTGGGTGAGATCGCCACCGCTGCGTGAATTCCTGTAAATTAATTTTCTCTGGAAATTTGCACTTCCCAAACAAAATATTTTGCATGGCAGTTCCTGAAGGTAGTGTGTTTGTATCACACATTAAGAAAACTCTATTCCAAGCACCTTCCATGCTCTTCCACCTTCCATAACTGTAAAACAACTGCAAAGAATCTAAAGCAACAAGCAGAGCTGTTTCTTCCACCGTCAGAATAATCGAAAATCCCTCCCTGCGGCTGTGCATTTCAGTGTGTCGTCTTAACAATTTATTGCTGTTTTGCTAATATGCGACTGTTTCCACTTTAAGGCAGAAGATACCCTAGCTTACTTGGAGAAGATGGGACCAACTGCTTGACCTGGTGCTTCATGTGCAATTTGTGACACACCAATCAGTATTTATGTTTAGGATGATGTTTATTTGTCACTACTGTTGGTTATGAAGGGTCAGATTATTGAGTCTTTTGTTGACCTTCAAACAGGACTGCTAGATAGAAGTGCTTCTATTGAGCATCATTATTTTGCACACTTGTGTGCAATTTGCAGCATTCAGGTATTTTCAGAGCGCTGATTACAGATTAAAGTACAAGCATCCTTGCAGTCTGTGGTATCGGGTACTTTGCAAATGTTATCTGCGATTATCTATGTGCACAGAGAATCATGGACCCTGAACAGTGCAATTTATTACAGGGCCTTTTCGGGCATTGCAATTTTTCAACTGAGTCAGTGCAGTTCTACACATTCTCTCTGCCGGTTTTAAAAACAAAGGGCAGCTACCTGAGCCAAAGCTGCCATTTTTATAGAATAGTTTTCAAGTACTGGGCCGATATGTATGGTACGGCAACAGTAATAAATACAATTTAGGACCCTGCAGGTAAGATGCAAGCAGTGCATGTGGGCTTTAATAGCATAGATAGGGATTGAGATCTACCAGAATTTCAGAGATGACTAATGGTGCTATTTACATGATTATGAGGTTGTAATCTTGTCATATTTTGCTCTTGCATGCAAATATTTATGAATGACAAATAAAAGTATACTGACAAGTGTTTTGTAAATAACGTTACTTATACTGTTGAATATGAAAGATCAAAACAAAAACAAAATTCCTCGTTAGAAACTTGATATACCTCATCACTAGAGAGCGGATTTTAAGGCACTAAAAGAGGCCCAAAAAGGCACGAATTTTCTCGGAATAGGCACAATCAACATCGCACTACCAGGACTACAAGCGATGCCATCTGCATTGGGTGCTGTTTGGGTAGCTACTTTTAAAGTCATGAAACTAACTTAATTACACTTTGTGACTTATACAGCTCAGGTTACCACTAATCGCGCTCTAAGGGCAGACACGGTCTTGCACCAGGTGCAAGGAATGCGGGCGAAAAAGAATTCACTTTCTGTCGCAGGGGGAGGCAATTGCATTCTGTGATGTAGCGCGGCGAAGGCGTGTCCTCTGTTACGAACTTTTTTTTTTTCGTTGCAAGAACTATGACATAAACACGAAGCAGCGAGTAAAGTACCCGTTTAGGCACTTATCGGCGTCTATTTTTAAAAAGCACTAACATTAGGGTACTAATATGAGTCCCCTTCGCCCTAATCCGTGCTTACAACATTGAAAGGCAGAATCTGTACGTCTCCCGACGAAAACCGCATATGCCTGGAAATCCGCTCTCTACTCATCACTTATCCACAACCACGACACACAAAAATAGCTCTCAGAAGGCTATGCATCCCCTTTGAAAATCTTACAAAGCTAATAAAAGCCTGGATGCACTTGCAATGTCGTATTTTATCCTGCTTGTTAAAGCCTTTTTTTGTATTCCACCATGTGGCAGGGGAAAAGCACACAAAGGTGCGTAGTACTCGACCACAAAGCGCCCAGAGCTATGAACAAATGAAGCTGCAACGAGTTCCCATTTGAAGTGACAGCCAATTTTGAAACGCACGTGCTCCTGAATACCGAAACCGATTCCGAAGAGGATCGGCTCCACCGCATTGCGTGACAGTGCGTTACTTTTCACGGCTCTTTCCTCCCCGTTTTTCCTACTGTGTGATCAGCGAGGACGTTGCGTATGGTGATGGCTCAGAGATAAAGTTGGCTGATTGATGCGTGGGAGGTGTTGACGTTATAGATCTCGTCGCTGCGTCGGAGGGGCGGATTATTTAAACGGCGCGTGGCATTTTAGTCGGCCCTGCGCGTGTTTTTGATACGCGGCGAAGTATCGTATTCGGTTATGGCAGCGCGTTGGCGGCACCGAACTTGCGTGTCGGTATAGCGGAATGGAAATATGAGGACTACGTGTAACGATAAAGGAGTTACAGTGCGTTTAAAGTCAGAGGAATGAAAGATGCAGGCGTGAATAAAGGGTCCGGATGTCCTGGTCCCCCCCCCCCCCCCCCGTTTTTTTTAAATCGTCACCGTAGAATGATGGTCATGAAACGATTGTGAAAACATGATGCGAAACTATATGGGAAGTACGACGATATCTTCACACACACATACAGGATGTTTATGAGAGCAGCATGGATGTCGTGTTTTCTGGTGGGTCTTATGGCCAGGCGGACATCCTCTCGGAGGGACTATGTAGATTAGATTAGATTAGATTAGATAGATGGATCGGTAGACAGACAGGTAGATGTTTTCTCGGTGACCTATTTGCCAGAATATTGAAGTATATTGGACTTACTGTCAGCATTATGGGATCCTAATCGCAGTACCGATATTACTAAATTGGAGGCGGTTCAAAATAAAGCGCTTCGATTTGTTCTATCTAGATATGACTCCTTTTTTTTTTTTTCGCACGCTTAGTTATCTTAGCTCTCTCGGTAGGATTCGCTCCATTATGTGTTAGGCGTCGGGCTCTTCGGTTGAGGATGTTTCATTCTATAGTGAATCATCAAATAAGAATTCCGTTTGATGAATATCTTGCGTTTGCTGGTGCTTCCTCTTTAAGAAGTGCGCACAGGCTCAACATTGTAGAGTATGCATGTCGAGTTGCACGTTTCATTACCGAGTGGAATGCTATGGATAGCATTGTTCGCGAGATGTCTTCAAGTCAGGCTGCAGTATGTTCAAATAATAAATAAATAAATTACATTACACAGTCGCGCAAGCACGCACGTCGCTCATGCATACAAAACGTGATTCAATCCAAATGAAAATATTTGAGCAAAAACGCGATTCAGTCCAAATCCCTAACCAAAAATATGATTCAATCGAAATCCAAATCCCTGAGCAAATGTGTGATTCAATCCAAATCCTGCTCATAATGAAGCCGCCACTCAAATTCAAGTCCAACCTGCAAAACCCCCAACACTGGTCCGGACTACAACTCCGCTGACGAAGATTGGTTGGCTGGTGGATTGATTGATTGGTTGGTTGATGGGGTACTCTGTGGCTGTAGCTGTTGCGTTGTATCAGAATACAAGTTTCGTATAGCGGCACGGTCGATGGACTCCGTTAGTCCCTCAATATTAAATGAAACGCAACAAATACAGTAACGATAAAGCCTACCAGTCGAGTACGTGCACCTAAAGTGCAGGAAGTTGTCCGCATTCGGACAATCCTTTAGCTCTTCCTGTGCTGCCGCAATCACTATAACTAACAAAGAAGCGATGTAGCGGCCATTAAAAGCCACTTCCATCGATTATTCCTACGTCTTACATTGTTTCTCGTCCAATGCCCATTATGTGATCGGACGTTTACTGCGACGTTTCCTCCCGACATTTGTCACGCGTTGTTTCCTCCTCGCCCTCGTAACAGCATTCGATGGACGATATAAAATGACGACGCAGCTGAAACTCAACCCGACTCACTAGACAGCTTGCCTCAGCTATACAGCAGCGCCAAACGGTTGTCTTTTGTTTTTCCTCCTTTGCTTAGAGAGAAGGAATAGAAAGAAAAGAAAGTCGAGTTTTTCACCCCGTCCGATCCGCGCAAGGCGAAAGATTTCCCAGGGTGGAGCGAGAAATACGGGTTGCCCGTTTATTTCTTAAGACGCACGGCGGAAGTAAGAGTGGAGCCTCTTTTTCCAGATTAATTCAGCGAGGAACACGGAGCTCGCGTTTATGACGCTCGTAAATAAAGTCATGTTTGTACAAACTTGTAACGTAGGGCATGCTTATTATTGCGTTTAGCAGGGGGGGGGGGGGGGGGGGGGAGTCCGGACGCATTTTCGAGTTTGACGGATAGGCGTAATGTTTATGAGTGCCGTTAATGTACGAATCAATTCATATCTTTTTTTATTGTGTGTGTGCGGTGGTGGCGCTGACTTTTCGATCTTTCTTTCGTTTCTTTGCATTTGCGCCCGACGGGTGTCCACGTCGTATTTAAGGCAGCGTTTAACTAACAGAACGAAAATAACGAAAGAGTCCTATCGACAGGCAGCCGAGACGTTTCACCAAATAAGAAAACTGAACGTGAGCCAAGTTGTATTAGCGTATCAGAATATCAACCTGCGTATCAGAAATGTCTTGTCCGCACTCTCTCTGCGATCAGATAAAGCTTTGCTCGCATCCGGCCTGCAGCAGTCGTGCAAGTGGAATAAAAATACCAGAGGAGGGCGGAGGGGGATGGGCATGGTACGGTTTTGAAACGTCCGCGATATTTGTAAAGTGGGCTTCTCCTTCCAAAGAGTAACCATGTGGCAGAGCATGCTTTACAGAGGGCTCGCTTTGCGTTGTGCCGCGTATTAATTCTGTTGAGTGTGTTTGTCGCATTTTTAATGCATATCGGATGTTTTCAAGTGTGCGCATCAGTGAATAATGAACAGTAGTAACGTTTTATTGCCCTATTCCAACTGAAAATTCGCCTACCAACACTGTGATGCACTTAAGGCTTTTTTCGGCGCTTCAAAAATATTTATCGACTCGTGTAGTCTTACGACATTTATTTTTGACGCCGAAACGTAACAACAACTCAAAAGTGCGGAAATCTAAAATTAGTTAACGGCCTATCAATATCTTTAACTCTGTCAATGCGAACACAAGGTGGTAGCCTTGTCTTCCCTCAAGAAGCAAACAAAGAAGAAGGTATCAAGTTTGTAGTTTTGTACACGTCAGAAAAGTAAAAAAAAAAAAAAGAACATAAACATGCATTAAACTTCATAAACACCGAAGCAAAGTCATCTGGTGTCCACCAGAAAGATATAATATTTCTTTCAGCCTTATTATTGTTTCTCTTCGATTCACTTCCAATTTTATCGCAGTGCGCATTCACCTATATTATCACCCGAGACCAAGCGATCTTGACGCAGCATCGTGGTTTTCGTTTTTCTTGATGTTTAATTTCTTGCTTTTCGTTTTCTTCTCTCCCTCTGTTTCTTTCTATTTTTTTTCTTTCTTTCCGTTGTTTTTGTTTTTCTTCTTCTATTTTTTTTCTGCGTTTCAAACGAAATTTACGCCCAACATCTAAACCCGGAAATGTCAATCTGACAGCTTTCCTCTCCATTTCCAACTTTCAAAAATCCTTTATACTGCTAAAAGAGCGCGCCACTGCGTTCTACTCCACTCAATAACCGAATTACCTTCCACACAAAACGAACTCCAGTTTCTCCGACCATTTTTTATCTCACACCATCATCTTCCCACAAACTGACTGCATCCTGCACCAACACAAACAGACACACACACACAGAGCAAGCCGCACGCGAGAACCAAGCAGCCAATCATGTTTCAAGTTTTGGTTTGGAAGGGCCAAAGAGAAACGGAAAAGAAGAAGGAAAGGAGGAAGACGGGCCAATTAGGTTATCGATCATGGCATTGTTGGGAGAGGAGGAAAGAACGCAACGCGAGTGCAGTTATTGTGCGAGCGGGTTTGTGTACTAGTGGGAGGTTGTAAAGGAAAATTGGGAAAAGAGGCACTTGGGGGGGAAAAAAGGATATATGAGGGCACTGCGTCAAGGGAGAGAGAGAGAGCGTTTTTGGGCCTCGCTGCCGGAATATTCGTCTCGCAGGGCGGCAGGATGGTTTCTTTTAATGATTCTTTCCGCACGCTTTGTTTCGAGAAGGTGCGCTTTTTATTTTCAGGAAGACAGGGCCACTTTCGTGACTGGTGGTCTTTATGAAGCGCGTCGATTGTGTAGTGGCGTCTTTCTTGAATAGAATTTGCGCTGAAAAGTCGATGCTCCCTCACGCATGTGTAGGACGGATGTCGGTCACGTTGAAGGTCGTTACATATATCGGTTGATATCCTCGCCTGCTACTGCAACGGTCATCTGTTACAATAGGAGACAAGGATCTTCGGGAAATCCCTATACGATACATGTCGTCAGCGTGACTATCACGTACATGTTCACAAATCAGTGTTCAAATTTTGGATGCAATGTGTAAGTGTGACACATATTCTAAACACGTTGCGACGAGGGAGAGATGGAGGAACGGAACGTGAAGGGATTTGGTTCTATGACCGTGGCAGGGTTCTATCATTCCGACCAGTCAGCAAAGTTTGGTTTTTCAAACACGCTTTTTTTTTAAATTCTCCGGGCAAGAAACAAACCAGAAGTCTCGCTCGCGTAGCTTTATGGTTCAATGAGGAATTCGCGCACGGGATGCACACAGTGATCGCTGTGATGTGTTCGAACTAGTGCCGTGCGTTTTTTTTTTTTTTGTCAGGATTTTTGCATTTAGCTGTTTGCAGGCAGTAAACGAAGATGCCTCGAAGAAGCCACACATATCTCTTCTTTCTCTCATTCGTCGCGTGTGGTCACGTAGAAGTTATTATTACGTTCCTATCAATTTTTGAGACGTGATTATCGTAGAGCGTAGACGATATACCCATATCTACCGATGCCCGACAAGCCTTTTAAGGTACGATATCCAGAGCTAAGAAATGAAAATACGGGCATAGCAACCGTGTCTGTGGCCACTATAGTAAAAAAAAAAAAAAAAGAAACACTGGACGGGTTTTGGGTTCCGAGGTGCTCTCCAACTTTTTACAAGCGCCACCGCTACGCGCATCCTACTTCGACGCTTTTCGCTTCCATTGGTGAATGCCACTCGGCAGGCTATGGGCTTATTGCAGATGGCGGCTTGTCCTAACAAAAGTTTGACGGCTTCTAACAAGCTTTTTTTTTTAAGAAAAAAAAGAACTCTTCCTGCATAACCTCTCAGCCATGGAGGCGTCACTCAGAAAAGGCGGCCCCGTGACATGTCACAAACAAAGACTGTCGCATTTTTTTTAGCAGCAACGTTATGTTTTTGTCAATATTTCCCTCTCTTGTAAACTATGTTTGCTACAGCTACAAGCTACAAGCGTTGTTTACAGGTTGTGCGCTTCTGGAACCAATCCCAGACAGCCTGTATTATCCTGCACCACATTTCCTGACTCCTGATAAACGGAAAGAATTTCGGGGTCCCATCGAGGTTCCGTTTAAATAAATTCCACTCTGTATCATTCTCGGTTCGTTCCGAATGCGATATAGAACTATAGTAACGACTTTTAGGTAATACAAGCAATAAACCGCGGAAGTAAACATGTTTCTAATAAACCTAATCCGTACCCATAAATTCTGTCGTTAACGTCACACAACGTCGCAACGACCGACAAAACGCCCCTCAAACTTTTCCCTCCACTTCCAACGGCTGACTTGAAACTTTTCCGCGCAAGCTCCTTTCATTAACTAAATGACACCGCAATCTGCCCCCCGTATTCATTTCGGCAAACGCACTACATTTTCATTCCCCCAGATTCCGGTGGCAGCAAAAAGCGCCACTAGTATAGAGAGGGGCCAGTAAACTCGTAAATGAACCGTGCTAGTAAAAAGCACTGCGGAAATGGTACGGAACGAATGATTCCAAAAAGAAGAGCGGGACAAGAAAATTGAGCGAACTGCGATTTTTACGCTAGTAGTCGCTTTCGCGGGATAATACGATGCCTTTCCAATTGGAAGAAGTAATCGAAGTGAAAGCATCTGGTATTCGGAGAGATGTGAAAGAGCTTTATAATTGCAAACTTTTAACTGCGTCGGGTTTACGTTGCAAACAACTTTACTTTGGGGTTAACGTAACGAACTACACTTTTGAAACGTTTCTTATCGGAATGCTGTCACGACATACGACGAGTTTCTTAAAGGGGCACTAAAATGCAAAAACAAGTTCACTTCAAATTACATTGCGCGATATGTTAATTTCGTACTTGTTATTATAATTCGAGACTTTGATTCGACCAATTGAGCTAAGCTAACACGCCTCCTCAGCGACTTCCAGGGTGCGTCATCTGAAGGGACAAACCAGTCACTCTCTCTCTCACTCATCCTCCTTTCACTCTTACATTTTTGCTCACTCATACACACATTCATACGACAGGGATCGACGCAAGCGGCAACTGTTGAACATGAGAGAACTGATGTATTTGTCCCTTCTGTGTTGTTCCAGCCTCAGAACATCAGTTCTCTCGTGTTCAACAGTTGCCGCTTGCGTCGATCCCTGTCGTATGAATGCATGTATGATTGTGCAAAAATGTAAGAGTGAAAGGAGGATGAGTGAGAGAGAGTGACTGGTTTGTCCCTACAGATGACGCACCCTGGAAGTGGCTGAGACGGCGTGTTAGCTTAGCTCAATTGGTAGAGCCCTGGACCGGCAATCCAGAAGATGTGGGTTCGAGTCCTACAGCTGGCTAACCTTTTCAGTGACTTTCATCTTTCTTCGTTGCTGAGCAGTTATGTAAGTACCAGCGACATGCCCGAGCGGGTTAAGGCGTCCCGCTCATTGGTGGTACCGCCAAGGTCATGCTGAAGACTGGGAGGTGGCGGGTTCGAATCCTAACACCAGCTGTGCTGTCTGAGGTTTTCCCTGGCTTTTCCGAAGAATTCCCAGACGAATGTCGGCACAGTTCCCCCTGAAGTCGTCTCAGGACGCATACTAATCTCCCCTGTCCCCCACTCCTTCCTGTTGTCCTCTCTCCATCTGTCCACATCTGTACGCAGCTCATAGCCACAGTCGCTTCGCGGCGCTAACACGGGGTAAAAAAAAGTTATCTAAGTTAGCTCTTTCTCTGGCCGTTCGTTTAGCTGGCCATGGTAATCCTATACAGCTCGTGGTGTCCGGTTTCAGCACGTGTAACTGCTCACCCCCTGAGCAAAAAAAAAAAAAAACTCGCTTTTCATTGGCTCGGAAAATGTGCCTATTGAGAAGTTGAGGAGTGCTTTCCATGTTTTTAAAGTTGGTATTTGCACCAACATGGCCTTGCAGGCTCTCAACGGTTGCCTATACCGCCTTCAGAGACCCATCAGTATGGAATACGCGCTTCGCCGAACACACACCGATCTTAGTAAAAGTCTTACCTGTCGGCGGCGGCAGGCTCAACTTGAAGCCGTCCATACGACTTCCTCTCCGCTAGGGGACGTTTTTAAGACCGTCGCTAGCCAAGTAGTTAAGCCTTGGCCAATCTTCTTTGTGGGTAATGGTCACTGTCTGGCAGAAGAAGGGTGGCTAATATCGCGGCTAATATCGCGGCTGTAGTTAAGTCCGTGTGGACATACGGTCGCGTGATGTCCAAGAAAGAGCAAGAGGTAGATAAGTCAGGGTGACAGATCTGCTTGCTATCCAGAACAAACGAGATCACACCGTAACTCCCATTCCTCCTTGTGTTACGGAATATCCAACAGAGAGCGTTGACCTCCACTGTTTAGGAACTCTATGAGCTGCTTACGATGAAGATGTCGGGAGCACCACATAATAGCAATGGGAATTTCCTACCTCCTGAAGAATTCTATTGCATACTTTGTTTTGCTAATAGTGACTGTCCTTCTTCTGGCCCTGAAGAAGAAGAGTACCTATTCGAAATGTCTCTCTTCCTGACTCTTGAGGCTCTCTCCTTAACGTTTCCTTGCCGGTTCTGGATTTCCTACCATTCTTGGATTGGATTGGATTGGTTTTGGTTGATTTCTATTGCTGGTCAGAGACGCTGCCAATTATACCGTGCTGGCTACCTTCTCTTCAACGTACCAACGCAAGGAAGCACGGGGACACGCCCAACACATCCTCTCTCTACATTGTTGCCAGTGACTCCCACATTCACACACTTGTGGAGGACTGCATCTTTCTCATATAACGTTGTAGCGGACGAACATAAAAGTACAAACACATAGACTAAACATAGAAGGACAAACACAACACAAGCCGCACAACGCCCAGTTGCATATATTTCAATTGTGTTCGAATCCCACTTGCTGGTGCCTTTTCTTCAACTACCATTATTCAATTGAAGTATGTAACTGGGTGTTGTGAGGCTTAATTGTGTTATGTTTGTTATCCCTGTTTACAAACAAATGACGTCAGATGGTACAACAGCGCCGCCAACTTGGTAGACTGGAACTACTATAGCAAAAAATCAATAAGTCACAAGAAAGTCACGTTTAAATGTGGCTTCTCATGTTGTCAGATTTTTTTTTTAATTCTTTACACATTATTAGTTGTATGGGCTTGTACTGCTCCATTCTACCGGTAGCCCTATCTTTTCGGTGGCCCTTTTCTAAAATTGGCTACCGGGCTCTTCCATCCTCTGTGGCCTGAAGGGCACGAGTTTCTCTCGAAGTGCACGTGGTGTCTCTATACGGAGCAAGCGCGAACTAAATCATAATTGACTTTCAGACGACGCAACTCTTGGGATGAAGCCTTTTTTTTCTTTCCGCGGTATAGTCTGGGGACGCGAATGAAGACACGAAAGCAACTAAAAACGTGACCTCATTTGTGCGTACCACTAATAGACCTCTCCCTGTTTGTAAACAAATGACGTCATAGTGTTCGACAGCGCCACCAATTTGGTAGAGTTGAACTACGCTCGTGTGCTAGGTGCGAACAAGGTCGCGCCCGAAAGCCACGGTCTTGAAGGGATTACGATGGTTCCTGAAAGGGACGCCACCTCCGGTCCTACTTTTCCCTCAATAGGAGGCAGCGCACAAGTGCCCATTCGTGAAACCCAGCCCTCCCCTTCCGATTAGTTTCGGTTTCAGTCTGTCTACCAACGTCATGATGACGTTTCTCGGGTATAGGTCTATACAAAGAAGCCACCCGTGACCTTCGTGAAGGAATATAGCTTTGTGAAACGGCGGTGTTTTCCGCCCGCCCTGTTTCGGTTTCACTATGTCTACCAACGTCATGATTACGTCACAGTGACGTTTCTTTGGTAGAGGTCTCTTGCCTCCGCCACTACAACGTTAACGTCGTCATCCCCCTGCATGAACTCCCAACTGTGAATGGCAAATATATCCCATCGTCTGTATTCCTCGGCGAGAGACCTCTCATAACAACTACTTTACGCTGTCTTCCACTGATGAGGGGACCGATCATCAATCATCTCAGACTGAGTCGTATATTGTTTACGTCATAGAAGCGTAAGAAAAGACACGACCTATTCTCATTGCGCCGTACAGGCATCGGGAGGGCGACAGGCAGATCCGCGTCAGAGTGACGTCACCGAAACACGTCAAGGGCAGGTGTTCTTCAAGCGCGATCTTTGCCGTCTTCACGTGGCAGACACGGCACCGTCAAAATTAGAACGGAGTTGAGAAGTGCAGACGTAATTACCGGCGCAGCACGAAAGGTCTGGAATTGGATTCACCAAAAGAATCCGCGGATTTAAAGGGTAAATCATACGTCACTTCGGAATAAAAGTGCGTCTTGGAATGGACGGTATCGTCCGTATTAAAATCCACGAGTTATCCAAAAGAATTAATCCACGGATCAAAGGGTAAAGAATACGTCACTTCGCAATAAAAGTGCGTCTTGGAAAAGAAGGTATCGTCCCTAGTATCTTCCTCGCGTTCTCCCTTCTGGGGTTGGTTCTACAAGCTGGGCACACTTTGCAAAATTTTTCACGATTCGCACTGACTTACTTTTGCAACTCAAACTACGGACAAACAGCGCAATTAGCCAATGTGAACTAATTTTCCTTAGCGTACTTGCCGGTGGAGCTGAAATGTCAGCGACTTGCCGAAACGTTGCGGGTAGAAATTCGGCGAGTATCGAGTGGTCCTCTTTTTAATTAGAGATATAATAATAAATATGTGAAGTTGCAACGGTTTCTTGCTCATGGTATTTGTAATTGCAATTTGTTATTGTAATTTGTAATGCATTCATCTTCTCAAACTAAGGTTGTTATTTACTTGTAAATTATTTTCTTTTTTTTTTTAGTATCAACCTACTTGGTTATCTTCGTCACTGTTTCCCCGTCTCTTAAAAAAAAAAATAATAATAAACTCCAGCACGGCGTGCATGAGACTTTCTACAAATGCAAGGGTCTATAGTCGTGGGATGCGTATATGTATTACCAAAAATCGTTATAAGCCAAAACGACACCTTGGTAAGAGAGGGCGTTGTCTTCAATCCGTTTGTCTCTACTTCGCTTTCCATTTGCACAGAACAGACTGCCAGCCACTCAACAATGCTTGCGTTAGTAGTCCATGAGGTCACGCCAAACATCCACGCCGAAGTGGAACATTGCCACACCTACCCAGTACATAAATAAATAAAAAAAGTGAAGAACAACATCGCATCAAGACAACCTAATCCCCCCCACCCTTTTCGGCGTTTTTGAAACATCAGCGACCGCAAGCCAGGTAGTATCAGCTGCTATGACATTTCGATCGTGTTCCAAAGTGACAGCACACGTGCTGCCGCCAGAGGGCGTGCCCACATTCTGGCTCCCAGTGTTGTCTACTGCCACAGTATTCGCGTGACCGGCCTCCGCCGCCGGATCGAACGGCAGACCGACCTTCTTTCCCATTTCTGCCAGGTTTGCTCTCGTCTGCTTCTGTATGTGGGTCTGTTTCGGTTCAGCACGCAATCGGCTCAAAACAAAAACAAGATCATGAAGGGCATATTATCAGATGTTTATCACCGGCCATTTCGATTGTGCTGTGCGTGTGCATATCTATCTCGAAGTTATGCGTTATGTAGGTTTATTACGGGAGATTGCCAATATGAATTGCGGTGGGGAATGAGGCACGATGTGAATAGGAAATCGAAGTGTTTGTGCGTTGCGTAAGGAACGTGATATAGGTTACTTATAGTGGCTTTCATCGAGTCGCCTATTACTGAATGTTTGCTAATCTATCGATGCACGCGGGTTGTCTTCATTCGGGGATCGAAGCCGTCGTGTCAGTGTTGCCAGAATTACGCTCCTGTGAAAATCCCATTATAGCGCATTAAGCAGGAAGAAAAGAAGGTAGTCTATAGCCGCTAATATCTACATTTATCATCAAATATTGCAATGGCGTTCCTCGTCGGATAAATTGGCATTGACTTGAGACACAGTAACGGCGTAGTTTTATTCTGGTGCATTTATTTTCGAAGAGGTCAAGCTATGTTCAACAAACAGTATATTTAGTATCTTGTTCCGTGTTTTTAAAGAACGTCCCTCAATGATTCAATATAGGAAATAGAAATGAAATATAAATGGTGCTAACGTCACGTGTTTCCCCAAGTTTCGATTTCGTCGCGAGGCAGGTGACGTCATCATGCATATAACCCTCGACTCGAACACAATAACATGGGCACATTTTTAGTGAGAATTAGTGGCGATAGCGACGGCCAAACAGTCGGTGCCTTATTTTACACGTAGGAAGCCCATAGACTAGACTAGACAATATAAATAAAAATACGAAGCCTACCAAGTCCATGCAGCGCGTACCAGACTCATTGAAAATATTATTAATGAAAATATTAAAATAATATTATTAAATATTATTAATGAATTATTATTATTAAAATATAAATAAAGGTATTTATTGGTCAACTGCACCTTTGATGAGTGTTAATACTGACCAATATATAAACGAGCCATTATGTAACCCCTGAGAGAGCAAAGACAGTACTTAGCTCTACAAATACAACGTTCACAATTCGAACAAACAAAAAAGCTCAGTTATTAGATTGCATATTTTCTTAAAAACGTATAACTTCGCGCTTCAACAATATAAAACTCAGTGAAAGGAATTAGTAATGTGCTTTCCTTTCCACACATATTAGGGAATGACGAGTAGTGTATTTCTCTTGTACGGTACTTTAATGTATTTGCATTTGTATATCTGTACACTGTATGTACAGTGTCATTATACCACTACGTAAGCGATGCAATAATGGATGTTTGCGGCATCTGGTCCACGGGCTCTGGCCCCTCATCAGGCTGAGGCCTTTTGGCCCAGAGTCTCAAAGGTTTCTGTAAACAGCTGTAAACTGTAAAACTGTAACCGCAAAAAGCTCTGCTGCAAAAACTGCGTAACCAACGAGAAATGGCCGGGGCAGACCACAATTAGAGACGACACACACACGTAAGCCTCAAACGCCCAGAAATTAACGAATGACGCCAGAAATCGAACCTGGGTCTTCTGATGTCCGAAGATCAGAACCAGAAGACCCAGGTTCTATACCTGGCGTCATTCGCACCTCTTTCCCCCTGAGTTCTTTAAATTTGTAAAAACTGTAACTGTAAAACCGTAACTGTAACTGTACTATAAAAAACTGTAGCTGTAATGCTGTTACTGTAAACTGTATGTATACTTCTGTCCCGTTTCAGCACCTTGTTGCTCCCCTTCGCCAGGCAGCTACTTCATGCCTCCAAGCTCCTATTTAAACTCCACTGGCGGTCTTCTGCGTAATCCAATTGTGTGGCTCACACTTCCTATGTGTCTAGTGGCTTCATTAAGACGAAATGCACTTCACAGAAAAAGAGAGCGCTGAACATTTGCGCATCTTTCTTTTCATTACACCTATAGCTCACTGAAAAGTCACAGTCCATTCGAGTAGTAAACCTAGAAAACAAAATGACCGTACCCAGAGGCACGTGGCTACGACCAAAAGCCCAAACGAGCTGTTCTGGCAATGTTTCAAGAGCAACAGACCCCTTAGGGGAAATGAAACATACTTGGCTCCAGCCTTTTTTCTCTTGTACCGACCGTCTGGGCATAAACAAATTAATGCTGCTGAAAGACGCGTCCCTCCTCAAAGAGTGATCCGGCAGCTTCGAGCCGTATAGAATATACAGTCAACCCTGGATTTATGAAGCTTCGATTTATGAATTCCCTCGTTTTATGAACACTAGCACGAGGAACCAAACTTTTTACATGCATTTTTCCCTCGTTTTATGAACCTCGATATTCGAATAATGAATGGAATTTCTGGGAACCAACTAGGAGTTGCCCAGCGTTTTTGCCCTCAATTTATGAACGGATCCTTCCAAGGCCACCAAAAACCTTCAAAGGGATTATTCGTGAACCCTTATGAATGACGCCTGAACAGACAAATCGTTTTCGAGGTATTGCACCCTCGGTTCTTAACCCCTCGAAATCCGAACAACGAACGGGTTTTTGCATAAGTGTTCCTGACCTCAATTGACACAGCGGAAGGCATGGTCCAAAGCAAAATTAAACTATTTACTATTGCATAATAAACAGAGTGTAAATGCGCTAACATCTGTGTTTTGTGAGACTGATACAGCAGAATGCATGGTCCAAAGCAAAATTACACAATATATTGCATTATAAACACAATATCAACTCGGAAATACTGTTCCATTTGCTCGATAGTACTCACTTAACGGAATTTTCGATTTATGAATCCCTCGATTTATGAACGATTTTTCGGGGAACCGAGGGTGTTCATAAATCGAGGGTTGACTGTATTCACGAATGCAAACACGTAACGCACGTTCCGACATGAAGTGAAATTTTATTTTGTTTTCTTTCTTTCGTATGACGTTTACAACGCGAGCGAAGAACTCTGAACCTTGGAACACGGTCTCAGTGCTTGTCGGGCACGTCAGACGGTTCACCGTTTATTGGTAGACGGCCGCGGCCAGAAGGTGATGGAGTGTAGCGATGACAGTTCCACTTAAAGAGACACTCTGCACCCATTCTTATGTCGTCTTTTGTTGAGAGAGAAGAGCCAGTTGTTGAGTCCGTATCTTCTGTGACGCCGTCACTGACATGCGTATAGATAGCCAGGGTGTACAACTAACATGCAACAAGGTTTTTAAAAGGATGAAGGCGTTAAAAAAAATGAGACCAACTGAATGTTGTTAGTAGATGTGTGCCATACACGCCAGTATTTCTTTTCAGCAACTTGACTAATGAGATAAGATAAGACAACACCCGACCGAGGGGCTTCCAACGAGGTAAGCTTTGTGTGTTCTATTTCTTTCTTTGTTTTTTGCTTGAAAAGAAAGGCCGCACAATAGAAAAAAAACATCACGCGACAACATGCCCTCGCGTATATATAGATACTTTTGGAACGATGCGACAGCACCAGAGGACACGTGTTTCGCCGCGTTTGTGGCTCGTCAGCTCTGGGTAGCTGCGCATCGTTCGGAATTGGCAAACCAGGGGTCGCAAACACGCCTAGTGTCATTTACTTGTCTCTTTAATGGCTTTTTTCCGCTGATTATATATATATATATATATATATATATCGTGAAGGTTGAGATAAATGCGAGAGAGAAGACGAAAGTAGGGGGAAGTAACAAAAAACGTTTATTAAAACTTAAAAGTTATAAAAGTTAGGGGCGATGTCTACGTTACGGCTCCGCCTTCTTTGGGACGAAATAGCTAAATGTGGCCACGAGGCTGATAAGGGGCGAGCCCCTTATCAGTCTCGTTTTTTAATAAACCTTATAAAAGTTTGTTAATAAATCTTTTTTGTTACTTCCCCTACTTTCGTCTTCTGTCTCGCATTTATCTCAACCTTCACTATAATTACGTAACTTCAACTACAACTTTTCAAGATATATATATATATATATATATGTTTATAAGTCGCAAACGTCGCCACACCAGCATTGGACAGCTGTTTCGGCCTTATTGGGCCTGACGAGAGGACATGACGGGAGGACATCACGTTCCACGTGACCTTCCGACGCCACTCGCTCAAACGTCGCCCACCTACGCATTGCTGATGAAGGCCCAATAAGGCCGAAACAGCTGTCCAATGCTGGTGTGGCGACGTTTGGGACTTATAAACATATGTTCAACGTGCAGCCAAAGAGCCTATGCTATTTTTTTTCACTATATATATATATATATATATATATATATATATATATATGCATATATATATAGATACTCATTGAACGATGCGACAGCACCAGAGGACACGTGTTTCGCCGTGTTTGCGGCTCGTCGGCCCTGGGCCCAGGGCCGACGAGCCGCAAACACGGCGAAACACGTGTCCTCTGGTGCTGTCGCATCGTTCAATGAGTATCTGTTTCTCTACGTGCAGCCATAGAAGCCATTTTAATCTGTAAGTTTGAATTTCAAACACGTCTAGCATCATTTACTTATTATTTTTTTAATGGCTTTTACCCCCTCTTTACATATATATATATATATATATATATATTTCTTTTCTTTTTTTTTCGTACTCCCTACTCCTTCGTTGTCTGCCTCTAATTTTTTTTTTTTTTTCGCAACTACCTATTTAATTTTGCGGTCGCCGGAACACATTTCTTTCAGCGTATATACATATATATCGCGGGAAAAGAGCCGTACGGAGTCCTCTCTCGAAACGTGAGGTCGCATATGCAGTGAGGTGCTTTTGAACTGCACATACCGTCGTGAGTATACATCTTCGCAAAAGGCTCACTAAATAACGTACAAATCTTATTGCCCTCCTCATAACCATTACATTCTTTTTTGTCTTTTGAGGGAGGCGTCACACGCTACTTGATATCGTACGAAGATGAGGTAATGCATCAACAGCACGAGTACCACGTAAAGGTGAGCTCGCATAATGTATACCAGTCCTCCTGCCCATGTAGCCGCAGAAGACGCTCGCTTTTGTTGACTGAGTACGTACTATCCCATCATTTTAGGAGTGAATCTTCGAAAGAACGAAAAATGTTGTGGCCTCCGTATATGAAGTTTGTGATGGATGGACGCTGCAGAAGAGTCTAAACAAGCGACGTCCCTGGAAAGTGAGATTGGATGGATAACGAGAATATACTGTATGAAGAACGAGGAGCGTTTTGTGTCTCAGCGTAAGAAGCTGCTGGACTAGGAAGTGCTCTGCGTCAGTAAACGTTGCTAGAGATGAGCGCGGATAACAGTGGCGGTATCCGCACCGCACAGGAGCCGCGCGTGTAAGATCCGCGTCCGCATCCACGCCGATACTGAGTAGGCCGCACATCCCTGGTCACTACCATTTGGAGGGGGGGAAAATCTACATGAAAGTTACGTTATAAACGTCTACAGGTTTTCCCGCCGATTTTAATCCAAGTGCCAGCTAAGTTAATCCATGTGCCATGCAAACTTTATGGGGCATGGATTAATTTAGCTGGCACTTGGATTAAAATCGCCGGGAAAACCTGTAGAAATATCCGCGCGCACCGCCGCGGGGTTCGGCTTTGTCCACATTGTGTCCGCGCGGGTTTCGTTATATTTCTATCCGCAAACCAGGACGTTGCGTGAACATCCGCGCGGATCCGGGAACAGTTCTATAAACGTCACCTTTCACTGCAGAGTTTCACTCTACAAGTGTGATCGTATCGAGTGTGTATCTTTTTTTTTTTTTTCATTCCGTGTCAGCGCCGCGAAGCAACTGTGTCTATGAGGGGCGTACAGATGTGGACAGATGTTGAGAGGACAGCAGGAAGGGGTGGGGGACAGGGGGGGGTTAGTATGCGTCATAGGCCGACTTCAGCTATCGCATGTTAAGGTAACGGTTCATGAAGTTTCTGCAAAACCGCCCTCGGTGGCTCAGTCGGTAGCGTGCTCGCAGAATGATCCCAAGGTGGCGGGATCGAACCTGGCCGAGGACGCCAGCAACTTGGTGGCAGGGTACGAGTTGCTTTCACACGCAGTCTTCGGCGAAGAAGTGCCGCAAGGAAGCGGCCGGTGTGCCGTGTGTCGAGATTTGGGCGCACGTTAAAGAACCCTCACGTGGGCAAAATTAATCCACAGTCAATTAATCCGACACAACTAATCCGACCACTGCGGCGTCGCTCACGATCACAGGTGTCTCGCGACGTAAAGCCACAACTTATTATTATTAGGTTGTGGCAAAAAAACAACAACAAAAAAAAAAAAACAGCACTTACACATCATTTGTATCCCTTGCTCATTATTACCGGACTTTTTAAAACGTAGAGCGTTCTTTCGCATTGACGAGGTAACTAATCATTAACATTAAATAAATAACTAATAATAGCAATTACGACAATAACTAATCAATAACAATTATGACAGTAGACGCCTGAGGCCTTTTGTTCCGAGTGTATATGGTACTTCTAAAAAAATTACCGCCGTGCCTGCTGTACCGGCTTCTTGCCGGCTCACGCGGTTCGCACGAAACTGTGTCGGCTGTATGTATGTATATCCGAAGAATCCGTTTCGAAACGCACACATTTCTTCCGGAGCGGAGACTTCGGATAAAGCGATAATTCGAAAAAAAAAGAGCGATTTCGTTATAACGAGGATGTGCTATATGTCCGGCAGAACATTTCTGCCGAGGAATAGCTCAGCTTTCTGGCCTAGTGTAATATGTGGAGAGCTATAGGTATGATACTTAGTAAGTCTATACAGTGTAACGTCGGATCGCACCAATTTGCAGTTTGCTATCATAATGCAGAAATGAGAACAATGCAGGAATCACTTAGTTGTGGCGTGCGAGTCTCTATATCCAGGGTGCTTTTGTTTCGAAGTTGAACGCCCTACCAAACAGCTGTAAACTTGTCTCGGGGTATTCTATGCGTGGTGCAATTGTAAGGTGTAAAGTGTGGGGAATGAAGCTGCCACCACATAATCCACCTTTCTTTTTCTTTTTTGCAATATCGTACCTTCCACGTAGCGCATCTTCTCCAGGAGCGGGTATATACGAGGTGTTCAAAATTAAGCTTCCACGAGCGCTACGCAAACACAGCGATGACAGGAAACCGGATGATACCTTTACGCTACTTGTGTAAGAAACAGGTGCCGCTAATTATGTAGCACCTGTTTCTTACTCAAGGAACAGAAAATTAGCAGCCAGTTTTCTTTTGTTCGCCTATTTATAAAGTGCTATTGAAAGCTTAATTTTGAACACCCTGTATACGGGTATTTCAAACACTGAGGTACAAAAGGGAGTGGGACGCACAGTTAGAGATACGATCACTGAGTAGCTAAGTATGCGATACAAGAATTTATCCCGCGCTTGCAACGGTAAAACAATAATATACCTACAAAGGAACAAAAAAAGGGTCCTCGATAGATAACAAAAATGAAGTTTGACCAAGCACGCCAGCAGTAGGTGTCACCGTGTCAGTGACAAGTTCCTGCTATATTGGTATTCCAGAATACAAAACTGTAAAATAAAAAAATATAATAGTACAATAAAAGTAAATAATACTAATAATACGTAAATATAATAAAGCAAAAGAACAAGTGCTATACAATAAAGAAACGTCCAATGGGGAGGCTGTAACGAAAGTACCTCTTAACTTGATTTTTAAGTACTGTATAACACTCTTCGTCATTGTTATTTCCCTATCTTACGTCATTCCACGATTACTGTTAGGGAAGTGATTCCCTAATTTGGAACCAACGTAGCAAAAGGAGTAAAGACGCGCAGCTCGTTCTGCACCGACGTAAAGACCACAAAAAGTCACCATCAAAGAGAAAATAAAAGCATGCACTCGAATTATACACTGTTTAGTCCATCGTGGCCACGTTGTTTGCGGGACGTTGCCCTGTTTTCGCGATCGTCATTCGCATCTCATTAGCCCAGTTTCCACTGAGAACTGTTTTCATTTGCTCTCTAATATAGGGACTCCGCAACCAATTTACTGCGCCACGTTGGCTCCTTGTTCGTGCTGGTGAATGGCTTCGTGTCACGCCGCCCAGGAGTTCTTTCCGCTTGTATACGCGGCGGGTCTCTGCACCGATTACGTTTCACCGACCCGAAGAGCCGTGAAACGTATAGTCTTCGTAGCTCTGATTAGTGCAAGTTACCTATGGGAGGGCTATTTGCCGTGTTCGGCGAGTAACCCTAATAACGCCTTCTCGTAATTCTCCAATTGCAGTTAAATGCGAGGGAGAAAAGGCAGCAGCTCTCTTGTTCTGCGCTCCTTTGTGTCTTTGCGACAAAAATTACCTTGCAAATGTACCGGGTTTTTCTTTTTACCTTTTTTTGTACCGAAAACCGCCACGGTATCAGCACACACACACACAAACAAACAAACAAACAAACAAAAGAACAGATGTCGTTACGCCGCACTTCTATCTTTCATAAATAAAAGTTCATTAGTGCAGATTAATGAAGATAAAGCTCCGTGAGATTATTAGTGCGGCTCCAAACAGCTCAAGGCCTACACACGTGGTGCATCCCTCAAAACAATAAAACAACCACTAAACTACCAACACAATGAAAGTAAAATAAAAGGACAATTTAAAAAAAAAACAATTGAATACAAGACAATGAAAATCAAGCACTGCCAGCCGAAAGCAAACGCTTAGACATTTTCAGAGAGGGCGCAAAAATGTCCTGTTGCGGATCAGAATAACGATTATACAGCCGCATTGAATTCTAGTCAAGGGATTCCGATGAAAACATTCAGGCGCATAATGTTTGCTGTATGCATGCACATAGATGAACAAACTCAGATGTTTTGAGGCGCTGTCCATGTACTGACCGTTCCACGTCGTATTAAATTTTCCTACAACAACTCAGATGGTGCGAACGAGCTGATGTATTGTAGAAAGAGAACATTCCCTCGAGTTTGAGGACAGATACAAAAAAACCCTTTGACCCCGACTCTTTGACGTTGTGAAAGTGCTGGCGAATGGCCGGCGATTCATCGTCGGGGTGCACAGCGCTCACTCATCATCTTCGTTAAGAGCATATAGCAGAGCTCTCGTCTTTTTCGACGTTTTTTTTTTCTTTTTCCGTTTTCTTTCTTCTGTACTATAGACCTGGAGCAGATTGTCCCGGAGTGAGCGGGCTCACATCTCAATTTTTTCTCTCCTATCAACATCATCATCAGATGCAAAACAACCAGGACGACACAATAGACCTCTCCCCGTTTGTAAACAAATGACGTCATTGTGTTCGACAGCGCCCCCAATTTGGTAGAGTTGAACTACGCTCGAAGCTAGGGGCGGACAAGATAGCGCCCGAAAGCCACGGTCTTGAGGGGATTAGGGTGGTCCTTGAAAGGGGAGGCGACCTTCGGTCCTACTTTTCTTTCAATAGAAGGCAGCGAACAAGTGCCCATTCGTGGAACCCAACCCTCCCCTTCCGATTTGTTTCGGTTTCAGTCTGTCTACGAACGTCATAATGACGTTTCTCGGGTAGAAGTCTATTCATCGTATCCGTATCTTTGCGCAACTAAATCAAAATCGGCTGCTGGGCCTATCACTTGTTCCAAGATATTAGCACCCTGGAGCCCTGTCCTGTACGTCGCTTACAACAAAAGAAGCGAAATCTGGCAATCTTTGAATGTTTTAGTCACAGCTCGTTTGGAACGCACACGCTGTTTCTTCGCGAGCGGCTTGGATACACGCGGGAGTTATACGGGTGGTCCTATTTGCAGGTACCGCGTCGTCACGCCGCTTCACTTTTAACATCTTTTTTTTTTTTTTTTTTTTTTTTTTTCTCCTTTCTGTGACACGCAAGCAAGCAGTGCTCTGTCTGCCTATTTTTAGCTGCCGCGTTCCGACAGTCCTGCGGCGACAACCACCGCATCACTCTCATTTTCCTATTTATTTTCCTCTCGTTCGAGCATTCCAAGGTTCCGCTGTAAATGCTAGCGACAGCCAAAATTCTTAAATTACTCGTACCCTCCCTCTCTTTTTCTTTTTTTTTCCTTTTTCATTTGGTTTTACGTTTTTACAAAACTATATTTCTTGGCAGGACGGATCTCGCGGGGCACCAACCGACAGGCTCAAAGCCCGCGATGACCAACGGCATGGCCGCGAGCGGGTCTCGCTCGTTGGTCGTAGCCAAGGTCGTGCTGAAGACTGGGAGGTGGTGGGTTCGAATCCTCCCACCGGCTGTGCTCTCTGAGGTTTTCCCTGGGTTTTCCGATGACTTTCCGGACGAATGTCGGCACAGTTCCCCCTGAAGTCGACCCAGGACGCATACTAACCCCGCTGTCCCCTACACCTTCCTGTTGTCCTCTCTCCATCTGTCCACATCTGTGCAGTTGCTTCGCGGCGCTAACACTGAATTAAGGGTAACAAAGCCCGCGGTGCTCCGCACGGACGCAATCGTTATCGATATTCCTTTTTCGTATCTGCGGATCGTGATCGAAAGGCGTTCGCGATAACGTTTCCGAAAACATGATAAGCCAATTACAATCGGATGATAAGCCACTGACATCACATTTCATCGTTTGTTTGTTTGTAAGAAAAAAACGAGGAAAAAAAACATTGGTGTTCTTGGATTTGACAGGATCCGTTACGGTATTACCTTTGTAGAGTATAAATACTTTCGACCTACTCTGCTTCTTAACTACTTCTACTTCTTTAGTGCTGTACTACTTTACTGTACCTTCCACTCCGCCGTGTCACTTTTGTCAGTTATTCTCTGAACCTTTTTTCTTTTTTTCTTTTCTTTCAGTATATGCCGTTTTGATGCTGATGTATTTGTTGCCGAAAATCTTATCTGCGCTGTGGGCTGTTCAAATAAAGAAATATAAGAGTATATACATGTACTAGGACACATCCGTTATAGTTGCAAGAATGGCCCCTATCACAACGTTCCGCTAACGTACTTGGTGTTTTTTCTTAGTTTTTCTTTTTTTTTACAGGTACTGTAAAGCAGTAGACAAGCATGATATGCCGGTGATGTGACTAGAGACTTTGTTGCTTCTAAATACCATATGCGGAACCATACAACCGACAACGCGCTACAAATATTTTTAATTTGCCATGAAAGCTGCGGCGTAGTGGAGCGGTGCGACGCCTGGTGTCAAACAACCCCCTGTACAGCGGGCAACACTGAAAATTGGTATTACACACTATTACATTGGAACTTCGTTATTTTAGTAACCATACTATTAGTTTTCCTGTTTACCTATGCATTCTGAAACCCCAGTTTAACCTGTTAACCCCTGTTTTTGCGAAGTAACCCAGTGCTGCCGCTGTTCGATGGGGGCTCTCCCTACTTCTCTGCTGCGCCTGCGCGCTCCTTTTGTTCGTGGCCTCTTTCGAATGAACAAACTCTCTCTGTGAACATCTGTGAACAAACAAGTCCCGACGCTGTCTGGCTTCTTGAACGTCTGACACATTTTTTTCAAAGGCTCAGCATTTCATTTCAGTTCGCTTATCCGTTTACCCTCAGACGTGGATCGTTGTGTGGATTGCAGGGGCGGATTTTATGGTGCATTGTGTTGGATTGTTATGTCTGCCCAGTGTTATACGCATGCAATGTGGTTGCCGCCGTATGTGTCAGAAGTACGGATTCATTTCGAATACCTGGTACAGTGTTGCCCGTAATCTTTAATTGTAATTTTCTAATTAACTGCACCGTCGATTGGAATGAAACTTGCACAGTTTTTGTTCTGGTGGCTTGGACTATCGAATAGCCACACTAAATGACATTTGATCGGTGCTGCTTTACAATACCTTTAAAGAGAAATATAAATAGATGGGGTCAAAAGCCACATAAGACCGGCCACTCCAGCACGCACAGTTTGACGGATTTCGCTACCGTGCTTCCAGAAGGATGCCTGTTCCACTAGAGTCCTGTGGAAGGAGATCACAGAGGGGAATAGAGCTTGGTCACTAGGTGGCTGACCGACGTACCATACAGTCGAAGCGACTATTTCAATTTATGGTTATACGACAGTTCGTTTTTTTTTTCTTAATTACGCGTGAACACCGCGGAGCAACTGTGGTTATGAGAGGCGTACAGACGAGTACAGAAGGAGACAGCTTAGCAGAGTGGTGTGGGATGTGGCAGGTTAGTACGCGTGCTGGGCCGACTTCACTGGAGACTGTAACAACGCCTGCATGGTAAATATGCCGTAAATCCTAAAAGAAAACCCGAGACATGACAGATAGTGCATTGACGGATTCGATCCCACTACCCTTTTGTGTCTAGGATTACATAAAAAGCTATGAGCACCGGGTGGAAACTGCTCCGGCTGCTGACTTTGCTTCTGTTTCATTCCACAGCGGACTTTTCTTATTATTTTTTTATTATTTATTTATTTTTTTGCGCCTTCGTAACGGTTTCGATGTTTCCTTCGTACCAACACTCGGTTCGAAACATTTGCATTCCACCGCCGTTCTTCCACGAAAACTGTTCCTCCAAGAAGAACAGGAAGTTTCGAGTCACCAAAGTAAAGAGGATGCAGTTTCGAATGGCTAATTCGATTACTTGTTCCATTCTCGTGCCACCACCTCTCCGCACACCCACAACTTCAGAACGCCCCTCTCATCCAACGCACACACACCGAACAAAACAACAACTTTGATTTTCCTGCGTCAACAAACCCCATTGCCTCCCATTTCTCTCCTCCCCGTCTTCCCTCATCTTCTCCTTCCTTGATCAGCGCCCCTAGCGTCGAGCGCTGTCCCCATAGAATGCCCGCGCTGCAGCAGCAGCAGCGGCGAGCGAGCGAGCGAGCCGACCGACAACGCGCTGGTGTGCGGCGGCAGGCGGCCAGAAGTCCATGGAAGAGCACAAGACAATCACTACCTTCTGACGCCATGGATGTTCACGATGCCTCATCGTACCCATCAAACGCAGCAGGAGAAGTGGTCACATAGCCGGGAAATCGGGGCTAGCCGCGACCGTCCGGTAAGGCTTCCATTATTCCACGATATCGACGGGTTTCTTTTCGCGTTTTTTTCCCCTTCCGCCTCAAGGTGGTGGTGGCATGGAGTGCCGGGGTCTTCGCTCGGCGTGTGGCGGCCGGGTCAGTTCTATAGCGCGCGGTCTGCTGGGTGTAACGGTAAACGGCTGGTGTTCGCGTTTGTGAGGATTGTATATGTTCTCTTTTTTGGGGGCACACGAATAGCTCGGAAGTGTGAGATGCGAAAGTCGCTGCATGCACCTCGTGAAATTATGTGGCTGTAGGGGTAGCGATCTGTTCGAGTTGGCGCTAATTATGCAGCTTTTCACGGAAAACCTTAAAGCTCGTACTGTTGAGGGAAGGACCTTCAGCACGAGAGTCACCAATATCTTTCTGCCACAGTCTCAGTTCGAAATATCGGCGGCACTTGTCCTCAGGTTCTTCCCTAAACATTTCCTCGTCGGTTTTCTGGATTTTCTACATTTGGAGTTCATACTGTATGTTAGCGTGACGTCTATCTCGAGCTCTTCGTATATACTGACCGATGCTGAGAGAAGAAAAATGTTTGTGCTGCTAGTTACGGGAGCTACTGGATCGCGTGTCTGTTCTGTACGTCCGAAAATCCGATATTCGTTTGCACCTGCAACGGTGGGATGAGCGAATATACGTTTCTTCTCGAACGTTTCTTCTGCACGCATGTGCGATGTAAATTTGAGTATTTTTATGAGATGCATGTTTTTTCTTTCTCTCGTTCTCATTTACAAATCGCGGGATATGACCGTACTTGAGAACGTGCCAGTGTGTGTGGTCCATGGTGTGAATGCGTGTCCCGGATGTTTATCTCTCGTTGCCTTGCATATACTTTGGTGCACACGCCCCAGTGTTCATTTGTGTGATACAGTATATCGTCATTATAACGAAATCGCTTTTTTTTAATTATTGCTTTGTTCGAAGTCTAACCCTATTTTGACCGAAATGCACGCGTTTCGAGACTGATTATTCCTAGTGTCATGTCAGCCAATTCCGCTTAGTGCGACGGGGAAGCCGTTGAAAGCCCGTACGGCAAATCTAGCTTACGCCTTTTCTCTCTCCCTTTATACATATAAATTAAAAGGCTGTCAAAGCACTCATCTACAAGGTTTCTGTGCTTGCCGGAATACTTTTTCCAAGGCCTCCGAACATATTGTCTCACTTTTATCGAATTGTCGTTTATAACGAATTTTTTTACCAGTCCGGTTGACTTCGTTATAACGAGCGTTTGCTGTTTACTGTCGACTATGTAAGGAAAACCTTCGTGATCGAATGTTTGCGTTATTTCGCGTCTGCAATCAAATTAGAACGTGATTAAAAAATACGGTTTATACATTTCTTTCCGGTGCTTAGGAACTTCACAGAAAATTGAAATTTTGAAATAGGAATTTTGTGTCACAAGCGTATATCATGATGCAAGTTGAAGTTCATTTTATAGTTGAGGTGAAACAGATAAATGTGGAGTTTTTCGTCAGGAGTGGCTACTTCAGTACGTGTAGTCTGGGAAACATGGACACGGCGGGAGGGGGGGGGGCAACTTGTACAGCAAACGTCGCGAAACTCCAGACCAAAGGTCAAACAAATCGCAAGACAAAGGAAGGGTCAATATCTGAAAGGACAGGAATGATTTTACAGCTCTCTAGAAGGATGTCTTCTAGAACTCGTGCAAATACATGCACGTCTTGGTATGCTACCTGAACTAGTTTGCAGTCTTCTTAAAGGACCGTTAGAACTTCTCTGTGCTGGATAGTGAATTAAATCTTTGTCTGTCTCGAAAATACAATGCTTGTCGGTTTACATGCGAGAAGCAATCTGCGTAGGTTAGTACAGTTGATTGATTGCATCAACAGGGTGACAGCTATTTTTTGTATCCTGTTTTCGTATCCTCACTAATAATCATTGCATCGATTGCATCATTTAGGCCTGTCATTGCTGAAGTTCGTAAAGATAAGATAAGGGCGCCTATTGGAGTAACAGAAAGCGCGAAGTAGACGGAAACAAATATTTTTTTGACGCCTCAGACATATCTTTATTGCAAAGATAATGGAATATACAGCAGTGTAATAAGCTAGAAGGTGTACAACGCTAACACACACGAAGTGTTGGGTTTCGGGATAACAACGCGTGCGTGCTCACACGTGAATTTTTTTAATTCCGTGTTAGCGCCCCGAAGCAATTGTGGCTATGAGCGGATGAGTACAGATGTGGACAGATGGAGAGAGGACAGCAGGAAGGAGTGGGGTGACAGGGGGGTTAGTATGCGTCCTGGACCGGCTTCAGGGGGAACCGTGCCGATATTCGTCTGGAAAGTCTTCGGAAAACCCAGGGAAAACCTCAGACAGCACAGCCGGTGGTAGGAGGATTCGAACCCACCACCTCCCAGTCTTCAGCACGACCTTGGCTACCAGAAACGAGCGGGACGCCTTAACCCCGCGCTCGGCCATCTCTCCAGACGAATCTCGGCACAGTTCCCCCTGAAGTCGGCCCAGGACACAACCTAACCCCCCCAGTCTCCCACTCCTTTCTGGTGTCCTCTCTCATTCTGTCCACATCTGTACGCCGCTTATAGACTCAGTTACTCCGCGGCGCTAACAAAAAAAGCACCCAACGTGGGAGCTAAATTTGCTTTTGACTCTCTTCCGGGAACACGTCATCTGTGACGCCCTCGCAGGAGATCACGTATGATCCGTCCAACATAACGCAACAGCATAACTCCTTTTGATTCCTCGGATTATGTGGTTGATGCCAGCTTTCCAAACTTCAGAGAAAACCCGCTAAATTAATAAGGTGGACACTTCCCATATATTGCGTGGGAATGCACAGGAGTGATCGGCATCACGATTCGGATGACTTGAGACGACCCTAAATGACCCGGGACCCATATTTAATTTTAGTGAGTATTAACATTCAATTATCTGCGTACACAACTGGATGCAGATTTTCTGTTTTGTCTAATCTGAGTTCATCTGTTGTTTTTTTGTTTTTGTTTTTTCGAATCTAAGGCTACGTCTGTACATCTGTCACGGTCACAGAACTAGGACATGTCACAGATTGTTCGGTACATGAAGACATTTTTATTTTATTTACCCTTTATTTATTTTTATCCATCTATCCCCAACGCCATTACTACATATAACGTATTTTATTTACGAATTATGCCTAAGATCTTCTGTATGACCTGACAAAATACAATACGTTATACTGATTACACATATCACAATAAAAAAGAAACAAACGACTGGTAATAATTTGTAATACGATATTGATTCCACTATACAAATAACTGTCCACAACATTCAGCATCCTTCTTACAGGGTGACACAGGAACGTCACTTCACATCGAACACCATAATTACGGCTCGTCTATTAGTTGGACCCTGCTTGTTCGTTTTTATGCTTTGGGTTTTTTGCTTGGGGTTGGTTTTTTCTATTTTCTTTTCTGTTCACGTGTTCTGGAGTAGTCTCATAACTCCATACTTTTTATTTTCCAATCAATCAATCAATCCACTCTTTATATATACCGGGTGTTTCAGTTAAATCCCCGGGCTAAATAATTCGCGAACGGGTGCACCAATCTACGAGCTTTCTTTTTTACAAGTATCTGTCCGATACCGCCTACAAGCTGCACACCGTGTGAATTAGTGGGAGGCGCTCATTATTAAAATAAAAATGCAAATGAGTTAAGTAAAAAAGCGTAACTTCTAAAGCAGGGCGCTGTCGGCATTAAAATGGGTACTACCCCTTTTGGGACCTTCAGTGGACACCTTTTAGAGAAAAATCTGCCACCGAAGCGGGTCATTTGTTGCAGTAATTAATTGGTTTCGGTTTACGTATTTTTGTCGGGGCTTGTCGCTGCGAAGCCCAAAAGGACGCTCTTTCACTCCCTTATCCATCAATGAATTACGTCCTTGCACCAATGAATTACACCAATAAATTACACCAATGAAATACGCCCTATTGCGCTTCGCCGCGACCAGCCGCGAAAAAAATACGTAAACCGAAACCAATTAATTACTGCAACAAATGACCCGCTTCGGTGGCAGATTTTTCTCTAAAAGGTGTCCACTGAAGTTCCCAAAAGGGGTAGTACCCATTTTAATGCCGACAGCGCCCTGCTTTAGAAGTTACGCTTTTTTACTTAACTCATTTGCATTTTTATTTTAATAATGAGCGCCTCCCACTAATTCACACGGTGTGCAGCTTGTAGGTGGTATCAGACAGATACTTGTAAAAAAGAAAGCTCGTGGATTGGTGCACCCGTTCGCGAATTATTTAGCCCGGGGATTTAACTGAAACACCCTGTATAGGTGATGCATGATCCTTCCGTGAGTACAGTTCCTACGTTGCCTATACTTGGTCATTTGTGACCGAGCCCGAACCCGACAGGAAGCACTCCATAAACCGAGCTTCATAAAATCTTCGACGAGCTCGATAGTTCCATGAGGGTTTCCTCGATTCACTGACAGCGCTCTGAGTAGATATGTTGAAGGAGCGGCGATTCTATTAAAAGGTCATTAAAAAGGGGCCGCGCGTAAGTTCAGAAACATCGATTCGCCACGTATTAAGAAGACGCTCAAGAAGCGGGTGCCTATGTAGATCGAAGCAATTACGGAACGGTGCCTTGACCTTATGCAAAGTGCTCTCAAGTTTCAATTCTGGAAGACGTAGATACGTGTAGCCGTTCGAAGCTACACATTTCAACGGTGCCCAAGAGCATTTCAATTGTCGACTTGTTTCTCTTTTTCCTTTCTTTTGACACGCGTAGTTCGGGTGCAAAATAAAATCGCCTGTGGTACACTCTAAGGGAAAGAAAATGCCAATTTTACTATTTTTGGGGAGTAGTCGCATTGCAAAAAACTATTAGTCCCTCTGACTATAAGACTAAATGCACGAAAGTGTACGCAGAATTTAGGGGCTATTTTCAGTGCAGCTAAAAAAAGAGAAGAAACCCGTTAGGGCACACCATACAATAGAGGACGGTTCTACTTTCATTTATTTTCTTTCTTTGCGGAATAGCAAGCCGACGTCCCGTTTGGCTGACCTTTCCCCCGTTTTTTTTTCTCCTTTCGTCTAATAAATATATCCCCCCCGGGCTAATTCGCGAGCGGGTGCACCAATCGAAGAACTGTCTGTTTTTACAAGTATCTGTCCAATACCACCTACTAGCTGCGCACCGTGTGAATGAGTGGGAGGCGCTCATTATTTAAATACAAATTCAACTGAGTTTCATGAAAAAACAATTTCTAAAGCAGGGCGCGGTCGGCATTAAAACGGGTACTACCCCTTTTGGGACCTTCAGTGGACACCTTTTAGAGAAAAATCTGCCACCGAATGGATCAGTTGTTGCAGTAGTTATGTAATTGGTTTCGGTTTACATGTTTTTGTCGCGGCTGGTCGCGGCGAAGCGCAAAAGGACGTAATTCATTGGTGGATAAGGGAGTGGAAGAGCGTCCTTTTGCGCATCACCGCAACCAGCCGCGACAAAAATATGTAAACCGAAACCAATTAACTACTGCAACAACTGATCCGCTTCGGTGGCAGATTTTTCTCTAAAAGGTGCCCACTGAAGGCCCCAAAAGGGGTAGTACCTGTTTTAATGCCACCGCGCCCTGCTTTAGAAGTTATGTTTTTCACGAAACTCAGTTGAATTTGTATTTAAATAATGAGCGCCTCCCACTCATTCACACGGTGCGCAGCTTGTAGGTGGTATCGGACAGATACTTGTAAAACAGGAAGTTCTTCGATTGGTGCACCCGTTCGCGAATTATTTAGCCCGGGGATTTAACCGAAACACTCTGCGTACTGGGACAGTCACGCAATTATTGAAGTTGGTTCATGTGCGTAAGTGTTGCGTTATTGATTGTATTGATCGAAATTCGTTGGGATGACTTGCTCCAAATGAATAATGGTTTGCCACATCTGAATAATGCGCGATACATGACTTTACTCGCCGCGATGTCTCTTGTAGACGTTGTGTGTCATTGAACGAGTTTTATTCGTACGAAGTGTGGAACCGGTGTACGTGGTTATAGCTCCGGGTGTATGCCTCGAAATAAAGTGATTAAAATCCCCGCTGCAAAATAAACTACTGGAAATACACGTTATTTGGCTGTAAAATGCACAGTTGCGCGCGGGAAACTGCAAACACCGAACTTAGGCTAACTTGGACAGAAAAATACAAACACCAAAACTTTGACTAACCTCAAGGTGGTGTTCCGCCGTGTCTGCCCCGCTAAGCCTAACGACCGCCAAAAATTTGGCTTTCGTTCGCTAAAACGACTTGGACAGACATCCAAAAACCCGTGAGTTTGGGTGGTTAAATAGTGGTACCGTGTTTTTAAACACGGCATATACCATCTTACGAAGCCATCGAGCATTCTCCTTGAATTTCCTTAGTTTTCGAGAACGGGAATTTCCAGATCGGGGATTTCGCAACCGGGAAAATCGAGATCCACCCGTTAGCTCCCTGTAGCGCGATCGGACAAAGAGAAGAAGAAAAACTAGATATGTATGTCATAAAACTGATAAATGAAAATGTCGCTTTCGAGAGTCGCGAGTATTGGTTATTTAAGAGTAAGACAAACGGAGAGGAGAGACTGATAACAACGAAACTGAATAGAGATTTTACTGACAGTGACGGAGTGTCGTCTCTCTCTGCCAGAGAAAGCTCCTCCTTGGTTTTGGGCGTCAAGCTCAAGGACGAGGGGTAGCCGACGTTGCACTGTGCCTGGTCCCGCGATCGCTCTCTCGAGGAGCAATCGAGGGGCCTGGCACCATCACGGTTAGAAGAAAAGGTATATAAAAGGTATAATATATAATGAGGTCTAAAGTACCACATTTATACCTCATTACCGCTATCTATACCCAGTTTAAACCATGTGCAAGGTATAGATCACTGAGGCAGTGAGGCTATACCTTCCACCCACGGCAGCTGGGGTATAATAATGTACTTCTCTATTACGTTTATACCTTCAACGTTTTGTATACCTTCTCTTGCGCAACGTGTGGGATCACATTAATTTGTGGCGGGGACGATATCGCCTCAGTTAAATAGTAAGTTAATTTAATACAGTAGCATTGACAGAATGGTAGCATTCTAATTAGGTTGTATAGTGACATCTGGAAGCCCATTATTTTTTCCCAAAATAACTAGGTCCCATCATGCGACGACCTGGGGCGGCGTGCGAGCAACGACTGTGATCTGTTCGTGTCATGTTATCGTGAAAATAGCACAAGCACCCCGCGGAGAAATAAAAAATACTATGTAATTCCTGTCGGCTGTATTAATCTCACACATACGACTTATTCATCCCTTGCTTGATGATGATGATTGAAAGAAAAAAATGGGGATTGTAGCCCTCATCACGAGGGCCGGCTACCCCAGATCACCTAAGGAAAGGAAGCTTGGTAGCACATATATGACTTGTTTTCCTTACAGCTGATATTCGAAGAAAAAGATATGTCAGGAGCAGTAGAAATTATAGGATGACACAACCCCTGGGACACATAGTATACTCTTAAAACTGAACTTCACCGCAAAGCACGCTCCTAACCAACCATCACCTCTAATGATATCGTTATCTGCCCTGATTTTTTTTTTTAACGGGAGGCGTACGCCATTTTTGTGACACTTATGCCGTTCATAATTGTCACAGAAAAGGCGTACGCCTCCCGTTTTCAACAAATCAGGGCAGATAACGATATCATTCGAGGTTATGGTTGGCTAGGAGCAGTGTTGTACCCGCCAGGGATCGGAACCGAAACTGAACCCGAACCGAAAACCGGAAAAAACCGTTATTTTCTGACGAACCGGAACCGAACCGAACGATTTTTTTTGCTTGTCCTGAGCCGAACCGGAACTGAACCGCAAAAAATTGATACGGTTACCGGTTCGGGAATCGGTTCAGAGGTGAATTAATTGTACTACTGACCGACCTTTTTTTTTCTCTCCTGTACGGTTATCTCACGCCTTTCTCTTACAATCGTGTACGGTGAGCGTAAGCTTGCTTGCATGTAGCAAAATTACTGCCCGTGGACCGGTTAAACCGAGGCCGAAAAAAGTAACTGTTCCAATCCCTGTAAATGCCCCGACCGCTGACAGATTTTTTTTTTTGTCTGTGTATGTGCGGGGATGGGGTGGGGGGTTCTCCCTGAGCCGAACCCGAACCTAACCGATATACCTGAACCGGTTCAAGCTGATAATTTCGGTTCAGCGGAGCTAAACCCGAACCGAACCAATATGCCTGAACCCGAACCGTACCGAAAAAAATACCGGTTCCGATCCCTGGTACCCGCTACCCGAAAAAGGTAGCGCAATACCGATACGCGCTACCTGAGCAAAAAGTAACGAAATCCCGATATCGTTACACGTACCTAAAAGTAGCGGAATACCGCTACCGTTACCCGTAAAAAGTAACGCGATACTTCATGCGCTACTTTTTAGGAAAGGAACAAACAGTATCGTTGATGACGTACTTCAAACGTCTTAAAATAAAGCCATATCTCAAAATAATAAATCGACGTCCAATGGAGGTTACACGTAGGTTGCCTGAAGGCTAAAATTTTGAAAATCGTTTTTTTTACAGATTTACTAAAGCCTACTCGGTATCCTGCATATCTTTTTCTCTTCCTCTAAAGCAAATAAAGCACAAAGCAAGTCTACCGATAAAAGGCTCAGCAGCTTTGTCACAAAAAGAACTCGGATTGCCCGGAACGAGAAGTTAGTAAACATACCATGGTGTGCTTTTTCAAATTGGACGTTGACTTCCTTGACGCACAGATAAAGCTTTCCCACCGAGGCGCATAGTAGACATCTGAACACCAGCGGACAAGAAGGCAACTGTCAAGCACCTGAGCGTACGTGGTGCAATGTCATGTGGAATGTCATGACTCATAGCTAGCGAGGACGGCTCCAGAATGGAGTGACGTCAGTTTGCAGACAACTTCGACAACGCACCAAATCTTCAAGAAGGTTCATCCCAAATAGGGAACACGCAAGGTATATTTAAACAGGTAGCGAAACTCCCATAGGCCCCTGTGTCTTCAGAATGACGCCATGATTGAGACGGTCAGCGCCATCCATCCGTTGCGCGGACTACTACGATTGTAAATAAATGACGTCAGAGATGACGTCACTAGTATGAATAATAATTACTGCATAGTTAGCCATGCACGTTTACATTGGCCCACTTCACTTGCTCTGTATTCCTTTTTCCGCGCCCAGTCAACAATACCAGACGAGAACACAGAAAAATAAAGCATATCAGGTTTAATGAATCATATCAATTCCAAATACATACGGTTATCACAGACTCCAAACAGAAAGGCATCGTGATGACCATACAGAAATTAGGAAGGCTCACATAAGGCCCATTTCTCACCCAGAGCTATACGTACACCTAGTGATTAGACATTTGCATTTATTCAATGAGTGGCCGTTATAGGTCCATTGCAACAAAACACGACATCGTTGGTGCACAGTTGGTTCCTGCTAACACACTATCATGGCCGCTCGTCCCATGACGAAATCTTTTTTTTCGTGGGCCCAGCAACAGGGGATGCATTGTATTCACCTGTTCACACGTGTTAATCTTGGTCTACAGCACGGAGGTGTGAACGTTACTTCCTGTTTGACCCAAAGAGTGTACGAACTCCGTATTACAATGCACGGACACACGGTACGGATACAGAGACGCACGGATAAACACCCCCAACTGTGACACATGCGCAAAGGAGCAGGATACGGAAATGTACTGAGTGGTAGATGATCTCGTATATGTGCACGAGCGGGGCAACAGAAAGTTTTTTCTACATTGAAATTATGAATAACCTATTAGTACACACACAAGCGACGCCCATGTTGCAAAGTTTTTCTGTTTACAACAGTACCTCTACTGTCAACACCCAGGATCGCTCGCGCCTCTTGCTGGTGGCATTGCCGATGGGTCTGATTTGGTATTTTCGCTAGTTTTCGCTACCAGTTTAGATATACCTTGGAACACGTGGAGGACACATCCTCCTTGTAAGATAACGGCCTCTGTGCCCTCCTTTCGGCTATTTGCCCGGTCTTCCCAGAATGAGTTGTGATATCGGGCAGCTTGATCGAAGGCAGGCAGAGTGGAGGTTTGATGATAGGTCGAAGTCGAGTTGTCGCGAACCCCAGCTCGGAAAGTAGGGGTAGCGCTCAAAGATTGCGCTACCGCAAATTTGTAGCGGAAGTACTTCTTTCGTTACCCGTTTAAAAAAGTAGCGCGATCTCTACTCCGCAACCGAAAAAAGCAACGGATACGGTAGCGCCGATACTAGTAGCGGCGCTACGTACAACACTGGTTAGGAGCGTGCCATGCGGTGAAGTTCATTTTTAAGAGTATACTCGAGACTGGGAGGTGGTGGGTTCGAATCCTACCACCGGCTGTGCTGTCTGAGGTTTTCCCTGGGTTTTCCGAAGACTTTCCAGACGAATGTCGGCACAGTTGCCTCTGAAGTCGGCCCAGGACGCATACTATCCCCCTGTCCCACACTTATTCCCGCTGTCGATCCTCTCTCCATCTGTCCACATCTGTACGCTGCCCATAGCTACAGTTGCTTCGCGGCGCTCACACGGAATAAAAAACAAAAAAAAACATAGCACTCGCAGAAAAAGTACTAATGCCTCGCGTAATTGCCAACGCCGGAAAGTCCAGCCTCATTAAATTAACCACTAGAAATCAGTGAAATGCACCAATTAATACCCGCGAATTTCAGACAAACTGAACAACAACAATAAATGCAGTGATGATCATGAATCAGGGATGATGAGTGGCTTAGGGCTAACATCTTCATTTTTTTCTTTTACAAATCAATTAATCAATCAATGGCGAAATTAGCAAACGGAACAATTCCTAACAGGGCTATGGCTATTTTAGATACAATCTCAAAAATGTATGGAGCCTATTATAGCAAAAAAATAAAGAAATATAACTAAAAGAACCGTTTATTGCCAAACAGGAGCACATTTTTCTAGCAGTGCCGAGGACTTTCGGACGTATACTACCTCGAAAGAGTGCCTGGGGGGTTCATTGTTAGGGTTAGAGCCCTTCTGGACAGCTGGGAAGGAGACTCGAGTGCGCTAAACACACGTTGTTTCTTCTCTAGTGTTTACATTGAGGCTGTTGACCCCTGGTGGGGGGGCCCTTTTCCTGGACCGTGTATATGTTACTACCTGGAGATCATCGATCACCGTTGCGCTGAAACTTCTGTCAGCACCCACTGCTTGGAGGAACGTTGCGTAATGGAGACAGGTGATACAACTCAGAGAAATACGAAGCACGTGCTCGTGTTGTCCTCCCGGTGCAGTGTCTTGTGTTCGGCTTTTCGACAGGTTGGCTGCAAACCTACCGACATGTGGCAGGTACGTCAGAAGATCCGTTAGTGCCACCCTTCGGTGAATGTTTTTTTATTCGTTTGTTTGTTTTATTTTATGCGCAAAAGGTGACTGAACCTCCGTTGATGCGGAGACACATTGCGCTTAGGAAACGTAACAAGATGGAATAAAGCAAAACAAAAACAGGCAAATTGGTCGTTCGGGCCGGTTGAATGATCGTGTTGTGCCGTTGAAAGTTTTTTCCGTAAATTTATACTTGAAACGTACATTTCAAGCGCTAAGGTCGCTGCCAGGGTTCCGGGGCGAACCGAAAATTGAAGAAGAAACGTTATTTTTGGGCCATTGTTTTGGGGAGATCTATCGGTATTTGGGTAGGAAACTGCAGAAACCTAACATTACAACAATGTGCCGGAGCGCAAGACGGGCTCCTTGTTTTTGTCTATAAGTCATATGGTACGACTCTCTAACCTCTCTCTCTTTATTTCTCTCTCTGTTGGAAAGAATAAATGGGTTTATTTTCCCCACAATCAATTATCCTTACACCATATGAAACTGAACCGGTTCGAACCAGTTTCGAACTCTTATTTTTTTACTCCAGAACCGAACCGAACCGTTTTCTCTAAACTGAAACGAAAACCGGAACGCAAAACCTTTCGGTTCGACACCCTGGTCGCTACATGTACCTGCACTTAGAGGTCTCGTTGCGCTGAGAAAGCCGTTGTGCCCAGAAAGGTGAATGGTTCAGGAACGTTGAGCAGCAAAGGCAAAGTTCGTATGTCCAGAAGCCACTAACAGAAGTTGACACATTATAGCGCGCTTGTAAGACAGCAGAAGCACGAATCCTTCCTCGGAATGATAGTCGGATGAGCAATTATTTCTCGCCTCTGTGTGGGCTCGAACGGGGGGGGGGGGGGGGGGGGGGGGGCTATAAGAAAAAGAAAGGAAAGGTCAGCCAGACGAAGGTCGGCTTGCTATTCCAAAAATAAGAAAAGAAAAGGGAAGAAAAGAAGAATAAGAAACGCTCGAACGGAAACCGGGTATACACTGTGCAAAGCACGAATCTGAGCATGAGTCAGACTTTTTTTTTTTTACTTTATTGCTGTGCGCAAGCTTGGAAGCTGCTAATAAGACGCACTCTTCCAGAAATTTACTATTGATTAACACCAGGTGTTTCGGATTAATAAAGGCTTCCGCGCAAGCAAACTGCTTCGAAAGGGCAGGGCTCTTGTGGCAACTTTAATGAATTCCTGTGTAATCGAACATGTCGTATGCAAGTAGCATTTTTAGATAAACCACGGGATAAACTCAACGCATGCCAATATCTGCGCCGTGTCGTAAACTATATTCTTCACGCCTATACGCGCGAAAACGGGGTACTAATCCCTTGGGGTATTTCCAGCGCATAACGTTACGAAATGAGACCGCGATTGCCGCCAGCAATGGCGTAGGTATCGTCCCTGGCGATTAATCTCCCCACTCATCGTCATTTAAAAACAAAGTAGTTGTTCCTCATCAATGTTTGTCGGGTCCCTACGTTTCACCACTGTGGCAATGGATCATTTCATTGTCGGCAGTATGAGACTCAGTAGTGAAGAGTCGAAGGTCAACAAGACTAAAGTCAACTGGCTATGGTATCCACACACACATCAACAACAACAACAAATAAGTTAATGATAATGAAGGGGGAAATTCGCCACGTAAGGTGCGGCCCACTACCCCAAGGCACAATGGGGCAGGATGTGATGTGTCCTGATGATGAGGTGATGAACGATGCTAAATAGGGATAGTCAGTGGAGTCAGCATGACATCAGAACGGTACACACAAAAAGATATATATATATATATATATATATATATATATATATAGAACAAATAGGTTAATATATCAGACGGCTACGAAGTTGAATAAAAGTGAAATAATAAGACTTGGACTACGTCAGGACAAATACTTTGTCCTGACGAAGACAGTGCCACTGTCGAAACGTCGACCATTCTTTTTTTAATCTATGTGTTAAATTGCCCATTAAATAAATTAGTTTTTGTTAACGTTCCTGTAATCTGTAGTCCAAGTCTTATTATTTCACTTTTATATACAGTCGGACCTCGTTTTATGAACCCTCGATATACGAATTCCCTCAACTTACGAACGGCTCCTCAGGGAACCAAACTTTTTCCGTGTATTTTCACCTCGTTTTACGAACCCTCGATATCCGAACTATGAACGGATTATTAGGGAACGGACCCAAAGTAGCCAAGCCATTCTGACCTCGATATACGAACGGGCGTTATGAACGTACAGAGGACAGGCCAATGAAGCGGAGGATAATGAAAGTTCCTCAGTACATGCTGCCAAAGTCAAACATACAATGTCCCAACGCCACCACGTTCCACAAACATGATTCACCATTTCCTGTAAGAATAATTCGGGCGTTTACAGCCGAACGGTTGTGAGTTTGGACCAGGTCTCCGAGATGGAAACATCTTGCCGTTCCAAGAGAAGGCGTTCAGTCCCGACAGCCGGTGACAAGCGCGATATTTGCCGTTGGAAACAGTCCCATCCGCGCGCGATACAGTACCGGACCGGACCGCGCGAGGACAGTGTGGATGAGTCAAGTGTCAGACTTCTGTCATCTCTTCTAAACAGGATAGACCCTGCAGAAAGTATGGTGCAAAGCACAATTACGCAGTATTTTCAAAAGTAAAACTTATTCAAATCAATTTCCCGTGGTTTTGTGAGGTATTTGTGCACTGCACACCTCAGACCTCGATTTACGAATACCTCGATTTACGAACGATTTTCTGAGAAACGAAGGGTGTTCGTAAAGCGAGGTTTGACTGTATATATATATACTGTACGTATTCAGAACGCATTCTCCGGTAAAACGTTCAGTCAATGCTATTTGTAATGGGCACATACGTATGTAGATTATTCGAGGCTTTCGGTAGTGTTCATCATTCGCTATAATATTTCATAAAATGCCGCATTACTACATTAAGGATGAGACATTTAAAGTATTAGAATCAAAAATGAGCAAACGTTGTCAATATAAGCATACATAGTCAGAAATATATGTGAACATCGATCTGCAAATTGCCGTCCCGTGTACGGCGTTCCTCGGTAGACAATATTGAGCTGACCGCTCTTCAACGTACATTAATGACATTCCTACCACGGACATATAGATTCGGGCGTTCAATTCTTTATGCATGCTGATGAGACGACCATGTTCGTAGCTTCACACAAATTCAATTGCCTTTAGTGCAACACATAATGATCGTTATCGTCATCACGTGTCAATACTCCCTTCGCACGTTTTCTAGCCCGCTATCGTTAAGGTATTCGATACCTCATTTATTACGAGATTTTTTTTTTTTTTTTACTTCTGATACAAGCTTAATTGGATAAACATTTGTTACTTTGCCGGCATTTGTGCAATGGGTTATCTGCGTTACGTGTTACTTTATTAACGTAGAACTTCCACTCGTCTCTCCGATTCCGAAAGGAATTTCGTGTAACGTTTTGGCGTTAAATTAATAAAATTAACTTACTTTTAGTTCATTATTTGACTTGAGTACGTTAATTATGCAATTAAATTTTAAAGTCACGTAAGTAAATTGTACGCCGAAAACTTCGCGGACCGATTTCCAACTTCCTCCACAAACACCTGCAGGAAGGTAAATTGAATCGCCGACATTTCGAACAGAGAGAGTATGCAGTGTTACTTTGGTGACTTCTAATTTAATTACACAATTGTGTAACAAATTAATGTCTGAACTAGTCAAATAAAGCAATTCGACAAAGTTAATTTGCTGTACCTACGCCGAAACATTACAAACGAATGAAGGCTTAATGGCCTCTTGTCCCATCGTCCATCATTATATTGTCGTAAGTAAATTCAATTCAATTCCACGTTACATGAAGTGTATTTCGGAAATGATCGGAAGGCTTTCGATGCAGAGAAGGAAAGCTCTATAACTGGACAGAAGAAACTGAAAGGAAAGTACCAGACTCGTTTCTCCTGGGTTTTCCTCAGACATATGTCGGCACAGTTCCCTTTGAAGTCGGCCCAGGACGCACATTCCCCCAGAGCGGCCGACAACGGCGATCCCTTTCAGAAGCACACTACCACCTTGTGCAAGTGTGTCGAAAACAAGGTTGAAAACTCGCATGATTTGTTAATTCGGAGTTAGCGCCGCGAAGCAACTGTGGCTATGAGCAGCGTATAGACGTGGACAGATGGAGAGAGGACGGAAGGAAGGAGTGGGGGACAGGGGGGGGGGTTAGTATGCGTCCTGGGCCGACTTCAAGGGAAACAGTGCTGACATTCGTCTGGAAAGTCTTCGGAAAACCCAGGGAAAACCTCAGAGAGCACAGCGCCGGTGACAGGATTCGAACCCGTGTCACCTCCCAGTCTCGGCGTGGAAGGCGATCATCTTAACCACTATGCCACGGAAGCTGGTGAAAACTGGCGTGAACCCTTCCAGTTTGTAGCACATTCGTTTTAGAAGAACCCCAAAAAGGTCAAAGTGCTGTTATCTATTTGCTAACCGCAACCACCCACGCGTTCCCCGTGTGTACGAGATTTCCTAAATGGCTACGCAAACGGACAGAGCCCTGCGTCCCTTCAAATATACGCATAATACGAACATATATATATAAGGTGTCTTCCCGCATCGAGTGCTTGTGACAACCATTTCGTTTCCGAAGAAAATCGCCTCGGGTCCAAACGCACGCCGACGCAACTCCGTAGAAAACGGCTTGGGAGATTCCTTTCCAAATGGCTTTGGAAAGCCGGAATGTGGCGCTCCAGCACAGAAATTGACGCGAAACTAATTGAACCCTTTTGAAAATCCGTCCAGAGAGGGACGGACGTACAATACCAACTCGCGCATTCTCGCTATAAATACGCACCCATTGTCGTTATAAAAGAGAGTTCTTGGGGGCGTGACACGCTATTTTTACGGGAGGCTTTCAAATGTGTGCTTTTCGAATGGTGTGAACTCATTATTCGCGAAACACGGTCACAGGGGGAGTCCTTACTGCGAATGTCTGTACAATCTTTATGACACGAGGCTTAAGAATGTAAGAGTAGGGGACCACAAGATAGAGGAGGAAATATATCGGTTTATTTACAAACATTGGAGCTGCGTCGCACCCATCGTGGGTCTGCTGCTCCATTTCTTGAAAGCGTTTCAATTACGGATGAATAAAATAATAGACATACAGAACGGAAGACACATGCGACAACACACACAAAAATACGTGTGTACATGACTTGGGATGTCTGTAGTTTACTTCCGGTCTAACCTAACTTCCGGTTCGACACTTTCAATTACTATATGTAAGTCCATTTAATTAAATTTCAATTAGCCTCAATTACTTTCAATAACCCTTTAATTACAGAAGGTAACCACAGGATGCCTGAAGTAATCTTGAATTTCCTTTAATTACGTTTACTCGCCTTAATTACTCTAAAATTAACTTTAATTGACGTCAATTACATTTAATTACATCCGGTAACATTCGGTAATCTCTAATTTCATTTATTCTTTCTCTTAATTACATATGTCTTACATTCATTACCTTGAAACTCAACTTTCTTGCTTTAATTACCTCTAATTACCTTTAATAACTCTTACCTCTAATTCACCTTCAACTACTTCAATTGCGTATCATTTCCCTTCATTTACATTTACCCTCTTATCTCCCCTTTACATCTCCATTTATACCCCAACCTCGGTGAGGCTTCACCATCTCTCTCTCTCTCTCTCTCTCTCTCTCTCTCTCTCTCTCTCACACACACACACACACACACACACACACACACACACACACACACACACACACACACACACACACACACACACACACACACACACACACACACACACACACACACACACACACACACACACACACACACACACACACACACACACACACACACACACACACACACACACACACACACACACACACACACACACACACACACACACACACACACACACACACACACACACACACACACACACACACACACACACACACACACACACACACACACACACACACACACACACACACACACACACACACACACACACACACACACACACACACACACACACACACACACACACACACACACACACACACACACACACACACACACACACACACACACACACACACACACACACACACACACACACACACACACACACACACACACACACACACACACACACACACACACACACACACACACACACACACACACACACACACACACACACACACACACACACACACACACACACACACACACACACACACACACACACACACACACACACACACACACACACACACACACACACACACACACACACACACACACACACACACACACACACACACACACACACACACACACACACACACACACACACACACACACACACACACACACACACACACACACACACACACACACACACACACACACACACACACACACACACACACACACACACTGGATGGTAATTGGATAGCTTTTTCCATTTTGACACTCCTAATGCTGACGCATTAAAAAAAAAAAGGGAAAACGATAGAGACAGAGATTTTGTTATAGAGAGGGCTTACTGGTGTTTAAGTTAGATGGGAATTGGATGGATGTAACACATACACACGACAACTGAGGCCGAAGTGGCTGTGCAAAGCCCCGAGCGCTGCACAGCCGTTTCGGCGGCGTTTATATATACTGTAGAAGTGGTTTTTTTCGCGTGGAAAATATTTTCGCGTTTTCGAGCAGAGCTGCTTTGTGGATTGATTCGCGAGAACTTAAATTCGCGACACAGGTTGCCGGGAGTGCTTTCCTCATGCATATCACGCGGCCGTCAATACTCGGGCATATTTCGGCACGTACGTTGGCACGTTTCGGCACGTACAAGACATTCGTTGTTCACTTGGATTGCGGCATTCTAGATGTATTTCTTTCTTCTCCTCACAGAGATAGGAGGAAAGGTCCTGTCAAATGGTCTTTAGGGACCCTGTAGGAGGCCATAGTACTGGCCGTGTGCAAGTTAGCCAGTTTATTTTAGCAGTTCTTATTAATTATCACTCGGGGCACTGACCAGTTCGGTTGAGATGTGGTACCATCATTCAAGCTGGTTTTGAGAATGCGGGGAAAGGCACGTTCTGGCTTCGTGGTATAGTGGTATATTGCATGTATAGTGCAAAGCGTTCATAGGAGTAACAAAAGCATGATGAATTTTCATTTCTTTTCATCTTGCCTGATGGGATAAAACAATCTTCTGCGCTTGCTTAAACTGCCTATGCTACATGGAGTAGAAAGTATCAGGTAGTCGCGGTATAGCGTCGAACGCCGAACGATTTTCGCCCTCATATGGCCAGAGTTATTCGCGGGAACTTAAATTCGCGATTTTGGAGGTGTGCGCGAAAAACGCGAAAAATAATTCTTCTACAGTAGACTAGTAATGGGTAGGCTTCACCTACCGCTTCAGTGCAGCATATGAAGCCCGCTTTACACTTCACTGCATGGGTTATTGAAAACTTCGGAGCATAAAAGGAACCTCGAAGATGGCAACATTTATTCACAAAGTTAGAGTTAGAAGGGCCACGAGCGTACGAATCTGAATCGATGCATACGGATTTTAGAATTCTTAAACACGGCTCCTGTGGGAGCATGCGGGCGAAGCTTGCTTTACGTACCGTCCCCTTTCGGCAACGTTTGAGTTCTATAATAAGACAACGGCTTTGAATTCGTTACAACTGCGTAGTTGACTTTGCGGTCGGCTATGAAATGTCAGACGATGTCAACACCGCTAAATGTCTGCCTTTGAATTAATATTTGGCACATCATAAGTACGCGTCTTCCGACGTTTGCTACGAGTTCGATTTTGGAAATAAGCTGCGGTCAATGAGCAGTATCGTGATTGCGTCACGGCCTCATCGTGCCACTCTCATTATATTCTACCAGCTCGCGTAGTTAAGGTGATCACTTTCCACGTCGAGACTGGGCGGGGACGCGGGTTCGAGACCGTGTGCTTTCGCGGGGTTTTCCTCGGAAGTGTATGTCGGAGGGTAAACGTCAGCAGTTCCCTGTGAAGTCGGCCCGGGACGCACGATACCACCGAGCAACGTGCCGCCAGACCGACAAGCAGATCACTCGGCAATAACACAACATTAGTGCCCTCTGCTGTCCGCTGGGGTTACACACATTAACTGCATTCTGTGAGTCACGTTCAGCACCCAAGATATATTGTATCGGTCTCATTCATACGCACTTTATCCAGCAGAATTCTTCGTGTGTTTATGCGTGCGATACTCATAGGCAGGTAGCATCATCGTCATCATCCACGTCCATTGTGTCTGCAAATCGCATTTCTGCGTACAATTTCACAGACATCCTGCAGGTACCATGTATGGACACGAGCGACGTAGCTTTCTGTTGCCACGTGATCGAAAGCGTCAAACGTTTTCGTAATCTGTTATGCACGAAGAATTTCCTGCGGCTCAGAGACAAGACATTTCGTAGCAGACGACAGGGCTGACATGGTGTCGTCTGCTAGTACTTATTCCGTGCGGATCGATGTCGTTCGAGTGTGAACACACAGACATGGTAACATACTTCTAACGAGGTATCTCTGAATGTTCAAAACCGACTCCATATTTTCAGCCTCGCAACACGGGAGAACTTCTTCGCAAGCAAAGCAAGCTTACTTAGATTTCACCCGGCGAAAGTAAGGTACAAAAAACGTCAGTTCTTCCGAAATTTCAATATACTCTGTACTATTAGGGTCCCCGAGCATTTTTACATCACTTCTGCGAAACTAGTTCTGCAACGTTGTTTTCCTTTTTCTTCACTTTGAAAAGCACTCCACGTTCGCATCTGGGAACAAAATTTGTTTACATTACAGTCGCCCTCTCCTCTGTCTGCTTCTCACTTCCTCGTGGCTGTTTATTTACCGTTACTTTACTCCAGTGGGACGAGCGCAGCTGTGCACTTGATTGGCAACAGAGAAGAGAAAAATAACAAAAGAACAGGATAAAGTTCTGTTATATGCCCTTCAACGTCAACACAAACGGCCGTGTATGTGCTTCAGTAACGATAAAGAGTAAAGTTGTTCCCTGTTCCAACTTTCTTTCTTTTTTCTTTTTGTTTATCACTCGTTAGCGCCTTAAAATCAAGAACACAGACGCCTGTGCAATGCACCGCATGCATGTGAGAACACCCTCTTCGTGACGAGTGTTACAGCGGAGTAAAACAGGACGCCAGCGCAGATGTGTGTTCCAACAAGGGTGATGAGGGTTTCTCTGTTGACTAACTGGATATGTAGAGTATACCTCTACACGTTGTCGCGTTTAGAAAGAAGGTGTATTAAAGAGAAAGCAGAAAACAAAAAGAAAAGCGTCAATGAATGGCTGAAACTTGAGACTGCAGAGCTGACTGAAGGCTTGTATGTGAATACGTGTGTCATATCAATCGTATAAATATACGAAAGAGTTTTAAAATTGCCGACACCTTTAGGCTTCTGGTTACCTAGAACCTCATCACGCCTCGTGTACGGGGTGCTTCGTAAAGATATTATTTATTCGTTGAAACACTTTCCCCTCTGCAAGCCACTAACGAATGCTCTTTCCAGCAGCTGCCACAATTTGCATATCATTTATTCATTAGTTACCTTACGATGCACGCCTGGTGTTGTCAAATATAAACTTGATTCCTTTCATAATAATTTGAAACTAATTTAGAGAGCGGGAAAAACGGCGCATGTCTGCTTCCATATGTAGCCTGGACGCACCTAGCGGGCAATACGGGCATGCCACCGACGCTATTTTATTTCTGCATGTGCCGGCGCGGCCATCTGTGAGGCAAGTGGATCAGACTTGGACGTCTTTAAAATACTGTATTTTTAAATACTTTTTCCGGGATTTAGTATCTTTCTAGTTACTTTTCCGAAGGAGTATTTTGTACTCTATCTAAAATACTTTTTTCGGTATTTTCTAGTCAGTACTCTACTTTGTCAATTGTCCTGGCATTGTTGCCAGCTTCTCGCAGCCATCCACAATTTCTTTTTTCTTTTTCTTCTTCTTCTTCTTTCTTTCTTGTTGTTTTCCCCTCCGACACACGAGCTGCTCGACTTTTCTCTCTGGTCTCCAAACACTGACTGCTCCGAAAACAACGTATACGAGCAACCGTGATACAAACAGCAAACATGAACTGTTAAATAATATTCATAACAAAAAAAAAAAAAACAGGATACTTTGCTTAGTAAAATGTCTTGACCATTCACAGATCTCTCGTACGTTGTTAGTTAATTAAAGTTAATTAAGCAAATTAAAGTTATTACGTTAATTAGGTAGCATGTGACCGATTCCCGGGACACGGGAAAACTTCGCACGTTCGGGGAGATGCTGTCCCCCCCCCCCCCCCCCCTCCCGGCCACATCCTACGTTGTGCGTGTCTTCTGTCTTCGACGCTCCCCTTCTTTTCTTTTACAGAAGCGGCCAGTTCTCTCCCAGCCGAGATGCTTTATTTTTTCTCAATTCCGCCCCTCAGCAAAACACAGCTGCGACGACCCAAATTCTGGAAAACGATAGTCGTAAAATAGAGAAAGCACGCGCAAATATTTGTCGTCAGGCAGGCTTCAGTTAGACAGGGTCTTTCGAGCCGCCTATACATTGCCACATCGTAGCATAGAGCTTACCAAGCAGCCTCCTCTACATCCTCTGCGATATCTGAGACCGTATTTTGAACGGTTTTCCGACACTGGAAACAACATTTTAGTGCAGCGCGAACTGTGCTTACCAAGGAAGATATTGCCAGCTGGGAAAACGTCGTGTACTGCTCTCAAGCGGTGAATCCCCCCAGGCCATAGTCATGATTTATTTGTTGTTGTTGTCGGATTCCAACTTGAGAAAACACACGAAGGTATGTCGTAATTCAAGCTTATATTCCGCCACCATGTCTCGATAAGCTTTGTGCATGAAATGAATTTTTCACGCGGCAGCAATACGGGGTAGTTCGTACAGAGACTCATACTTCGTATTTTAGCCGAGAGACACGGACGAGTGTTAGGATAAACGTAAACAGACAAGAATACTGCATTTTTTTCGGAAGGACATTCATGGGTCTTCTTTACGACCGATAATTTGGAATTTTAAATACCTTCGTTCTAAGGCATTTTGAGCTGTATTTTAATTACAATCGGCCCTCAGTATTTAGAATCTTATTTTAAATACTTTTGCGTGGTATTATGGCACACTGCGCAGCGCTACGATGCGGTGACCCTCGTTCACTTTGCTTGCGCCGCAGCAGATGGCGCAGTGAGCGGGATAGACGCGTGCAGAAACAAAATGGCGTCTATCGCTTCTCTGTGTTCCGTTTTTAGTATAGACGGAGACCACCAGGCGCGTCCAACCTAACGAATCTGTGGCGATGTTGCGAAGTGAAGTGTTTTGTGAGTTTAGTAGTAAGTAGTCTATATCTTGTCGTAATGTACAGATCCCGACAAAAGTTTACGGAACACCAAAGCGACGTATTTCTCGATCTCAGCGACACCCTAGCAGCCAATGAGAGTGAACACGCTTACTGAAGAGTGCATGGAATATCGAGTCACCTGTCTGTAAGTCTACCTGCTCCCGTTTACTGCAAGGGTGTCGCTCCGATGAAGATATATGCCACTTCAGTGTTCCGTAAACTTTTGTCGGGACCTGTACTGCCACGTGGCACCTTTTTCAAACCGACATGATGCCCGACGGTATGATGTGATCGTCACATTCATGGTTGTTCGCTGGTCGCCACAAGGAAATTGCCCTGGTACGACGACCTCCATTTCAAAACTGTCAGCCTATTTTTCTCAGAGAAAAAAAGGAGTAATTTTACTCCTCTGGGGGACTAAATGCATTGCCACAAAAAATAGCCCCTTTCGGGAGTAAATGCTCGGGAGTAAATGAATGTTACAGAGTGGAGACTGCATTTCACGCTCTGTTCTAACAGTCCCAGGTACGTAATTCATGTGCATCAGTGATGGGTAGTTCTCAAAGCACCAATAGCTTAAGTACTACTTTAAGTACATTTCTGAGTGAGTACTTGTACTTTACTTCAAGTATGATCTTGAACGTGTACTTTGTGCTGGACTTCAAGTACTTTTTTGCGGGTACAATTGCCATAAGAAGAAAAGAATCAGAAGAAAAATGGCACAGGCCACGAATTCTCAGTATCATATCACCTTCTTCTTCTTCCGAGAGGAAAAGAGCGAAATCAAACAACAACAACAACTTTACTTCAGGATGATGGATGGGGAGTTTCATCGCCTGGGGCGATACTCTACCCCATTGCTAGAGGTGAAGCAGGGAATGAAGGAATGGGTCCCGTTACAATGAGCATCGAAGTCCTGTGGCGTCCAAAAAGACGAAGAGAGCCTTGAGCGAAATCAAATGTCATCGAACGCAGCTGTCACACAGTGGTGACACCATACGACGTCAGGAAACACTGAGTGGAAGCTCGAAGCCAATCCGGCGGCCGAAAGACAGCTTCGAAGGCGCCTTGGTTGCCAACGGCTCATCGCGGCGGGCGTGCCAGAGACGTTGGTCGCATAAGCTTCAGATAACTACTTGTCAGTTGCAGATAACGAACAGTATGGTCGATAAGCGCGATAATATGTGGAACCAGTGACGTGCATTAAAATAGGTTCAACTATAGTTCATTTCGTTTCTTGTGCATAAAGTGCAGTCTCCGTGCCTCTATCTTAGGGTGTCAATAACAGCGCCACACTACCCCCAGGAGGCAGGACATAGCAAAGTCAGCGTCAGTTGCAAACTCCGATGTGGACACAAGAAAAAAAGTGCGGTTAGGAAAATTGAACTTCTGTTTTGGCAGCTGGATTGATGTTCTGAAACCCCTGCATATGAAACGATACCTCACCTAGTAACTGCTGATACACAAAACAGTATATATATAGCGGCATTATTTACAATGTACTCGAAAGGTTCATAAGTATCCCATAGTACCTGCTTGGTAAGCGTTATCGATTACCACTTTTAGCACTGCGCCTCGCACACGGACAATTGCTGTTTGCTATTCGCACAAACGGAATACTCATCATACGATGTGCGTGCACTGATATTCCTCGTCTATGAAAGATGCGTTTCAACCCTCGTTTATATTGCAGTCGATATTTCACTCAATATTCCATTAATGGACAAACAAACGTGTTTTGCTAGGTGTACATTAACGTGCCGGCTATATGAAATCCTTTCAGGAAGCCAGTCCCTTCTTCGTACGCGCAGCGCATCGTGATATCATTCGTGCGTAGGCAAAAATGCATCACAAGTTTCACCCAATAGATAGTAGCTTAAAATTACAATGTTCTCAAGGCATCCGTGTGACATATTCGCACGCAATATGCTAAAGGGTGTCACGCAGTGTGCATTTGACACTGCGTGTGCATTTGACACAGTATAGCATTACGAGGCTAATATACGGCCGAAGATGAGGTTTCGACAACCGGAGTACGTAGAACGGATGAGATCCTGATGATTCTTGAGCTGATGGCCTCTGATGAGACTGAAAGGAAAACTGCTGCCCAAAACATGTTTACGCGAATCGGCAAAAGCATATACGTCACACGATGTAATACCCCTGTATCACACGGCAAACTGAATGTCATTCCCAGCGAAAGACAGTCGCACTGAATGACATTCGTTCCGTGTCACACGGTGAAACCAAATGGCAAGGTACATGCGAATGGCACTCGCCCAGCAAACGAGTACATGGGAGTCACTTCATGGGACTTCACTTTTCCCTCTCGCGCCGACCGCGGTTTTGAATAGAGGGGACTCAACATGGACGGCGCATTCTTGGAAGGAGAAGCCACGTGACACGATCGGTCCAATCGCGGGCACCGAACGGCGGCTCCGGCTCGGAAAACGAATGCGATACTCTGTACCCCTATTTAGTGACTCTAGTATGCACGCTCTTTTCCTCCTCTCCTAATTTACTCGCGCGCTCTTTCAAACAGTGGAGGATTTTTGAAGAGTATGCAGAACACAGGCACGCTGTAGTCAAAACAGAAAATGATGATGATGATAATAATAATAATAACAATAATAATAACATAGGGTCATTTCCCTGCCCCTTTAAATGCGGTAGCATCGTAAGACTATCGTTGGCGGTAAATTTTTGGCGAGACTCTTTATGAAATGTTTTCAAATTTTTGTTGTAAGCCTTTCAATGTCCTGGTGAAATTGCAGAATTTCTTGTTGCATCGTTACCGTGGTATAACTTCGGCGTACGTTCAACATAGTACTGCGATCCTGTGGTGGTGGCGTCGTGTGACATGGTCTCATGACAGATCACGTGATCACGAACGGCACGCTCCGGAACTTTACACGCGACACAAGCAATGTCAAGCTGTCGACGAAAACGATTCAAAATAAAATTTAAAAAACTGGCAGATATGATGCAAGTTACATGAAATCAACGACAGCGACAGGGCTGAAGGGTTGAAGGACCGTAAGGTGTGCCTCTGCAGTATGTGGAGACAGTGTTTGTGCAGATAAACCTAACCAGCATTTGCGCACTTAGCTCGTTGTCTACTTAACTGACGAACTTTCGATGGCGCTCGATGGCGCATTTATGCGTGCGAATTCTACAGAAAAATCGTGGAAGCCATACTCACAGTAAAAAATAAACAGAGCGACGAAAACGTCAGCCTCCGTTCATCAGAATAGGGCAACATGGCGGACACAGGCGAGTTGTGTTCAGGTACCGCCAGGGCAGCTATCGGTGGAGAAACCGAAACGATGTCCCACATGGATGCTCATCGGTAGTGCCACTAGCGGTACCTGCACATAACTCTCCTGAGATCGCCATGTTACCTGTACAAGTGAGTACACAACAAGGCACGTCCCTCAGAAAGACGCACTCGAGGCAAGCCCCACTTCTGCAGGTGGATTCTTGGGTAGATGACACGATGTACAAATCGGGAAATTCTCGCATCTGTTGGAGGAAGACACCGTTGCGCTTGGCGTCCACGTTGAAGTCACCGGTGAGGGTGACAGGATAGGTTCGTTCACTGGTACAAGTTTCAGCCATGAAAGCCTGTATCTTGGCAAGGGGCACGTTGGGGGAAATGTACATGGACACCACCACGATGCGTTTCTTCTTCTTCGTTTCTTCTCTTCTGTATTTCGGCGATGCGACATATGGGACAATATCTTCACGAAATCGAACCCTTCACAGCTGTCGCTGTAAAAACACGATGGTTGAGGGTATCTTAGACCTTCCTGCGGTAGGCTGCACTGCTGCTTTCTCTCTCTCTCTGCCATGTGACATATCTGTAATATATTTTCTTGTTGTTTGGACCACTGATTCAAACCTGAAAAAGTGCTGCCTGCTGCACGAAAGTCTAGTTTTTTGCATATTAAATCGACATTCTCAACAGTCTTCTTTTTTATTTCAAACCAACAAACCAAGCCAACACCCCCTAGACAGAGAAAGCCTGCTTGCTCGTCAACTTGACGTAACAATTAAGAGTCAGCCAATCAGGATCATGTTTTCAACGGCGGCAGCCAATCACGAACGTGCTTTCAGCGGTCGTGGCCAAGAAGACGAACCACCGTTGTCTGCGAGTGGTGATTGTACGTCCCCGCGTACTAAATGGGAAAACTTGGAAATAGAGCGCAAAACGGCCCCAATCTTTCTCAAGACTGATTTACTTGAAAGCGTCTTGCACTTTTTGTCTAAATATTCAGGTCTGCAAGTTCCAAGTAAGCTGCAATCATTTGCGGGTTCTTGAATTCGCAGAACGGCGAATTCGAGTAGCAGACGAATCCTGACATATGTCCACGTAGCGAAAGAGGGAGAGGAGGCAATAAGCAGGCCCTCTGTATCTAGGTGGCGTTGGCCAAGCCCACCCACTAATGGCCTATACACTTCGGCACCGAAAATATTGCACGCTTCCAATCCTCAGAGATTAGGCATTATTCAACCCAGAGCTATTTCACGCGTCCTTTCTGTCTTTTTTTCTTCTTCTTCAGTTCAGACATTACTGCACTCGGAGGAGAACGACAACGGCGAATCATTAATTATTTCAAGTATGCCATTTGGAAACACTCCATTAGATATTGTGCTCGGTAATGCCCTCGTTTGAATAATCACTCCAGAGAAGATGACAATATATAATCGACGACGGCGCCGCCTTGACCATGCATAGCTAAAATGGTACGTATTACGCTTTCGACCACCATGGAGGATGTAGACACCCAGGCAGGAGACATCAACGCTCTTCACTGATAAGTATAGTTATAGTAATATACAATATATATATACATATATTCCAGGCTATATATCATTCCTATGTGAGATAGGGTTCGTTCTTGGTTCAAGGTAACGTCAATAGGGGGTATTAGTAGACCGTTGATAACGTCACCTTACCTACCGGAAATAATGAAGATTATCAGTTGATTGGGTGTGGTAGACTCGGTACTTCGGGAGCCAAATTATCAACGGTCCACTAATGGCGAATTCGTACGGTCATTTCGTGGCAACTTTTTTGCCAGATCCCGTCTGTTCTCGCCAGTTTTGCCAGATTTCGCATGCTCGCGTGGCGCCCTCCGAGCGCCGGGAATAGACCTCTGCCCGAGAAACCACATCGTGACGTTGGTAGACAGACTGAAACCGAAACAAATCGGAAGGGGAGGGCTGGGTTCCACGAATGGGCACTTGTTCTCTGTCTCCTATATTGAAAGAAAAGTAGGGCCGAAGCTCGCGTCCCTTTCAGGGATCATCGTAATCCCCTCAAGACTGTGGCTTTCGGGCGCGACCTTGTTCGCCCCCCCTGCTTCGAGCGTAGTTCAACTCTACCAAATTGGTGGCGCTGTCGAACACTATGACGTCATTTGTTTACAAACAGGGAGAGGTCTATCTGCCAGCTAGCACTTTTTCCGCCCGGCCTCGAAGCGAGCATACAGCGGATTGCCCAGCTATATCCGGTGTCGTTAAATCGGCATTGAGAGGGGGGCGAGGGCCCTCATTGGCCGAAGTTCACGTGGGTTAGCAGACCACGGAACCCGAAAAGGAAACCCCCAGCGTGATCGAAGCGTATAAAAACCGTTAGATTTTTGGCATTCATGTTGGGGTGGCAACGGTCACGTGATCCAGCGCGGGCGCCGACCTAGCAATTTCCGAGCTCTATATAGGCCATGTTGCCATGAAATGATTTTCATGAAATGATTTCATTTGGCCAGAAAAATATTTCAGGATGGGTTTTATGGGCACTTTACATGGGAGAGGAGGATTTCCCCTAGTTTCTCCTCTTCCAAATGCATTATACCAAAGGTACCATATCGGGGGGCTGAACCCCCAGAACCCCTCCCTCCTTTCTGGATAAGCTGGTGCTAATCACTGCTAGTATCTCGCAAAGATGGTGCGGTGCTGCGTGTCCACTTGAACTTAGGAAACCTTCCATGTCGTCCCTCTGTGTGCCCAGACACAGGCTTTTACATTATGGAGTTCATCCATCAGCTATAGCCTGCATCTATAAGCCATTTGGTCAGTTCCACGACGTAGCACCGCTCTTCACTCGAGGTAGCCAACGCGATGTGTAGTGTCGTGCTATTGGTGTGTGTTTATTGTAGCAAGTGTAGTGTACCCTCGTGAACGGTAAACAACACAGTAGAAATATTAGTTTCCTTAACAGCTTACAAAATTCTGTGCTAAAAAACGGTTGTTCCTGTCGAGAGACTCGTGCTCTAGAACCATGCACAGTTGATATCGTCTTCCGGACTAGAGCTGTGCACGGGCCGACTTTTCCGGGCCCGACCTGGCCCTTGCCCATCGAAAAAAAATGGTTCGGTCCGGCCCGAGCCTTCGTGTTTTTATGCGGCCCTGTGAGTAGATCCCGGCCCGGCAGGGCTCGGTGACTAAGCGTATAGAGCGCGGCCTAGCATTTCCAGTAACTATGTGACTTACGCCTTTCTAACGCTTATCAAAAAATCAGTGGCGATCTAGCGGTAAATGCGAGAGGAATGCGCTAGCATAAGCGCCTTTCTGGTCCGTGCTTGACTTCCGAGTACCCACTTCCCGCCTATACTTGACTTCCGGTACCCACTTCCGGTCCAACTAGACTTCCGGTTCACCACATTCGGTTTAACCTGACTTTTCTTTCGACACTTTCAATTACTACATGTAAGTCCATTTAATTAACATTTCATTAGCCTCAGTTACTTTCAATTACTCTCTAATTACCCAATTCCCATTCAATTACATCCGTTAACATCCGGAATTAAAACAACTTTCTCGATTTAATTTCCTGTAATTACCCCAAATTACATTCAATTCCTCTTATCCCCTATTCTGTATTACCTTCGACTTACTTCAATTTCGAATCATTTACCTCAATTTATATTTACCCTCTTATATCCCCTTTAGATGTACACTTATACCGCTGTTTCGATGATGCTTCACCATCTCATACACGGACACACACATACACATACATACAGCTTTTCCCATTTTGGCACTCCTAATGCTAAAGCATTAATACATTTCGAAGTCAATTTAGAAGAAGAGAACGCACGCGCGCAAGCGCGTTATCGTTGCAGTACAAGGTTTTGTGAATGTAGAGGACGTTGTCGACAGACTCCTTCCACTCCCTCTGCCCCTCTCGTCAAGCTTCGCGAACGTGATTGTGAAAGATGTGAGGAGTCAGGAGCAATGTGAGGTGGCTCTGAGAAGGTTCTGGAGGGTCGAATCATACGCATAATGCAGTGTCCATTTGCTTGTTTTTGCAAACATACGCGCAAAAATGACGCTAGCACGTGATCATATGAACCAACAGCCGCGCATTCTGTGGAATTAGCTGCGTGACCCTGCCAAGTTAGGCTCTCGTGGAAACACGTTTGTCGGCCCGGGCCCAGCCCACGGTGCCGGCGTATTTTGTCGGCTCGGTCGGGGGCCCGTACAGGGCTCTATTCCAAACCTCTCCTCCACGTTCCTCCTTTCTCGCGTCTTGACTCCTATAGACGCGTGGTCCTGGGGGCCTCCATACGTTCGGTTTGCGCACGGCTCGCAGAAAGGAGCGCAGCGCAACGTCATTGGCTAACCATGTGGTGAACGCAGACGTCTTTGTTGTCACTTTCTTGTTGTTGTGTTGACGTATGTCGGCACAGTTCCTTTAGAAGTCGGCCCAGGACGCACATTCCCCAGGGCGTCAGTCGTGACGTGCCCACCTTTGTTGTTTACTTTCTCGATTCCGTCTCAGCGCCGCGAAGCAACTGTGGGCTATGAGCGGCATGCAGACGCCGACGGATGATGAGATGACAGCAAGAAGGGATGGGGGACAAGGAGGCTAGTACGCGTCCTGGGCCGACTTCAGGGTGTGCCCGACTTCAACTGTGCCCACATCCGCCTGTGGACAGTCAGCCGGAACATCCAGGGAAAACCTCAAAGAGCACAGCCGGGAGTATAGGACTCGAACCAAGCAAGAAATTTGAAAGGGAATCGACTAATCCGGATATACGCGATCGAAAGAAAAGGGCTTCTAAATAACCATGCTGCGCGTAAAAAATCAATTTTGCTCGTCTTCAAAGAAGCGATCATCGACCGGAGAGCACCGACGATCCTTCCTTTCGTTTTTTTTATTTTTATTTTCTTGTTCTTCTTTTCATCTCCAGCCAAGTCTGTCATGCACATGAAGAAACGCAAAGTCGTCGTCATATCTCGAATTGTCTGGGGCATTGAAGATGGAGACGTTTCATCTGTGAGTCGCAATCATCCGTGGCGGCTGTTGCCAAAATGTGGGGATACAATGGGCAAGGGAGGCCCTCTATTGGGGCGGGCAAACCAAGAAATAATTGAATACGCCTCTGGAGGCAACTCTGTCCTGTGGCAATAGGGCAGGTGGTTTTCTCTGTATTCCACATTCCAACGTTGTATACGGGTACGTAAACAAAAGTCAACGCCTTCGGCTAGCGTATTGAAAGGAAAGGAACATGATTGCTTGCATGCCCAACATGGAGATTCTCACTGTTGACCTGGGGTATTGTACCTTCTTCACTTCTTCATTTTGTATTGCATTTGGTCATGGGTAACCGTGTGTTTGTTTCACCATACCTTCTGACAGGGAAAACAGCAGGGTCTGACCCAAGCAGCAATATATGTACTGAAAGTGCATAGGGGCTGCTTGCACGCATGTCATCAGTGGAGCACTTCGTTTCCTAGAGCTGCAAACAAATAAAAGGTTTCCAACCTCCATTCGTCGGACTGACAACGATTGCGCTGAAAAATTCGTCGCGCGCTATCACCTGGGAGCTCCGTAGAACATGACGTTCGGCTATTTTTTCCGATGGGATAGCTCCCGAATATGCCTGTCAATTATCATTAATCTGAGTAAATTAGACACGATCTCTACATTGGTGGGGTAAAAACGTGACCTTTACTTGGCAGTTCGCAAAAATTTACAGAATCAATCTTACGTTACACGACATTCACATTAGCAGGTGGCAAAAATCCAGTAAGAACAAATGCCGTTGACCGCATGATTCTAGGTGGTGTAGTTTTTTTTAACTATAATTCAATGACACGTTTTCTGGGACACCCTGTAGAAACGAAGATGGTAGGTGGCTCCACTCCGTACGTGTTTTCTTCTTTCTTTCTTTTTTTTTTTTTTTTTGCACAAATGAATTCAAGAATGTGTCTATGCTGCAATGTGGAATGTCTACTTTGTCTTGATGGTTGATGCGGGATGATATGTACGACAGAGCCGCGAGAAGGTTTTTCTTTTCATATTGGCTTGTGAAAGTATATCTAGAGTGAAAAAGACATAGCCTGCTGACCGTACGACGTGTGAATAATGGTTCTAATGATAAGATATAGATTTCACTGTTGGCGGTTCTGCTCTATAGTTGGATAATATGAAGAGAGTGGCACGGTTTTGGACACCTACGAGCTTGCTCATTAGTACTGAGTGGTCGGGGTCCCAGGAATGTAGCGCATACTCTAGTCTGCTAAAATTGATGCAGTTACACAGACACCTCGCGATTATGAAACATCCTCGCACGCATATCTTTCCCCTACCTCGAAATGACATACTCGAAACGCTTCCGCCGACGGAACTTCCCCACCACATCATCCATTCACGTCTCGTCAATCCAGCAACCAGTCAACCAATCAATATGTATCAGGCTGCATAATTTTCCCTCTCTGCCTCGCCAAACTAACGCTCCTTCTCTCTCCCTCATCGCATCACCGCGATAATGGATAACGGAGATGCCCTCGTTTCCCTTTCTTTCTCTTCTCCTTCCCGTTCTCACCTACAACTTCCGATCTCGTGCGCCCGTCCATTTCCGGTGGCCTTGAAGGGTTTCCGCGCGTGCGCATTCCGGGCGTCTTCGATCGTCGACTATTTGGCGCAAGGCCCGTTAGAATTTGCATAGCGGCGCTAAGCGTTACGGGAAGCGTGGCGCAAAAGGGGCTCTGCTATGTGTCCGTTTGAGGATGGGAACCAATAAAAACGGGGCTTGCTTCCGGTATTACGCGGCGCATGCATTGCGGTTTCCTCGAGACGAAAACAAGCGTCTAGACGTTCGTTGAATACAGAAAGACGCGCGGGAAAAAAAAAAAAAAAAAAGAGTCACGTCTCTTTCGTTTAATAACGCGAGGATTTCAGCAAACGCCGTCGAATATATGGGGACGTTGGGAAAGTGTAGGGAAAAAAAAGTGGGCACCGTGTATGCCACTTCCTTTTTCTCTCTCTTTTTTTTTTCTTTTTCCTTTTTGAAAAGCGCGCAGTGGAGAAGAAGATGAAGAAAGAAAACGTAACCGAGCTCCCATAAGCGCCCGACTGGTGGGCCACGAGGGAAGCAATATCGGACTCGTCGAAGTGGAATGGGTGCCGACGTGTCAGAGAAGTACACGCGAGCGGTCACAAGAAAAAAGAAAGAAAACAAATTCGAGAAACCAACAATGTCAGCTGCTATAGTGCGGCGTAACGGCAGAACGGGCGAGCGGGAACAAAAAAAAAGGGGGGGTGGAGGCAGGATATTTGGCTATGTGCCAAACGCATTTAAATGCTGGAGCTTTACGAAGTTTTTAGTGTTCTGTAAAGTTTTATTTTCTTTTATTGGTTACTCTGGTAGTTACACAATTTCAGCGTGTCGCAAACACAGTCTAGCGATCACGTGGCCCTAAAAAAACAGACTGACATGCACTGTGGTTGGGTCTATGGAGCTATCGCTTTCAATCGATCAATCAATTTTATTTTATTTATACGATTTTATACACATTGTGACAGTGGGCATGCGAGGCTATGCCAGCGTGGCAGTTGCTGTCGCAACTTGTGCCACTTTTTCAATACAAGTGACGACCTCCGCACCAACACATCATACGATAATATAACAAAGCATGGGAGAAAAAGAAAAGGCAATCCCATACAGGAACGGAAACAATGCTTTGAAGTACACAATACACTACACTAATATTGACAAACATGATCCTCGAACATGGACAATTACAAAGCTTATCCATGTTGGAACCATGCGCACTCTTTATGCCGAATATTTCATATTTAAAAAAAGGCTGTCGTTTTTTACACTTTCAAACGGGGTGTGTTCGGTGAAACAGTAAAATCGTGCAAAGTCAGTCCCAGAATAGCTGCAAAGCGATCCCGTAGGTCAATGATGGTCTAATACGCCATACCGCGACGCGCAATAGACCTCTCCCTGTTTGTAAAAAAAAATGACGTCATAGTGTTCGACAGCGCCACCAATTTGGTAGAGTTGAACTACGCACGAAGCTAGGGGCGAACAAGGTTGCGCCCGAAAGCCACGGTCTTGAGGGGATTACGATGAACCCTCAAAGGGACGCGACCTTCGGTCCTACTTTTTCTTTCAATAGGAGGCAAATAACAAGTGCCCATTCGCGGAACCCAGCCCTCCCCTTCCGATTTGTTCCTGCTTCATTCTGTCTACCAACATCATGATGACATTTCTCGGCTAGAGGTCTATACCGTGCTGGTAGTCAACCGCCTTCGACGAGTCCGCTGCTGCTTCCGCCGTTGCCCGCCAGTCGGGCGCTTCTATCAGAGCGGGAGATTGCTTACAAAGTGATGACGACAGGACACTATCACTCAAGACGCGTTTGGAGAAGCCAAACGACGAGTCGATGGAGGTTGCTCAACTGGCCATGACTCAACTAAGACGGGAATCACCCTCATAACATGATGTGTTGAAGAAAAGCAACCATAAACGGCCAATATAGAAAGTTTTGCATCACGTGGCAGGCGAAGTGCTGTGCCAACAGCACACATTCTTCCCAACCCTTCTCTTGCACTAATATATCGTGAGCAAAACGAAGTCTTTTTGGGCTGCATTTGATGCTCCGCCAGCCCATTAATCCAACCTGCAGCAACATTCTGGGAAACGAGGAGACGCTGCCAGACACACAACAGTCAGTTGTAACACTTTTCTCTTACTTCCCTCTCGTCTGGTCTTGCTGATCCCTTTACTGTTCTCCTTACGCGAAGGCAATGCGAGCGAAAGGAGACAGCGAATCTTCGCACAGAGGTGAACGTTAATTAATTTATTTATTTACTCTTTCATTTGAGGCAGCTATAACAATAAAAGTCTGGCGGGAACAGCGAAAAAAAGCCACCATAGTGGCTTGACGAGCTCGCCATTCCCACATATGTGGCAGGCAATAAGTAGCAACTATGAGAAGACATAAGCATTGCATTAACAACATTGCATTAAATAATAATACATTAACAGTACATTAACTAACTATCCTAATCACAAAGGCGCCTAAGAAACAAAGGTAGTAATAGGCTAAGGGAGGGGGATATATTTATTAGACGAAAAGGAAAAAAAACGGGGGAAAGGTCAGTCAAACGAGACGTCGGCTTGCTATTCCAGAAATAAATAAATAAATAAGGGACCTCATAAGTTAAACATAGTCTATACGTACAGATTTTAGAGACATCGACAGCGGATCATCCATTTCATTCAGAAAGCATGGTAAAAGATAACTTACACTTTGTGCACCATAAGACGTTCTACGTCGAGGTATGTACCATGATACGACTAGACAGGTTAAACATAGATAAAACATTTATTATAGATTTCCTTGATGCATTTTGATAAAGACAGAGCAGCTTATATCTAAACAAGTTACGCACTTTAAGTACATTGCCTTTATCTTTATATATAAATAATATATATATACATGCCGGTTAGATGCTAGGTTATTAATACTCTAATCTGAGAAAATTTGCTGGATGCTAGCACTACTTTTCGAACATTATTTTGTGCAATAGTATGACGCGAAAAGTTCGCAGGCTTTATTGTAGGCGTTAAGAATGTAGGATCACATACTGAAATGGGACAGAATCATGTATCGCGCAACAGTGATTATGAAATAGTGACGGCGGCTCTTCGCCTTCCACTCTCACATTACATTCGATTGGAGCTAAAATAATACGGAGATTGTGGCTCCACAAGTGTGCAACAGCCAACTGTAGTTCGCTACTAAAGGGTGGTTAGTAGATCACCAGGGTTTGGTGGGGTTAATGATGATGAATTAAGCCGATTAAAAGTTATGTGCCGATAGGAGGTTCGGGATGGTTCAGCGTTGGACTACACATTCTCTCTCTCTCTCTCTCTTTCATTTTGAGTATTGCCAGTATATCTTCGCAATTGGTGCTTTAATGACCCGAAACAAAGATTGGCAAAGACTTTAATGTGTTTCATTTTAAAGAAGTGCAGAGGGCCGTCCAAAAAATTTTCAGATTAAGACGTCTTGAGTTGAGTTGATAAGAAAAGAAAAAAATGGAGAAATAGGCACTCATTACGAGAGCCGGCTACTCCAGATCACTTAGGAAAGCACAGATGGCTATCTGATGAAAGTGTGTGTGTCATTTTACCGAATGGCGCTAAAGATTTTGATGTGTGCAATTTGTTTCCCAGAAAAAAACTCACATAAACATGGGTCCGCGCCTTCACCCTTAACTCGCCACTCTGGGTATTACAAGGAGAAGGTATGATGCCACGTCACCGATGACGTTATAAGGAGAACTCGTTCTGGTTCGCCGGTCAGTGGGGGTCAGGGCCTTGTCCCTTTGCCACCGTAAACCAGTTTTGCCAGTTCTCCCGGAGAATTGGGGATAGAAGGAGGAGCCGAATCATTACCGAGAGAGGAGAAAGGCTTTTTCAGAACCCCGAGCAGCCGAGTAGCAGACGACAGAGGAGTAGCAGACAACATTTCTCTAGACCAATCAGCGAGCGTTCTCCTTATAGCATCAGCGCGAGGTTCCAGGCAGATCACAGGCTGGCACTGCTCTTCACCACCGTTGCGCACGCTTTTTGCGACGTACTATAAATTCAACTTCTGCGATAATTATGACTCTGTGGTGTGAATTACTTCGCATGGTGCATCTTACTGGCCTACTTAACAGATTTATAGGAAGAAAACTGGGTGTTAAAAATGACTTCTGTGGTACTTTAAAGTACGGGCCTGACGTTCGACGCCCCCTGCAGGCACCCATTCATGTACCGAACAGGTAAACATTTACTCTTGCCTTGGACAGGCAAAAATAGAAATAAAGATGTCCTTATGCAGATCGCTCCGGGAAGCAAGTGCGAATGTGTAGTAGCACTTTGGAGCATCAGAGTTGGACCGATGTAGCGAAAAACAGTGATCTCGCGACAAGATGAGTGCTCACACGATAACGGCGTTGAATGGAACGATTTCGTTCGGAGCTCTACACGGTGGTTCCCGTTAGTACCGCTGTGGGACGTCACAGCATGAGTGCGCTAAGCGAGTTCGCGATATCTCGGTGCAGCGCGAGCGCGGCCACAATAATCGCGTTGCCATGTCGACGTGATAGCAGATTATCGCGTAGGTGCTGTCATGCTGCGTGAAAACGAGTGGGACTCGCACGGACGTTATCGCACTCATGAATAATTTTGCGGAGCTATGTGAAAGTCCCGCGGAAAGCCCAGGAAAAACCTCAGACAGCACAGCCGGTACCGGAACTCGAACCCGCGTCCCCTCCCAGCCCCGACGTGGAAAGCGATCATCCTATATAACCACCATGCCACGAGAGCAAGTAATAGATAAACCAACAAGAAAGTACCTCGCTGTACGCGTCGCGCGAGTCGTAAGATCACAGATAAAGATAAAACACCTAAAATTTTCACCACTGGTGCGGTGCATTCCTCGTGGGACGTCCAAGAACTCCCTGCAGACTCTTCAATTTCATTTATCGTTTTCACCACATCCACAGTGAAGAAGAAAAAGAGAGAGAGATAGGTAGGGGGAGGGGGGGGGGGGTAAAGAAAGGTCAGACACGGTAGGGTAACCCGGCAAATTATATAGCGTCAGCTTTATATAGTGGAGAATTTCCAGAGATCGCGTCGGCGTCGTCGGCATTCGCATCTCCGCACAAAACTCTTATCGCATGTGCGCTCAGCGCTGGGAGTAAGGAGGAGAATCCTGCCAGTTTACAACCGCTATCGATGCAAAGTGACATAAAGTCAGGGAAATGGGATTAAAAAACAATAAAAACCAAAGGAAGGGAGTTGCCTCAGGACAGAAGCCGCCGATATTTCGAACAGAGACTGTTCTTCTTCTGGGCCCAGATGAAGAGCAGTCTCTGTTCGAAATATCGGCGGCTTCTGTCCTGAGGCAACTCCCTTCCTACATTCTACCGGTTCGCTGGATTTCTACCCATCTAAGAAAAACCAAATTACGTCAGTTTTACGGCGTCAACATGCGTGACTTTATCGTGTATGTATTCGCGCCTTACCGCACGCGCAAGCTTCTCGTCGTCGGAGACTTCAACGTGGACGTTGCACTGGCCAAGAACACCACTTTCCTAAGTGATATGTCCGAACAACTGGATCTTACGCTGTACACCGACATCCGCCAACCCACAACTAGACATGGCTCATGCATATAGACTTGCTGTTACAGAACAGCCCCCTCTCGTTCAGGACACCACTCACCTCGCCAACCATTTCAGCGACCACAAATCAATACTCATCACGCTTAAATAAATTTGTCTGCACACTTTCATCCAGTCTCATTTCACCACACGCACAGCTGACGCTGAATTTCGCGTTACACGTGTCGTAACCGTCCCGCAATTTTTTTGTGCCACAAAAGACTCAATAATCGGTACGTCATCAGTTAATATTCCCCTTATCACGCCCCTGCGCGTCCCTATCGTGCAAACATCTGGCATGTGCGAGGCGTTTCCGTGCCCATTTCCGCGCCCAGTCTGCATGGAGCACGTACGCGGTGTCTATAAAAGTAGTATGCAAAATATACCCGAGTGCACTGCCGTGTGCAACGTCGTATCGTGCTGCTCTCAAGGCCGTGCTCAATATTTAAATGCGAAACAGTGTCAATCAATGCGGCGCATGCAACATGGCTTCCGAGCAGTATAGAGGGCAAGGTACATTTGGAAGGCACATTTGGAAGCGATCCACGAATGCGCTTCTTCTATCTCGGTCAGAAATGCGGATGTAGTGCAGTGAAGCGTACTGGATCCTTCACACTTGTTCTTTGTGAACAAGTGGGGTTTGCTAGCGGAGATTTTGTATGCGCTACGTGGAACTATTCGTGTCTTGGAGATCGTGTCGTCTCGTATCTTTGAAGCATAACTGCCCTGGTACACACGCACAAGGTATACCTAGGGACTGACTTTTTCGGGTTAAACCCGATTCCGCCCGGTTATTCCCCCCCGAACTGAGCTCCGACCAATTCGGGTTAAACCCGATTTCTCCCCGAATCTCAGTCACAATGAAATCCTCAAGTGACGTTTCCACTGAAGACGAACAAAGGTCCCCACGTGTAACACGTGTAAGAATGGGTCACTTACGTTCCCAGCAATATACCCGTGTGCGTCAACACTGTCTATGCTTTCGGGGATTACCGCTGGAAGATCACGATCCCGCAAAAAAAAATAATAATAATAAATAAAGAGAGAGAGAGAGATTAGGAAAGCACTTAATAGACAAGAGGAGAAAAAAAAAACCCGATAACACCCGAAAGCACAATTATCACCCGATTTCTCCCCGAATTACAGATTTAAAAATAGCGCCCGATTTCTACCCCCCGAATCTGAGCAAGGCATTTAACCCGAAAAAGTCACTCCCTAGTTACCTTGTGGATGGCGCTGAGTAGTGGGGTTTATGATTAGTTCGTGAGTTCTGCACCGCATTCAGTGCAGCGCGTAATTCAAGAGTCTAATTCCACAATGCGTTGAGAATATTTCTACTCATATTCATCATTCGTAATAAGTAATCTTTATTTTTCACTTTCGTGAAGGAGGCTTAGGCAAAAAGTCCTACGGGCTTCAGGAGGAGGACTTGACTATATATCATCATCATTTAATATTCACTCATTTCGCGGTGCTATGACGTGGCAAAAAAAGTAGACAGATAAAAGAAGCACAACGGTGTCGCGTAGCGATAAAGTGCGTGCCTAGAGTTTTTATCGGAGTAACTCGAGCGTCCTGCTATCTCGCGTAGGGTATCTGACAAACTAGCATCGCAGAAGCTGTCATTCGTTTCCATGATCAGCCCCTTGTGCTCAGGGTATCTTTTCCAGTATGCTCGAAACAGCAGCATGCGTCCTCTGGTTGCTCTAGTCACACGATTTCCGTGGGTCACGTAGTTACAGCATAACGTCAACGCGTGTACACATATCGTCGCCAGCCTATAGTCACGTATCATTTGCCTCCAGCCGTGGATCGCTCTTGGTAAAAGGTCGCCGCTCGTACCATTCTTCTATGCAGTACTGACAAGGTGCACTTGTGCTTTGCGAACGAATGTTTCGGTGTTCCACTTTGCATGAATGTGTTTCGTACTCGACTTCAATACTCTTTCTCGTTCCTTTCCAGATGGGCTGAACGAAGAGTGGGCGGCATGGACCGCGACCCCTGGACAGCGGGCTCCTTGCAACGGACCCGCTCCCGCCTGCTTGCCCTCTGCCTGGCCGCCTTAGCCACCACCTGCTTCGTCGCCGCCCATCTCCTAGGTCCGCCACCTTTCCTCCTTGCCCCACCACCATTTTTCAACCCATCCTCTCCCGTCCCTTCTTCAAACAGCGCCGTAGCCACAAACCAATCCCCTGTCACCACCACCACCACCACCGCACCCCAACCCTCACTCCCAGCCCGTGCTGTACGTTTTCCTCGCACCCGCCGACGGCTCCCGCACTGCGTCATCATCGGCGCCCGCAAATGCGGCACCCGGGCTCTCCTCGAATTCCTCAACCTTCACCCGGGCATCCAGAAAGCCCCCGACGAAGTTCACTTTTTCGACGACGACTCCAAGTACGCCCTGGGTCTCGAATGGTACCGACGCCACATGCCCTACTCTTTTCCCGACCAACTGACCGTCGAGAAATCACCGGCCTACTTCGTCACCGAAGCTGCACCGGGCAGAGTTTGGGCCATGAACGCCACGATACGGCTGCTCCTCATCGTCAGAGACCCCGTCATACGTCTAGTGTCGGACTACGCGCAGCTCGCGGCGAACAGACAACAGAGGGACAAGCGAGTGGCGCCCTTCGAAGAAGTTGTCCTCAACGTGGACGGTACTGTGAACACAGAGTACCGCCCCGTCCGCACCAGCATGTACGCCGTGTACTTCCGCCGCTGGCTGTCGCATTTTCAACGGCAACAGATTCACGTGATCGACGGCGATCGACTGGTGAAGCAGCCGTTCGAGGAAATGAGGAAAGTGGAGACGTTCCTGGGGCTGACACATCGTATTCCGAAGGATGCCTTCTACTTCAACCGCACAAAGGGCTTCTTCTGTGTGAGGAACGACACGGTGGACAAGTGCCTGAATGAGAGCAAAGGGCGCAAGCACCCGGATGTGCCCGGTCCGGTGGTGTCCAAGTTGAGGCAGTTTTACGCGCCTTTCAACAGGGAGTTCTATCAGATGGTCGGGAAAGATTTTGAGTGGCCGGAGGAATGAGACGGGGTCGGGAGATTTTATAGGGAAAAATGGTTGGATTGCTGCCCGCAAGAGGTCCTTGTTGGCACAGCGCATCTGTTTTTATTGAGAGTCCGTATCCGTGTATTCACACGAGAGACATCCCCCACGGAATATTCTAGTGCAAGAAAGAGCAAAGAACTGCTCGCGTGGCAGAAGTTCCGCCGCGACTTGCGTTGGACATCCGCAAGGGGGCCGGAATATCTGGAACGGTGTGCTGCGCACGTAGCAGACGAGAACGCTGCCGTTGCAGACGACAGCTCTGTCGTCTGCTGCGGAATATCTTGTGGCTGAGCCGCAGAATGTCTCCGATTGTTAGAACAGCACGCGCTCACGTGTCAGCAGAGTACCACGACGTTTTTCGGATGTTCCGCCGGAGTATTCTGGGGAATGTCGCTCATTTGAATACACGGTAGGTGTCCAGATAAATTCTCTCGACCCAGAATCACAGAAGACGGGGCTGAATACAGCGTACTCCTGCTATAAATGCAGTAAGGATAGCGATCCGTTAAGTGGCTTGTAGGGCTATACAGACTGTGGCCCCGCGAGTTTAGAAAATCGTTCCAACTGAGTTGGGAGATCCATTTCGAAACATCATCTGTACGAAGAGTACGCTGCAACTTTCCCTGCAGCAATGCCGGTGCCTAACCACGGGAGGTAATCTTCGCGGAGAACGTAACAGTTTGACAATCAGTCTTCTCTCAGCATATCACCCTCTCTGACAATCATTTTTTTTAAACTTCCGCGTCATATATCATACTTTGTTGATGTGGTCTGTCCATACCGTTGTCATGACGACCTCTGTACAAATATTGATAGGATCTTAGTCGTGGCCGTGTTTCATTTGTACATAGATTTTAATTTATTGTGACGTTACGTCATATAGGAGTGTACATAGAAGGTAACGATGCGCAAGTGTGCATTTATTTTGTGTGATGTGAAGTGAGTCATACTTTCTACTATAGTTCTGCTACTTCTCAATGACAATCATTTACATTGAGCTTACAGCAGCTTCTCAGCAGCTACAACTTTTTCGGCGTCTCGACAATCATGCACGTGCCCGATAAAGGAAAAGAAACCGGTTTATACCGGTGACGTAGTTTCACAGCAGTACGACAATCATACATGCTCTCACTGTACTGTTACGGATGAGACTCACATGATATGTGATGACAGTCTTTTTGACGTACTTTCTTCAACTGAGTACCGAAGATAACGTTCTGCAGAGTAAAGCCATTTCTGCTCTGAAGAGACAATCATGTACAATCACGAATGACTACCATAACTCCCAATATGCATTTACGCATTCGTTCCGATTTTTGTGGACGGAGTTACTCACTTACGAAACACACTCGGGTGGGGGCTATTCTTGGCCGAACACAATGGACGGTATGCCGCGAAGGGAGTGAAATGCCCATGTAAATGCTGTAGCAGCTTTAGAATTTCGATAAAAGAAACATTACGAAATTACCTTACACATTAGGCGCAGCTTCAACTCTACCAAATGTTCCAGTTCATGTTTATTTTTATTTTATTTTTTTTTCCGTAGGGGGAACACATTTCGGAAATATCAATGACCTGCACAAAATGGATTTTATTTAGCAGAGAAGCTTATTCAAAAATAATCCGCATTCAAATTTACAGCCAAACACTTGGCACGTGACGAGAAACTTTCAGCACTGACTACACACTTTCAAAGGTCTTTGCGCATCGATTGACGATTACCTGAAGACACTTCACACTGTGTATGGCGTCATGCCATCCGCTAGACATGCCACCAGTCGATCAGGGTTCGATCGCTTACTTGGAGATTGCTCTAAAACCTACTCGTGTGCCTTTAACACGCAAGCTGCGCGACTCAAGAGTCGACGGCGCGTGCCCGTGAGAATTATGCAAATAGCGATGTACAATCAATGCGTACGTCCACGAAGCATTCAATCAATATCGGGTGTCAACGCCCGCTGTTGCCAACACCAGATGAATAGTTTAAAGACACAGTATCACGCAAACGGATCGATTACAATTCAAAGGATACAAGAGCGGGAAAAACAGGGGGGGGGGGATATGTTTATTAAGAAAAAGAAAGGAAAGGTCAGGAAAAACAGGGAAGGAGATGGAGAGCTGCCACACCTGTCAGTTGACAAAGATGCGCGATTGAACATTAAAGTATAGTTTTGCGATGTTCAATCTACCGTCGCTTTGAACGTATACAATCGAGAGCAGGTTCATCGTGCCATGTGTCGTGTCTTTTTCAGTCGGTTGCCTCCACTACAGGGGTTAGCTGTGTGGCAACCAGTCTTGTAGAAACACCGTAGCTGGGAAATACTAATCGTGTCAAAAGAACAGTGAAACCGAACGTTACATCACCGGGAGTGCCGTTATAAAGGAACACCGCACACACCTTTCGTAAAAAGTAGAGATAGAGAGTAAGAAAGAGAAAGAAAATGGAGGTATTCTTCATGGAGCGGGCGTTTCAATGTATCCTACTCGTCCGGTTAGGCTTTCGCATTTAACAACATAAGAAACGGGATCACCGAAAGGCAGAACAGCAACCTTTTTTCCAAATGTATCACGCTGTAAACAGTTTGAAACTATACATCCAAAAGGGGTGTGAGCGGTCGACACTGCTAGGTGTGCGGGTATGGTTATACCTTGGTTTGCGGTTAGGAACATACAACATATAGAAATCCGCATGACTAAAATGCGGATAAAGCCGCGCGACTCTGCGGTTTCGCGCCGTTATCCGCATTTCATCCCCAAATAAGCGGTAGTGTTTTTCTCGACATCCCCTAGATGGAGCCACAATTCAGAACACTAACTGTGAATCCAATACTATGTGAATAAAAAAAAATCCCTATGTGAATTTTCCTACAGACACAATGACGGCGGATGTGCGGATATATATCAATATCCGTGCGGCACGGATAATGTCAATGTTATCCGCGCTCGCCTCAACAGGAACAACCTTATTTTGACGGTGATGATTGGAGTGTTAGACGCGGTCACTTCAAGACATGGCCTTCATATCGCATAGCTTAGGTTGACAGTGTTGAGAAGTACACGCAAGATCGTTTCGTTCAACTTAGTCCCAAAGTATGCATAAATCAATATAATAATAATGATAACTTGGAGTAGAGATGGTTCATCATTCAAACAAGATTTCCATATTTTTCACCTCGCGTTTAAATCTACTCCCAATCATTATTCTTAACGCTTAAATTTTGCTTTCACATTTGATTCCGTCCTACCACCCATAAATCGAAGATCCATCAGGAGAAGGGAATCAAACACAAAAGCCAAAATGTAAATGCACAGCATAACGCGTACTTTAACGATACAACCTGCTCGCTTTCTCACCACATCGACAACCAGAAGGCTGGAATATATAGCGAACGAAAGAAGGAACGTATACGTCCGACACGTAAATCAAAAACGCGTTCATCGACATTATCTCGAGACGTATCGATCGAAGAGGGAAGTACCTTGTCCTCGATCACCTCCTTTCTCACAACGAGAGCCCTCGAAAATACAGCCCGCATGCAGCCATAATACACCGGTACGGGCTACCACGGTAATAATAAGGGAACTCACCGGTGACGTGTAATCGATATTGGCATGCATAGCGTGCGTCTCTACGCTCCTGCATGCTCATAGTTGTGCATCGGTGCTGCTTCAAACTTTCCTTTGGTTCGATGGTACTGAATGCCACTGAGCGCTGTTATCTGGTCGAATATCAGCATTTCCAATGAAGCACATGAGCTTTGAAATTATATTTCTCCGATTTTCCGGTTCGGACACATTCGATATACTCTTGTTGGAGAAAGATATACATTTAACAAATGAAACAGAAAGAACAGATGATGGGGGGGGGGGGGGGTTATAGGTTTATTATTTGCAAAAAAAACAAACAAAAAAAACAAGGGAGGGCCAAAATAATCCACAGACCGATTAACATGTGGCGCTCATGATCACAGTTGTCATGATGACGTCATACTGTGACTCGTAAGACGGTAACCAAATATAGTATATGAAATGAGAGTACAGCTAGGACTGAAACGAGCACGTTGCTAACAGATTATGAGCCGATTAGTAGTACAATGAAAATATTCCAACCCACCAGTAATAAGCATGTGGAGAACCAAGTTCAGTAATGCTATTATGGTGCAAAATAGCAAAGGCTCTTCACCCTCATGCCTTTATCGACAAAAGCGGCAACAGGTGTTGTCACGTCCGGGGGGGGGGGGGGGGGGGTCCAGCATTCGCCAGCACCGTCGATACACAATCTAGGTCAATTAAACACTATGCGAATACAGAAATTGAGGAGGGGGTCAGAACATCTTGACCCCCCCCCCCCCCAGGTGCGCCCCTGATCACAACATAGTGTCGATGCTATTAATAGCACACATACCTGACTACTGTCGATATATGCCTGTATCTTACTAACAAGTGGAAGTAAATGCGTCCGCGCTATACTATGCGGCTGTACTTGCACCAATGTGGAAGTCAAATCGGATGTATACCGGCCTACTGTAACATTTCAAAGGGACCAGGCTGCAATGAGCCGAATACCAACTATACTGCCGCCATTTCGGATTGATCTCGGTAGCAAACACTATGTGTTCGGCACCTTTGTGTCACGGGTGATGAATTGACTCCCGTGTGAGTTTCTGAGCACAGGAGCCAGTTCATTCTGGCAGCCAAAAACCACGTGCACACAGGACACATATACATGCTCACAGAAATTCTCTTACTCGAGAGGTGCAGGGAACGGCAGTTCTTACCTTCAGCAGATAGAGATGGAGTCCACGATAAGTGCCGTCTATGTAGGGAACCTGCACATATAGAGGTAGATCCATTAACGCGCATTCCAACTATGGCTCACATACTGGAGGACAAGTCCTCCCAAATGGGGACTACTGTGCAAACCTCCACACGCGTGTACTGGCGTCAAAGTGAACGTGCAGTCACATGCATGGACTGGCTCCCATTGTGTGTGTACTGTCATCAACTAGGGAACCAACCTATAGAGGTAGGCCCCTTCTATTGAAGACTGTACGCGATGTCTGACCATTGTACAAGAATTATCTTACTTATTTTGGTCCATAAAGGGATTTTTGGGAGCAATTGGCTCAGGTCATGGCTCTCTTATCATTTAGCTTTGACTGTGTGCTTCGGTAGCATGAGGGCCAACGCTGCACAGGAGTTGCCCTGTGCACCCGTTCCCCCCTCGGCCTCTTAGACAACGCGTGGTATCCTGGCAAAGAAACACGATCAACTGCGCTACCTGCCTTCCGGATAGTAATGACACTATGAAGGAAATACAATGTCAAGTGACAAGCCCGCTGTTATGATGTACCCTTACCGGTTCGTGATAACTCATGGCAAATCCCAAGTGCGACCTGATACGACGTACTGCAAGCCCCCAATATGCCCTGTGCTCTGTTCGCTGTATCTTGTCAAATGGTCGGCGGTTAACGCTTTTTAATTGGTGCACTAATGTCATCATATGTTACCTGCAATGACACTTCAGTGGAAAGGTTCACACCGCTTTGTTCCCCAAAAATGGCCGTGAAATGTAACATCTATGTCTCCCTTTTTCATGTTTATATGTGCTGCCCCGCGGCAACAAATTATTGAGCATGCGCTGCTGCGTGTCGGAAGAGCGCATATTATGTGCCCACGAACGATTTTGTTCAAAGTTCTACGTTTGTGCACAACTGCAGTGACGTCATGAAACGGAAAATGTCAATGCAATGCGAACGCATTGCCGTGAATGCTAAATGCTGTAGAGTAGAGCAGCATGAACGAACATGAGTCATCGCTGGCAAGCACCGAACAAGTTTGTGAAGACTGCCATTGCATATTGACAATCACTGACCCACGATGTCAAAAAAAGACACTGTACAATAAAAGTGACCACAGTCGAATGTCTCAGAACCGTATATGGTGTTCCAACTTTACCAACCCCTCTTCACCCCCTCCCCCCACCCCCAAGGTAAATGGAAGGCACAATATCGGGATTCGTGAAACTATTTAATAGGGAATATTTTGGCACAGATATTAGGTAAGGCGCGCTGTCACACGTTCTCCAGTGTGCATCGAGGGAGCTTCTTGTATAGGATAGGAGAAACATTTATTTCATAAAAACGTCGGCCTCGGGGCAAGTTCAAAGCAAACCGGTGGTAAACCGCCCTTGTTATCCGTATCGGTTAGCAGGAAGCTTCGAGGGGAGAGGCTGAGGATGGAACATCACAGGCTGAACGGGACCGCTGCTTATGAGAGTAAGCGATCATTGATCTCTGGAGACTTATGTGTACGTGTACTTTGTTCACTCGAGAAATTTGTTGTTTTAACACTTGTTACCCTTTCTCGACAGTGATAATGACACTTCGAAATGCGACAATCAGAATAAATGCTGTCAGAAAAAGATCTGTGTCCTGTCATCAGTGACTGCATGCTTCTTGGGCAGTTTCCACAACCGCCTTCTACGCACTTTAACGGACGCGAATATTGAGACTCATACCACTGTGACATCCCTGCAGGAGTCTCCGCAAATGAGTTAGCACGGGGAGAGGTCACGTGCTTACGAGAACCAATGAAAATGGCCGTAGCTCCAGCTGAGCACCCTGATATCGGAGCTTGGCTGCTGTTCAAGGGTCTGTCGCCAAGTACGAGGCGTGGGAAAATTTTTTTTTCCTCAATAACTCCTGCGTAAAGCACAATACGTGCATGATGTAATGTAATACAAAAAAGGAGATACGCAAAACACAAAGTGTGACATGGCCGTTAATTTTTCTCGTGGAAAACGTTTGTCCTGCAACACGCCGCAACGAAAAAAGGAGAAAAAGATATACTACATGGAACGGGCGAGAGCGGTGTCGCATGAGAGAGAGTAAAGTTTGGAAAAATCACGTGACAAGATGTCTGTCCACTCACGAGTCAGGAATAAGGGGGCATTCGTACACCGGCGTGGCGCCGGAGTATTAACGGGTGCAGAGCCACTGAACGGGTGTGTCCACTGAAGAAACAGCGTGCGCCTCACGTTGAGCTGTCACTCCCTTATTTGGGAGAGAGACCAATGGGCTTGCTCCACGGGCAATAGGGGAGAGGGGGAACCAGGGAGCTGCGCAGATAGCTGACCTACTCGCACAGCGCGTTAGTAACATCGCGAGTGTATATGAGATCAGATGGGAGAGTTTGAATACAGTTGCACGAAGTCAAGTTCAGGTGAGGAGGTAGATGGTGGTAATGCTGAGGCAGGCAGAGCGAAACGTGCACCTAGAGCGTAAAAAGTTAATTAAAAAAAAACAGCAAACCCGTAAGGCCCCCGTCCCCCACCCCTTCCCGCTGTCCTCTCTCCATCTGTACGCCTCTCATAACCACGTTGCTTTGCTAACACGGGCTCAAGCAAAGAAAGACAGTGAGGAAATGTTAACGGAAGTGCCACAGGGGGTACGAGATTGAGTGAGACGTTCCCGATGAAAAACATTATCGACGTAGGAACAACGGTCCGTTCTTATCAGGAAAAAAAGAACGTACGTCAAAAACAAGGAGATTACTCTGAACAAACGCACTTGGTTTTCCCGATAAGCGTTTCTATGTTTTCCTCCCTCGTCTACGCTCTGTGTTCTGTTTGGTCTGACAAGAACATGTCATTTGTTTAATGTGCCTCCACAAACGAATGGGGATTACATTGAAGAACGGATGGGGTTTTCAGTTAAGAGGGCGTTCAAATAGGTGAGTGTGTTTCATTATCAGAAAGCACACACAAACACACATAAAAATGTCCACTTGAGAGAGCAAGTGTCCTGTCTTTACGCTTTGTGTCGCAAAATATAGACGCAGATGAAATATGAAGCAAATTCAAGATGCGTCCCAAGTACCCGTACTTCTGAAGGCCTTTTCTCAAATTGGCTTTTGAGAGGTTCATTATTTGCGTGCCGTCGTCACGGCAACGGAAGCTCTCTTAGATCAACGTACCCCGTTCGCGCAGGTGCGAAGTCAATACGTGAGACATCTGCAGACTGTCACAAGACGTTACGAAATGGAGACGTTTGCGGATCGCTGAATCAATTTGCGCCACCGCACGAAGGCTAACGAAGGAAAATGCACCGCGAGATTTTAGTCACCTCTTCGATGTTGTTGTTGTTGTTGACGACGACGATGATGATTTGAATGATGAATGATGAATCGATGAGCACATGATCGGCACATGAGCGACTATCTTGTTCGATGTTGATGTGTTTAGACCTACGGGTATACAGCTGGAAAACACGTGTCATACATGTACTATACCGGGTGTTTCAGTTAAATCCCCGAGCTAAATAATTCGCGAACCGGTGCACCAATCGAATAACTTTCTTTTTTACAAGTATCTGTCCAATACCGCCTACAAGATGCGCACCGCGTGAATGAGCGGGAGGCGCTCATTATTTAAATAAAAATTGAAATGAGTTTCGTGAAAAAGCTAACTTCTAAAGCAGGGCGCCGTCGGCATTAAAATGGGTACTACCCCTTTTGGGACCTTCAGTGGACACCTTTTAGAGAAAAATCTGCCTCCGAAGCGGTTCATGTGTTGCAGTAATTAATTGGTTTCGGTTTACGTATTTTTGTCGCGGCTGGTCGCGGCGAAGCGCAAAAAGACGTAATCCATTGGTGTAATTCATTGGCGTAAGGACGTAATTCATTGGTGGATATGGGAGTGAAAGAGCGTCCTTTTGCGCTTCACCGCGACCAGCTGCGACAAAAATATGTAAACCGAAACCAATTAATTACTGCAACAAATGACCCACTTCGGTTGCAGATTTTTCTCTAAAAGGTATCTACTGAAGGTCCCAGAAGGGGTAGTACCCATTTTATTGCCGACGGCGCCCTGCTTTAGAAGTTAGCTTTTTTCACGAAACTCGTTTGAATTTTTATTTAAATAATGAGCGCCTCCAGCTCATTCACGCGGTGCGCATCTTGTAGACGGTATTGGACAGATGCTTGTAAAAAAGAAATTTATTCGATTGGTGCACCGGTTCGCGAATTATTTAGCCCGGGGATTTAACTGAAACACCCGGTATACAGGGTGTTTTTCACCTAAAGTGATAAAAAATTCTAACTGGCGACATACGCGCCGGAGGATTGTGGGACTTTCGGCAATTACCTTGTGGGAACTTTTGCCACCATTGAGGAAGGCTTTGGACAATTTTTAATCGCGGGAAATTTATTTTCGTCAATTGAACTTCGAAAATTGCCAAGCGTACCTCACGTCTTTTTTACAGAAATATGAAGTCCTCCACGGATAGCCCCAGACAGACCCAACAAAAACTATGCACAGTATCGCGACAGAAATAGTCGAAAAAAATTAGTAAAAATTACGCTTTAGTCCCGCCTGCTTGATTTTCGCAAAGAAGCCCGCGCGAAATGTGCGCCTAAAGAGGAAGTGTACCCGCCTTCATTTGTTCTGCCTTCCTTGTGATAAGATGGTTTTGTTTTCTTTGTGATAAGACTGTTGTCACCAGTATCAAGGTCAAAGCGAGGGAAAGAAAGGTAAAACAAGAGGCGGGAACACTTCCTCCTCTCCCCGCACCTTCGGTGCGCTCTTCTTTGTGATAATCGAGCAGGCGGGGCTAAAGCGGAATTTTTACTAATTTTTTAGGTTATTTCTGTCGCGATACTGTGCATAGTTTTTGTTTGGTCTGTGGTTATCCGTGGAAGATTTAAAAAAAAAAGTGAGGTTCGCTTGGTGATTTTCAAAGTTCAATTGAAAAAACTTCCATTAATTCAAAATTCTCCAAAGCCTTCTTAAATGGCGGCAAAAGTTTCCAGAAGGTAACTGCCGAAAGTCCCACAATCTTCCCGCGAGTACGCCGCCAGTTAGAATTTTTTATCACTTTACGTGAAACTCCCTGTACGTGTCGTAACACGTTGGAGCCAACAGGTACTGTTGAGGACACGGCTGTTCTCCAGCCCCAGTCCAGCCCGTGGCCGAGCAGTCCCCTATCGACGACGTCGCGCACGAAGGAACTGTACCATTACAGCTTCCGAAGTAAGACCACGCAGCGCCACCTATCGGGAGAGAGCACCATCTCATTCCCAGCGTATTCTGCTAGGGAGAGCAGTTCACGCAGCCTCCCCTCGAGGAGGGTATTGGTATAGGCTGCGTTCCAATACTTGGCGCTCGCGAAGCCGCCTGACTAGGCAGCTGAGTAGACCCCTTTGCTTGTCACTATTGGAACAGGCTTGCATAGCCGAGGCGCCTGTGGCGCCATCTCGTTGCTCACGCAAGAAATGCGTACGTCGCAAGCGCAGCAGGACTCTAATGCGCTGTTTGTAGGACATCGTGCATATACTGTCACCTTCACAACAAAAAATGTGTTGCAACTCTCTGCGCAGTTAAAAAAAAAAAAACATACCACTGTGTGCAACTTTACATTTAAAGCCAGCAGAAACAACGGGCACGTTGTTTCCAGTCCAGTTGTTCCAGTCTCAGAACATCCAGTTCTTTCATGTAAGCCTCGAACGCCCAGTTGCTCGGTTGCTTGAATCATCATCTGTATTTCAGGATGTCTGCAATCCAGTAAAGCATGGAAAACTGGGAATATGGTGAGAACTATTGCATGACTGGAAAACTAAAAAAAATGTCAAGAAAGCGGTGAAGAGCTGCTGAAGTAAAAATTCCCTAAATAAGTTTACACAATTGTACAGTGGCGATTATCTTACTCATGGCACCGCACAGGTCTCTTATGTCATTTCACAGTCGAAGTTGAGTGATCTGTGTAAGAGTGAAGTGACAGCTGTAACTGCATTGCTATGCAAATTCTTTTGTGAATTTAAAAAAAAATCCGGAATAAAGAGTGATTTCAAAGATCGTAGTGAATGATGCAGTCGTCATCCTTCTGTCCACATCTCTTTGCTACGGAATGAATTCGTACCAACTACCCCGCCTTCATACGCTTGTTTAGTGCATGATGTAATGTTGAATGCATGAATAATGCTGTATTAGAGCATGGCATGAGCTATGGGAAGTTTTTAGGCATTGGTGGTGGTGATGGTTTGGCATGTAATGGTGCGATGATAATGCCAGTGAAATTGCTTACAATGCCTGTATGGAGTCGAGAAAGAAGTTTGTAAAGAATGAGCATGGAAAAATTGATAAGTCCCCAACCAGGTGTGTAAAAGTGGAAGTTTCCTTGAAGGAAGTTTCCTGAATAATATATGGCTTTGAACAAATAAGCACAACACAATTATTGAACAAAATAGCAGCACAGACGTGTTTGTGGCTGATGTTGCAGCTGTTGTTTTGTGTGTTTTCTTTTGTCCTTTCCGGTTTGTTTTGTGTGTTTTCTTTGGTCCTTTCCGGTTTGCTCCATCCTTGAAACATCTTAATCTTGAACATAATTAATCAAGATTTGCTCCATTCCTCCAAGAGTAACATCAAAAAATATTTTCGCACGTAACATGGTGAAGAAAATAGAAATAACATAATTTTGTTAACATATATAGTTACTGCATCTTGTATTTTCTTATATATGACCTTTGTGTGTTCGAATGTGCATGAATGTATTATGATGCTGCCATACCGTAGGCTTTTTGCCACCCGTTTGCCGTCACTCAGTGATGAAACGAATAAATTAACAAATACATGCATTAAATATCTGCTGCTTTTGTGACACATATTTCGGGAGGGGGAATGCTTGGAAAATCCCTGCTCTCAACTGTGTGACCAAAGTGCTGCACTTTCGTTTTCTATACGGACACAAGTGCGGGCACAAACTCGTTTCGGAGAAAGATGAAAGTCACTGAAAAAGTTAGGCAGCTGTAGATTCGAACCCACATCTTCTGGATTACCTGTCCAGGGCTCTACCAATAGGCAATTAGAAAAAGTTCCAGGGACACGACCTACTAGATTATAACGACCATGTCACAATCAGAAAGCCCTATGAGGAGCCTGTCCACACGATCCGCCAGGGGCGCTACTGATCGGCACAACACGATTGGATGATGGAAATTTGAATTCTGAACGCGCAGAAGCGTGTGTACGACTACCGTAGCAGACGACAGCGATAGCCCCTATGAAAACGCGTAGAATGATGATGATAATCAACATCAGAATGAAACATCTGTGGAACGTCCACCGCTTGTACAGAAAAACTAAGGTAAGCTGAAGTACAAAGCATTGTAGAAGTTGAGGAAGCAATAACTGGGACGATCAGAAGCGCCACCGCTACCTTCCAAAAATGCGGCGCATAGAATAGAAGGGGTGCGCCTGACATGGTCGTTATAATCTAGTAGGTCGTGTCCAGGGAGCAGCGCGCGCCCTGGCAGGGCGTGCTGGGAAATGCTGTGCAAAACGACAGCGATTTGCTATCGTCCCCGATCGTCGTCGTCGTCGTACTGGTGTATGCACCGCCGCTGTAGTTTTGCACAGCATTTCCCGGCGTGCCCTCCCAGGGCCCGCGCTGCTCCATGGAACTTTTGCAAATGGCCTAAACTAACACACCTCCCCAGCGACTTCCAAGGGTGCGTCATCTGAAGGGACAAACCAGCCACTCTCTCTCACTCATCCTCCTTTCACTCTTACATTTTTACTCACTCATACAAACATTCATACGACGGGATCGACGCAAGCGGCAACTGTCTCGTTCTCTCTCTCTCTCTCTCTCGTTCCGGAGGTTTATTTGAATTGTATCAATGCCCCTAACGTATCAATTCATTTCAAAGTGTTATGGAACCACTCCGGTGACTGACTTTCGCAGAATACCAAGACTCAGCCCGCCAGGCCCACCACGAGCCACGCAACAACGACACTTTATTTTAATTACGATAATTGGGTGTCTTGTCGCCACGGGTGATATTGTACCTCATTGATCGTTGAAGCACACCGTTGGTAAACACCCAATTATTATTATTATTATTTCGATGTACACCCGTGCAAATATCTGGGAAATCCTTCTCCAGGACAGAAGGAAGGCGCCGGTTCTTATAGCCTGGATATAACGAACTGTCGGTCTCTTCTGTAATGGTTCAATGGGGGCGGCTCGCCTTTGTACGTTTTGTGGGGGTGCATGCTTTGGAGATAGATCGTCAAGAAAGCAGGCGAACTTGTTTCGGTTTTTTACTCATTCGTTATTGGTCTCCAACTGTCTTCACTTCTTTGTCCGCGTGTGCCTCTCTCCTGCGTTCTGTGATTAGTGTCGCTCCATTGCAGTACTCGGAATCAATCGGAGTTATTCTTTCGATCCAAAACCAGCTCGCGTGGCTCAGTTGTTATAGCGTGCTGGCCATGTCACGTTGAGACTGGGAGGTCCCCGGTTCGAATCCCGATGCCGGCTGTGCTGTCTGGGGTTCTTCCTGGGTTTTTCCGCAGACGCTTTCAGATATATGTCGGCACAGTTCCCTTAGAAGTCGGCCCAGGACGCACATTCCCCAGGGCGTCAGTCGTGACGTTGCCCACATCTGTGAGGCCGACAACGGCGAACCCTTTCACCATCACCACCACCCACCCTTCGATCCACTCAGTTTTCGCACTTGTGTCGCATCTTGTGGAATATCCTTTTCACCTCTCTGCTATCTCGCGCGCGGATGTTTGCATCCTCACGAGGACAGACGAGGGTGAGCATGTTGAGGTGACTTGAGACAAAGATCGTGAGGGTGACCTCTCGATTGCCGGCGAAGAGCGCTATGGATTACGCCACGGTAGTAGGTAGAGGTGTCGAGCGCGAATAACACTGACAGTACCCGCACCCGCGCATGTAAGATCCGCATCCGCAACCGGGCGGATATTGAGTATACCCGCATATCCGTAGTTATTGTACTTTTGCAGGAAACAGTTCACGTGACGAAAATGTTATCTTGCAAAAGTTTTCACATTGCAGCATGGAAACCACTCAGGAACATTAGTCGCTCCGAATTGTCCAATGAAATGCAGTTAAAGGTATACGACCAGCGTACCATTGAAGTCGGCCCAAGACGCATACTGACCCCCCGTCTCCCCTCCTCTTTCCTGCTGTACTCTCTCCATCTGTCCACGTCTGCGCGCCGCTCACAGCCTCAGTTGCTTCGAGGTGCGCACTCCGACACCATTTTGGCGCAGAAGGCACGATAAGGCGCACCAACCAAATCCAAAGTGATTTCCTCTTCTGGTTCCGTACACTTCCGTACCGTATCTTCACCCAGCTTACGACAGGGGTGTATCACAACTCTCCTGCTGTAGGAGCTCCAATCGCGAGCGACACCGGCGAAGAAGATGGCGGCGCACATGCAGTTATTTCTCCGGTACTTGGAGTTGAACCCCAAAAATGTTGTGATCAAGTGTAAAGATGAGGTATGTCGCACTTCCCACCCCTCCCTCGCATATTGTAGGATGTTGTATGCGTATGCTCATCGAAAAACGAGATAAAGATCTTTTGCGCTGGGATAGCCGGCTACCTAGATACTTCCACGTGAATCACATAATGCTGACATAGGGCTGACACTTTCGTAATACAACAGCGCTGACGTGGCTGCGTAATGAGCACCCGTGCAATGTATCGTTTTGCTTGAGCACCCATAAGACGGGAAAATGACGAGAGAATTAAAATGCCACTTAATGCCGGTCCGTAACTCATATTAAGAAGCAGGGAATAATGCGCGTGGAAATCGAAGAGATACGAGACACCCGCAAATTCTTACCAGTACCTTCCTGCTCATTATCTGCGAAATGGTGAAGGGCTAAAAGAAAGCAAAGGTTGCCTACACTGTGTGGCCCTTGTAAGATCACAAATATTATCATATGTGTGTCAATATTCAACGCACCGTATTAACTAGCAGATTCGCATGTCATAGTGTCAGCTTTGGATATACTTTAGCAACGATGCCGCGGCCTTTTCGAACAGAAAAAACAAGAAAAGCCAAATATGCGCTGCTTCTCAACTATTTGAAGACAATCTCCGAATTTACGAACCAAAGTATGTTAAAAATACGCACTTTTTAAAATATGTTTTACGAAAATTACTTTTTCAAAACGGAGCAATCCGGCTATCTATATTCTACCACGATCCCACTACTTCAGCGCCACTAACAATGAACACGGAAACTGATAGAAATGCGAAACGGAATCCTTATATTTTACAGCCTTTTTTGGGTATTACGAACGTAATTAATAAACGTATTGCAAACAACGCAAAACTTTGGCAGGCAAAAAGCTAAAAATGTACAAAACAACATAGCAGACGACACATGAGCGGCAGTTTTGAAACACGAACTTTCGAAACGAGTGCGAAAAATGAACCTCTTCACGCTAGGCCCTGTGAGACGTAACTTGCGTAGGGCTAACGTAAGACTTGCACCAGAACCAGTACTAATATTCACCTGACCTAACCTATAGGTTAGGTCAGGTGAATATTAGTACTTGACTAGTACTGACTAGTACTACCTTGAGGTGAATATTAGTACGTGACTGAGGTTATAACCTCAGTCACATCAGATGCAGTCTACGTCAGCCCTCTCGACACATGGAATACGTATTCACCTGCCCTGACCTAACCTCAGTCACGTCGGATGCGCAGTCCACGTCAGCTCTCTCCACACATGGAATACGTATTCACCTGGCCCAACCTAACCTCAGTTACGTCGGATGCACAGTCTACATCAGCCTTCTCGACACATGGAATACGCATTCACTTGACCTAACCTAACCTCGGTCACGTCGGATGCACAGTCTACATCAGCGCTCTCGACACATGGAATACGCATTCACTTGACCTAACCTAACCTCGGTCACGTCGGATGCACAGTCTACATCAGCCCTCTCGACACATGGAATACGCATTCACTTGACCTAACCTAACCTCGGTCACGTCGGATGCACAGTCTACGTCAGCTCTCTCGACACATGGAATACGCATTCACTTGACCTAACCTAACCTCGGTCACGTCGGATGCACAGTCTACGTCAGCCCTCTCGACACATGGAATACGCATTCACTTGACCTAACCTAACCTCGGTCACGTCGGATGCACAGTCTACGTCAGCCCTCTCGACACATGGAATACGCATTCACTTGACCTAACCTAACCTCGGTCACGTCGGATGCACAGTCTACGTCAGCCCTCTCGACACATGGAATACGCATTCACTTGACCTAACCTAACCTCGGTCACGTCGGATGCACAGTCTACGTCAGCCCTCTCGACACATGGAATACGCATTCACTTGACCTAACCTAACCTCGGTCACGTCGGATGCACAGTCTACGTCAGCCCTCTCGACACATGGAATACGCATTCACTTGACCTAACCTAACCTCGGTCACGTCGGATGCACAGTCTACGTCAGCCCTCTTGACACATGGAATACGCATTCACTTGACCTAACCTAACCTCGGTCTTGTCGGATGCACAGTCTACGTCAGCCCTCTTGACACATGGAATATGTATTCACCTAACCTCAGTCACGTCGGATGCACATTGTACATGGGCCCCATTCTTCGACATGTGCAATACGTAATCACCTGGCCTAACCTAACCTCAGTCATGCCGAATGGTCATTCTACGTGGACCCACTCTTCGACATGTGCAATACGTAATCACCTGACCTAACCTAACCTAACCTCAGTCACACCGGATGCACATTCTACATGGACCCACTCTTCAACATGTGCAATACGTAATCACCTCGCCTAACCTAACCTCAGTCACGCCGAATGCACATTCTACATGGACCCACTCTTCGACATGTACAATACGTAATCACCTAGCCTAACCTAACCTCAGTCACGCCGGATGCACATATCTACACAGACCCACTCTTCGACAGCAATACCTAACCTGGGAAAAGATGCACTCTCCACATTCAGGTGTTGCTTTTTGTTTTAATTTGTAGCATTTTATTATTTCCATCCATCAACATAAAAAGTTCCATTAAGCAAAACCATCTTACGCAACCCTACACCCAAAACGCTTCTCATACTACTACATCCAATAGAAGACGACTATTAACCTCTCCATACCCAAAACGCGTCTCATGCGACTGTATCGGATGGCAGACGACTATGCGATACATAGCCGATCGCCGATCACTCGCCCGTATCGTCTGGCAACAATGACAACGTGCCAAAATTGCCAAACGCTAATTCCACGCCTATCCGTCCGCCGCGGCATCGTTAGTAAAGTACAGCCTCAGCTTTTTTTAGAAGACTGTCTCCAAAGATGAGCAAACCATGGTGCACCAACCTTGTGTCAAAAATAATGTACAGCTGTTTAATTTCACGACCCCAATTTTGCCCGGCTCTCGCACACGACATGTATTCGTAGCCTATATGTAAATTGTAGATGCTAAAATTCAGGGCCCATTGCACGTTTGATGAAAGCGATATTGCACGTGTTAGTGCTGTAGAGCGGTTCAAATGCTTGCTAGCAACCTGAACATCGAGCTGTGCAGATAAAGTTTGCAGTTCCAGCAGATTTTTCGAGGTGACAAAGCAAGAAGTTTTCAAAATTAAATGCCCTGAAAATTTTCGAAAATTTAAGGCGCACAAACAGTTAGCGTCTTATAGTTGTGTCGATGAGGACAACAGAGAGAGAGCTAAAAGGGGAAGCCATCCTAAAATGGTTCCTACTAATAGTAGCGGACTACTTCCTACTAATAGCACGCATAAAGGTGCATGCGGAAGACATATAGTCATGTCCCACTTGTCCATACAGCTCTGTTTAAAGGTCCAATCACTCACATGACAAATTCTGGGGCAAACGAATCTAACATGACCTTCGCGCCTGGTGTGCATTCTCAAGACAATGTGTTTGTTTGCTTCAGGAAATATATTTTTTTATCTAAAATATGTACTTGTACTGGTTTGCCAGAAGTTGATGCAGATAACTCTGTTATGCATCACACCTTGAATATGGTGCACCATCAGTCTCATGAATTTCAGTACGCAAAATATGTTCTTATACTTCTGTCATCATCTCTCGCAGATCCCACAAACAAAGGTAAAAAATGGTGAAGAGGTTACAGGTCTTCTTGCTGTCTGTAGCTATTTAGCTCAGCAGTCCTCAAATAAGCAGCATCTACTAGGTAAGGAAAAATAATTTCTTTAAATGTTTATGTAAGAATGGTATTAAAATGTCTCAAAAATATTACACGTAGCTCTTCTTTCTCATTTTATATAGGAACCAACCCTGAGGAAAGGGCGTGTGTTCAGCAGTGGGTAGAATATCGGCAACTTTTCGTGGACAGGTGCGCATCTAGCCAGGAATCTACAAATACAGTTCTGAAGGTATGTACGAGAAACAAAATTATCCAGTGAGGAGCGCCTGAGCACACACTTTTGCAATCATAGTTTAAGATTTCTTGATATCTATCACACCTTTTGCAGGAGCTGAATCTCTACTTGAAAGATCGAGTGTATTTTGTTGCGAACACGCTTACGCTGGCTGACATCCTCATTTATTACAGCCTACATCCACTTTTTGTGAGTATCCACATTTCATCTATGCAGCGTGGTAGCTGTCCGTCACTGATGCAACTACAGGGTTGGTCTAGCAGTCGTTATGACTTTCGATGTCTCCGTAAGAATAGAAGACAAAGTTTATCCCACCCAAAACTTTGCAGACTCATAGCTGTTTGTCCGGGATTTTATAGATTTTTGTTGCAAACATTATGGTTCTGAGGAAAAAAATTAAGAATCGAGCAAAATCTCTCCCCATGCACGTTCAATGGCCTATCTCACTCAAATGCTGCTATCTTTTCTTGTGTGTGCTTCATGTTCACATCATCACACACAGGTGGCACTGCCTACTACAATCCAACATGCTTGAATAATAATGCATTAGTCATCCTGTGCGTGTTGCACCACCTATGTGTGGCAGTGTGAACATGGGGCACAATACAGAGGACACAAAAAGAATGGCAGCATTTGAGTGAGATAACCCATTAAAAATTCATTGGGTGAAATTTTGCTTGATTTAAAAGGAAAATTCTAAATACCGGAGCACTTGCAAAAAAATTACAATTAGGCTTCAGACAAATGGCTGTCAGTCTGCGAAGTTTGCTATCTTCCATTTTTGCAATTGTACAATCAAAATGTGTGATGGTTACTAGACTAACTTTTCTGTCCAGTACATTCACAACACTTTTGACACGTAAAATCGTAACAATACAAAAAGTATGACAATACGAGGAAAACTGTGAACATAAAAGAACATAAATTTGAAGTACAGTCGACCCCCGTTTATCCGGATGGTGCCGTTCCCGGCGAAATCGTCCGGATACCGGGGCATCCGGATAAATGAAACGACCGAATAGAAACGTCATACCAGAGCAAGGTCTAATTAAAACACAGAAATCTCGTCAATGACAGCTGTTACATAGTAGTGTAGGCAATAGATTCCTGCAAACTTTTGCTAATTCCATAGAGTTGAGCCACGCTGTTGCGCTGCACTGGCGTCATCGGCACCGTCTTGCTGCACATCATCGGAGACAACAGCAGCAATCACACCGTCATCAGTCATAGCTGCACACGCGTCATCATCCTTATCAACGTCAACGTAGTCAGAAACCGCAGCATCATCTACGGCAGTCGCAGTGAGCCTCTGCGTCAGGTATCGCAGCTCAGCTAGGGGAATGTCTTCATCGGCCAACAGGCCGTAAGCAGCAGGCCCTCGTGTTGGAGTTTTCCCCTCTAGAACCGGACAGTTGCTCGAGATATTTCCAAATTACTCGACTGGTCAACGTGACCCAACGCACACAAATAGAAAAGGGGGTCATCGTGCACGGTTGTCTCCCCTACGGAGGAATGTATGTCCCTGACGTGTAACGGGAATAACCCCAACACAACGAAAAGGGTGACGAAGCGGGGTCAGCGTCTCCTCTTACTCACGGTGGTCCGGATAACTGAAGCTGGATTACAAGAGTTTTCGACTTTCGTTCCCTGGAATTCTTGTCTGAGTCCGGATAAACGAGAACAAAATACACGGAGGAAAATCCGTTCCCGTGCCTTTTGTCCGGATACCGCGGGATCCGGATAAATGAAGTCCGGATAAACGGGGGTCGACTGTATAAGCAAAATATGACAATAGGCGCAGGTGGAGACCACTGCACGTGCAAAAGGGTGCTACTAATCCCACATTCCATTTACAAGCATTCAGAATGTTTGATTTGCAAATTGCAGATATATCTGAATGTTGTGCTGGCCCCTACTAGCCATCATTGCAGTAGCTACGCTATTCAAATCTTACACAAGCTAAAAACATTCCATTGCAGGCCACAATGAGTTTTCAAGACAAAGAAGCCTACAACCACGTGTCTCGCTGGTTTGATCTCGTAAGTGTAAGAGTTCCTTCTTTTTTCTTTTTTTTTGCGTTTTGGTATCTCATACCAGTAAATTGCTCATTTCCAGATACAGCACGACAGCGGTATTCGTCAAACCCTTCCTCTTCTCGTCTTCAGCAAGACATTGTTGTATGAAAAGCACAGATGAAAAGCCTGTGCACCACCTCATACCCCCAGCACAAGCATTTAATGACACAGATTCCTTTTATAGAAACAGCATTGACGTTCCATTTATCCTTGATTTTGCAAACACACCTTACGCAACTTGAAATTTGTGTCTCCCCTGCTGTGATACACGGATATGTACCAGATAAGGCCCTGAGCTCCGTGGGACTTAATGTCATTCCGCTATGGAGTTCGGTACCACATTAGGTACATTCTACGGATCTTGATCACGAGACCAAAGAGCAATTGAAGGTGTTTTCGATATGTCATGGCACAGGCTGTAAACTGCATTCCCAGCAAAGCAAGACTATTGTGTGCGTTGGCATCACGTGCAGTGGGTCATCACAGCATCGTAAAAGGCACATGGGAGACAGCGTTCTCGGTTGTGGCAAAATTACTTCCTACTAGAATATGATTTAGAGCCTGAAGTTTTAGGGTTTATCCCGATTCTTCCTGAATTTGCACCCCGAATTGAGGGTTACTTCTTTAGGGTGAAACCCGATTTTTACCCAGCAAATTGCCCCCAGTGAGACGTCTATAGGAATGCACACTAACTTATTAACTTATTTGGCAGCAAATGCAGTTACATCACCGTTTGTACCAAACCAGTACAGCTACATGATGGCAATTGATGTTCTGAGGCTGGAACATATAGAAAGGACAAATACATACAAGGCCTCAAGTGCCTAAGAAATTCATGATGAAAGAAGGAAGTCACTGAAAAGGATAGCCCTCCGTAGGACTCGAACCCACATCTTCTGGATTGCCGGTTCAGGGCTCTTACCAATTGAGCTAAGCTTACACGACTAACTTTCATCATTCATTTCTTTCATCAGTACGGCTAGTTTAAGTGACTGAGCCCAGTTTCTCCGCAAATTTAGCATACTGGAAGTTTTCCCACCCGAAGTCGCACGAATTTAGGGCACATGTTTATTTACCCCATTCTCATACCCCAAATTTACAGAGAAATAGTTCCTAAAAACTTCAGGCTCTAAAACGATTCTAATGCTGCATTTCCACACATTATTTCCCTTTCACATTCAGAACGAAATCCCAGGGTAGCATTCGTGGCAATAATCGTCACTCACTTTATTTTGCAACCCCGATCAATCTAGAGCTATTAAATAGCTCAAATCTTTCATAGGGAATTGCTAGTGTACACCGACGGCTGTGATACTATGGGTTGGAAATTCAGTTGGGAATTATACTGTGCCACAGTTTCTGAATTTCCCACTAAAAGCCAGTAGCTCAAGAGACAGTATTCACTGAGATGATGGAAGATTGGTGCCCCCACAATTTAGATAAATGGTAGTGCTAGCTGCTGACAACCAATATTTGTGATTTTGTGACAGTTTTTGTTTGTTATTTAATACTTTTTTTATGTCAAGTGATTTGTCGTTTGTGTACTAATTTCTGTGAAGTAAATGGTGTGTCCTGACAAGGATAGTGTGACTTGCGCTCGGGACTGCGAGAGGTTATCTTCGTTGCTTCCAAGGAGGCAGTTGCCAGACATGACAGTGACACAACCACTATCCGTTTGAGGACGTTGTCGACGCTTTCGCACACTCTAAACATGGCAGGTGTCAACTGAACATCATAGCATTACAAAAAAATAACTACTTTATCTGATTGATGATGAGTGGGGAGTTAACATCAGATTAGCAATACGGCCTGCAGAAAGTAAGAAAGTACCGAGCATGAAACCATATGCGCTGCTCATAACAGTCGTAAGAGATGAAACACAGCATCCACTTACATTTTGTATCTTGCGATGCCCAAGTTTTTTCTTGACAAAGCAGAAGCGCCCTCCTCGTATCTCTGCATGGAGTGTTTGCTGCGCTGTAAGCTGCAAGTGAGGTACACATATGTCAGTAATTATGTACAAATAGTGTACCAATTATGCATGGTGCTAGCTGCATGACATAAATAAACAGTTCCTATTCCCTTACCCGTGTAAGCGCCTCTATGAAGACAGTACATGTAGCAACTTCGGTAGCAGACGATGAGTACTTTCTGGTTTTGCGACGCGTCTTCCCGCCCAGCAGTTTCGTATGCGCGGCTGAATCTTTAGTAGATCATGTGCGTAGAATTACATAATATCGACAAAGTAAATGCTATTTACATTTAAAACGGCATATTTTTATCGAATTGATGAATGTTTGCCGCTATTGTGCGTACCATTTTCAATATTAGTAATGTTGTGAAGCAGACCTAAAACGAAACTAGTAGTTCTAGCAGACGACATTTTGCGCTCAGAGATGCGCATGGAAGCATGACGTTTTTTTTTTCTCTCTCTCTCTCTTTCTTTCTCTTTTTCTTTCTTTCCTTCCAGCATGCCATATCCAAGGTGCAGTGCGAAGGTTGTGGTGACGCGTAATCCCATTTTAAACATTACCTGAGTACGCTATGGCAGTATGGTATGGTTGTGTGTCGTTCACACCACGACCTACTAGACTAGACACTGATCATAGAAGACCTTTTTTTATTCATCTATTTTTATTATTATTATTTTTTTACATAGAAACATTTCGGGAAAGGTAATCACGACTAAAACAACTCATAGGCAGTTGCATGGGGCGCACGGCGAACTGGGAGCTGCGAGCGAACTACGGCCGCTTAGTGATTCTAGAGCGAACTATACACGAACTATATGGGTAGCATGGTTGAGTTCGGCATAGTCGAGAGGTATCATTCCGTTAGCGAAATATCTCTTAAAATTTTTTCTATTTGCGACAGGCCCCTCTTACCCTAGACTTACCCTAAACTTACCCCTCTTACCCAATGGTTGATGACAACCCCCTTATTATCTTTCCTGCTTAGTTTTTTATTTATTTATTCTGTTTTGGACTCATGTCGGCAATAGTAGATGAATCTGTTACAGCTATAGCATACCTGTAATAACGAGCTTACGGCCACGCTACCCCTGTGCTAACTGAAGCTAGAGCTGAAGTACAAATTATCTGGAAGGACATGTGGTTTACGTAAGTTCACGTTAGCACTGTGCGGTTTTGGAAGTTTTGGTCGCTTATTTTAACCTTTGGTATTACGTTAAGTGTCTAGATTTAGTTTCTTGTGTGTTAGTCGCTGACTGGCGGTAGCGTGAAAATCATTATTTTATGATGTTTGGTTTGTCCTTGTGTAGGTTTGTTTCGTCTTGAGGTGACAGACACGTGGCCGGTTAAAGGAGCATGGAAAGCACTTCAAACATATATTTTTTACACGCATCGCATGAACCTACACGACATTCAAGAAGTGTCAAGCGAAATATTTCCTGGGAACATTTGTTTACAAGGGAACCTGTAACGTCGGCAGGCTCTACCAGCCCCCATCTTTTGGGCTATTGTGATGTCAGATCATCCGAACACTATTATTGGATGCCGAGGATCATCTGCTACAGCGCAAGGGCAAGGTCGACTGCTCCGCTGACAATCGTTTGGACTTGGGGTAGTTGGTGCGAACTATGGTTGAGCATATACTAGCAACGCAAAAGACGCAAAGACACAGAAGGGGTTGACACCATGCAACTACCTCAACGCGTTTTTAATGCTTTAGCATTAAAGACTTCGCTACGAAATAATCGCGACGTGGTCTGTCTGTCTAGCCACTAGTCGCGAGAGTGCAGCTCTGGTGGTCGACAAGTTTAGACGTGTCTGCGTGGGCGCGCCATGGGTTATGAAAACTGTGCGGAGGAGCGGGACCGAAAGAAGGCTGAGGCTCTGGCTGAGGCTGTGAGATGGCGCCACCAAGCTGAATCGGAGGAAGCCCGAAAGGCTCATTTGGCTGCAGATGCTGTCTTGCGTTAGCGTTTGTGAAGCGTAGCGTTGTGTAGGGTAGTTCCCAAAGGGTTTTCAAGTTTTAATGCTAACGCATTTCCGTCGGATCCACTAATGGATCGACAATGATATTTTTTTCGTGTCTTTGCACGTCTTGTGCGCTGCTTGCCTGTTCAACGACTGGTCTGCGTCAGACTCGGGACGAGCGGCGCCAACTACAACCACAAAAAGAAAGATTGAAGTCTCTTGTGCGTACCAGGATTGAACGCTATACTCGTACTTTTTGACGAATGTGTATCCCAGGGATTGTAATCCTAATTTGTGCTTCTCATTACGTTCTTTCTTCTTATTTTTTTATGTTTGTGTCCGTACTAACTAAGGATGCACACAAGTGAGGAACAAGGGGGTACACAGAAGTTTGTGAGGAGTGCGGCACTACATTGGGCTTCATTACAGCTTCGCGTGGAGTAGGTGTTGGGGTCTTGTCTGTTTAACCTTTCTGTGCAACTTTGATTGACTAAATGTATCGTTTAGTGCGTTTATAACAGCGCATTTTCTCTCCAGAACAACAGACGGAACTCGCGGAAAGTTTTTTTTTTTTTTATCAGTTATATTTCTACCAGGCCTATGAGCTTTTAGTTCTGTCAGTGGCATTGGGTGGCTTTCAAGTTGAAAGGTAGCGCTGCGCATGCTGGGACTTCGAACTTTCGGTCCTAAATTTTAGTTTCGCTCAATTTGAGCACATAGTTTACAAACTCAGACTGAAAGAACATTCAAGATGAATTCGCCTGGGAACCTCTGCCCCCCAAAACAAGTACGTTACTTTAACAAATAGTTCGCACGCACTTTTAGTTTAGAATTCGTGGCACTTCGTGCATGTTTCGGTTTCGTTTAACACGCGCTTTGAAATCGCGATTTTTTGCCGTGCGAAATGTTCCGTTACGACGCCGTAAATTTGGCGTTCCAGATAACAGAGGTAACGAGCAACATTTCAGATATGATACAACGAAATGTACCGGGAGTATTTTACACAGCAATCGTCTGCTCATACGCATATGTAGTCGTTTCTTTCTAGTTTAAGACGAAGTTGTGACGTTAATGAAAGTATTTTCACATTATGAGTTTATAATCTTACCATTGCCACGCACAATTCAACATGGCAAGTACATAGCTCGGCATTTGGCGACAAGTGCCTGCACCCCATACTTCAATTTTCTTGTATGCTGACGACATTTTTCTAAAGGTACAGGATCCCAGGGCACGCGATACTTTTTTGTCCTTTTTCCACAGAATTAGTGCAGTTAACCGTTGAACATCCACCCATCTTTACGCCGAAACCTCCGTGCCTCGAAAACACGCTGACACGCAATGCGACTCCAGCAATACTTCGGACCGGCAGCGTACACGTGACATTGTTGCTTCCATTTCGTCATTTTGAGAGGAAGTTGCAAACGGGTCCCATGGTCCCTTCCACTGATCAGTGGTCCGTGCCATCCGATCCCATCACAGTCCTCACTTGAACCCTTGAACCACATCCCACACAATTTCGGTTTCGATACTCCGCGTGCGGTAGTCCGATCCAGCGTAATCGCTATCGACATCAATTTTTGTGTAGATTTTTGCGGTTTTTTATGGTGTTTGCGTGCGGTCAGTTTCCTCGCATTTATCTAGTGTTCAGAAAAAAGAAAAGTGGCCCAATGTAGCCCCGATTTCGAGCAGTATTCGTAGTAGAAGTTGTGGCTCCTTGGTAGTACCCAGTAGTACCTAATCGCAAGCATGACAATGAGTGTGGAAGCTCAGGTTATGCGCTACATAGACAACGTCTTGGTAAGTTGGTTTTAAATTCTGTGGTTCCTGGTTTTTGCCAGTTGGTGAGTATGTAGTATGACTGTACCACACAATTATTTTATGACCTGTACTTTATGCAATCCATAGAGTCCGTACCGTCGATCCACCATAGAGTCGATCTACCGCGAACGAATCAGTGCGTGATTCTGTGTCTTTCTATACCATCATCTGTTGCTATGCATTCGGAATTCACTCCCGCTGGACCATCGCTTCGTCTCTGCTTGCTTTCACATACTTCATTTCGTCATAATGGCTCTCTCTGACCATTTTAGAAAAATGACACCCTCGAAGAAGTATTCAACTGCTTCATCATCCACTCCCAAGAAATGCAGGAGTATAAAGAGAGGACCTACCAAGAAGACATACGGACCCTGTTCTCCAACATACCCCAGGTGGGTATCTATATACAGCTTTTTGTCCAGAGATTTTCGTCTATGTGAATGCAGTTATGTGACTACACTGTGTTTGCACCTGCAGGATGGCGTGGAAGTGGCACTCAAGCACTACGTTGCCGTTGTTGCAACTCTGAGCAACCACCGGCAAAAGCAAACGTTGCTCTACCTTTTGCATCACGCAGTCACTTCAAACGTCGTCCAGGCAAAGTTAGTTGTCGTTTTCTGATCACTGTCAGCACTAAGTCACGTGTAATAAAGCCAGAAGCTAATTCTTGATGGTGCCATTGTGCTGGTAAGGGTGAAGTAGTCGTGCTGTAAGTGGTTTGAAACAGGATGCAAACATCAACACTTAGACACATCATAGCTGCGCCTTGCTGGTGAGTATGCTAGCTGGATCTTGCAGTATGCAATACACCAGCAAGCCGAAAAAGTAACTCTTCTCAAGCTGGAGCTACACTCTTAAAAATGAGCTTCACCGCATAGCACGCTCCAAACCAACCATCATCTCAAATGATATCGTTATCTGCCCCGATTTGTTAAAAACGGGAGGCGTACGCCTTTTTTGTGACACTTATGCTGTTCATAATTGTCACAAAAAGGCGTATGCCTCCCGTTTTCAACAAATCAGGGCAGATAACGATATCATTGGAGATGATGGTTGCTTAGGAGCGTACTGTGCGGTGAAGTTCATTTCTAAGCGTGTAGAATACAAGAATCGAGTTGGGGAATTATGAGCAGAATCAATTTTGTGACACCTTCAATATTGTCTTGGCATTTGCTGTGCACACCAGTTGGAAGATATCAGTGTGTATTGGTACATTACATTTTATGACATACAACGCTTTTGTTTTCCCACACAGGCCAGTATGTGATGCCCTATTATCAACCGAAAAATTCACCTACACAAATGAGGAGTACTGGTGCCAAGCTCTTGCCTTAATCAGGAAAATAATTTCCGGAATTGATTACAAGGTGCGGGCACTTTCTTTTAAGCTAGAATTGCTCCGTTCAGTGAAGTGATATGGTCATTTTCCTTTTTCTAGGGCGTCCGTGATTTGCTGAAGGTGATATTTGGCAAGGCCTTGTCAATACCATCTTCAGTAAATGTATCTGTTATGAGGCAGCTGAATGCCCTGACAGACGTAAGTCTTCTGTTTTCTCTCAAAGCATTTGAAAGCCACGTTTTATTCCTTTGTTTTTCTTGTTCAATCTGAGATTAATATAGGCCTGTTGGGGAGAGTAGTATTCTTTGTCTTGGAAAGGCAATGTGATGTGTATCTTTTTTTTTTTTCTCAGGTGATTGAGCACAGTTTGGACAGGAACGCTGCCCTTCTGCCAAGTTACCTCATTCTGGACGATGTTCAGAAGAGATCACTTCCCAAAGGAAAATGGCCTCACTGGGTATGTGGCAGTGATATGTAAAACATGGGTAATTGTTGTCATACATTTACAAGCATATCTGCACTGCCTCAAAAGAGATATATGTACCATAATTTCACGGGTATAATCCGCAGGACCCATTTTTAGGAATGTTTTGAAAATTTTCTGTCAGAGATAAGCCGTGGGCGATACGACCCGACTGATTTGTGCGACAAAGGAGATCATAGAGAAGGCCATAAACCCTGGGGTCCATACTCCGGGGTCGGCATTGTGTACAACAAAGGAGGTCAGTTCTAGTGTTCTACCAAAATCGGATTGTGCCCTGGTTGCGTGTTTTTCATGGATCGACGGGTCAATGGCCTTCGAGAAGACATGAATCACTGTCACCACTTTTGTTAAAGCTGCTTGGGGGAAGGCACCAGGAAGGTCAGTCTACTCAAATGTGGACGCGCCCCTGTTACGCATTCTTCGTGCATTGGCAGGGCGGTGCTGTTCCAGAGGCACTGTCAGACCTTTCGTTAAAACTGACGTAGGGGGAAAATACGAGGGAAAAATACTCATGAGATAAGCCACACTTGGCGGATAAGCCGCAGAGCGCCCGTGAGAAAAAAAATTGTGCGTAAGCCGTGGCTAATACACGTGAAATTACGGTACTTGGCACCTCTTATTTGTAAGGTGTTCCTTAGCAGTTCCTAAGATTGTTCCCGCTTCCTGAGCACTCTGTTGCTTTATTCCAGAAGTTTGCCAAACTGGTTGCTAATTTCATTGACAGCTTTCAACCATGTGCTCAAATGGTTACCATTGTGGGTAAGACTTTATACCTTTTCTAAAGCATTGTTTCTCTCTGCTGTGGTGTTATGGTATCTTTCTCAAGGGTTTCAGTTGCATAGAGGTGAATACTGACAATGCAATACAACTAGTCACGCAAAACTATCAATAAATAGACATTGATACTATTGATAGTTTTTTCAGAACTATCGATAGTGTACTATCAGTTGTTTTCTTTCGATAGTGCGATCGATAGTGTAAAAAATATAAATAGTTTTATGATAATTGACCCCGTACCCCTCTCTCTCTATCGAGAGCACTGTTATTTTTTTTCTTTCCTATCGATAGCTAGATTTAGTTGTCACTATTGATGCTTTGGTTCTCGTCTTTGTTTTCGCACTAGCACAGTGACAACGAAAACAGAATCACGGGAGACGCAAGTGCCTTCTGTTCTGCTGTATTGTATGATGCACTGCAAGCAGCCAAAGAAGATGTTCATCATGAAATCGTACGCACTCATGAGACTGCAATGCCAGTCAGTCCAGTGCATGTAACTGTGTATCATGTGACTGTGTGGTTGACTTGAGCAGCACAAGAAGCTGATAAGGTCAGCGTCGGAGGGAAGCTGCTCTGAGTTGCATTGTAAAACTTGTAGGAGTGAGGCATTTTCTTTGACGATTTTTTGTCTGCTCCCCGATAGTTTTCCAATAGTCGTCTATCGATAGTTCGATTCTTATGCATTTAGTTTTAGTTTTGCACCTCTAAATACAACACCATTCACAAAATTCCTTGGTGTGGAGGTAGGCTGTTCTAGTTCTTTTTCTCTTCTGAAGTCAGGCATAAGAGTAGGCAAATGTGCAGGGCATGTCGCCTTTACCTCCTGCCACTCTCGGCCTTTTGGTATACACCGTATACACCGGTATACCCGCTGGCATCTTACCAGCGGCGCACATAGAAAGGGGTGGCAGCAGTTCTTACTCAGCTGTGTTGAATAGATGAACAAGGTGGTTATAAGCATTTGGAAGTATGCAAGCAGACCTAGTTTAAGAGGAAGGTACTAATGATTATGCAGAATATTGTGTCCATGAATACTGAGTTTTATGCCATCGTGACAGCATTAGTGCCATCCCCTATTCATACTGCAGCTTTTCAGCGAGCGGCTCTCCGCTCTTGTGTAATGTCACATGATTCTCAGTACGCACAGGAGTGGTTGAGGTTAGTTCATGGCATAGATCGAGAAGTTACCCGTCAAAAAGAACTCGTTACGAGATAAGTTACCGTGTGAAAAATGTAACTAAGTTAATAACGAAGTTCTTCAGCCTGAAATGCAACTCGCAGTTACGGAGTTACATAAAAAAAAGGAACGAGTTACCTCCAAGTTACTTCGGACACAAAATAGCACTACACAGGTGCAGTGCGCGTGAGCAGTTGAGTTAGACCTTGAGTTGCCTGCGGAGGAGTGACACACGCTTAGATCGTTTTCGTTTATGTCCGACAAGTCGAACGCTTTGCATCTTACTCCCTGTGGGCGCACAACGGTTCAGCCTCATTTCAGTGACAGCGGTTTTTACTTCCCGAATAGAATACTGTCATTGATTGAATATCACGTTTTATGGCATAAAATGCCACAAAAGAGCCGGAGAGAAAGCAAGAAAACAAGTGGACGTGTGTGAAAAGCGAAGTAAAAGTAACTTGGAACTTAGCTTCAGTTACTTTGCCAAAGTTACCCGAAAAAGAAACGAGTTCCTATGGCGCAAAAGTACCGTGTTAAGTTACAAGTTGCCAAAAAAAGGAACTTAGTTACAGTAACGAGTTACTTGTAATGAGTTACCTCGAACTCTGGTTCATGGTTTACTCGCAGGTCGTTCAAAACTACAACCAGTTGTTGGCCATTCTGGAACTGGTTGCTCGATTTGGAAACTGGATCCCGTGACAGCAAAGTTCACAATGAAGGGCCAGTTGCCGTACAGCAGTGTATGTGCAGAACTCATTTCTTTGGGTATAACTCCCAGTATGCGATATATTTATGCGCTTTATTTGCTCAAACAGGAGGTGCAGAAGCCACAAAACGACTTGTTGCGATATGTCCTAGAGCAGCCCTATTCCAGAGAAATGGTCTGCAGCATGCTTGGCCTGTCTAAGCAAGTTTGTACCACGTTCCTGCCTCATTACATCCACTTTTCGAATTTTTTTGTATTATGCCGACACCACAAACAAAGATGTGCTGCTATGGTTGCTCCATTACTCAGGATGGTAGCAATTGGTGACATGGTATAAGCAGTTTAGATACATTGTGTGATTGTTGCACAAGGTTCTATGGGTGTTGATATTTGAGTGTCACGGTCAGGCGGGCAGCATTAGTCTGCAGGCTGGTAATACCTGTAGTGACTGTAGTTCTCCTGCAGTTTCAAACTCTGGAGTACTGTCAGTGCAGAAGGCTGCAGCACCTGTATCATGTGTCTGCCCAAATGGGTGTATCTCGTTTGAAACCATTAAAAATAATCTTTCAAAAATAAACGCGTAAGTACCCACTGTTATAAATATATCCCCCAGAATATACATTTAAAAATAAACGCACAAAAATAATGGGCGAAATATCCCCGTTTAAATATAGACGCTAAGGAATCTACTGTTAAGAATATATCGTTAAAAATAAATCGTTTCAGAATCCCCCAAATCCACCCTACAGTTGCTAGAGTCATGTGGTATGGCCCAAATCAAGGTGAACTGCAAGCAAGGGGCTCACAGGATCAAACTAGCCTAAACTATCCCAAACTAACCGAAACCAAACTAAGCTAATCTAACATAACATGATATAACCCGGCGTAAATTGCAATCAGTCCGCCTCCGTGCTAGATGGTGAGGGGATTTTGAAACAGTTTATTTTTAATGGTGGATTATTAAACAGTGATATCTAAGCGGGGATATTAAGCGGTTTATTTTAGGAGATATATTTTTAACCGTGTATTTTTTAAGCGGATTATTCTTGGCTGTTTTATTCTTAAACGTTTATTCTTAATGGTGGATTTCGGGGACCCCCCCCGCCCAAATGAATGCACAGAAAGGTGCACTTTGAGAAACAACAAAAATATAAAAAGAATAATTTCACAAAAAAGCAGCTGAAGTCAGGGAAAACAGCAGACAAGTGTCGTGACGATGCGCGGCGAATCACGAGTGCCGGTCACTGGTTGGACGGCCATGCCGCAGCAACGTTGCTGCGAGTAGCAGTTCGCCCATACGACAATCTCAGAAGCAGAAAAGTAGGGGGGGCCTCACTAATACTCAATAAATGACCCGTTTTATGAGGGATCTGGTATCAAAATGTAGCAGCCGCACCAAGTTCCCTTTTTTTTTTTAGGTCGGGGAATTCGCTTGAAATAGTCAGTGAAAAACCTGGAAGAGTCGGGGATTTTGAAGGCTGCAATTTGGTAGACACCCTGCTTATACCAGCTCGCTCGCATCTTTTTACCTATGCTCTACTTCACAATATGTGTCCCCGTTCTGATGGCTTTTATGGTAGTGACGCTCTGACACGCCTGCAATGTTTTTCTTACACCTGTAGCAAAAACACCGATGCCCTGTGCTGGAAGAGCAGCTCGTGGAGCTCATTGTAGTGGCCATGGAAAAATCCGAGGCTGACGCAGAAGGTCTGGAGGATGGCGGTCCCATCCAGCTGTTTTGGCAGAACTTGTCCAGCCAGCTCATATATTTTGTACTCTTTCAATATGCGAGCTTCCCCCACATGGTATTGGCTTTGCACGACAAGGTAGAGCATCCGCTGCGTACAGCGATAATTACGCAGAGTGCTTGACATGTTGATGTTTTGCAACAGCTGGTCGGGAGGAACCTTCGTAAAGGAAGAGACCATCTCATGTGGGTTCTGCTGCAATTCATATCGGGCAGTATCCAGAAAAACCCTGTGAGTTCTTCTTTCTTCTCTGTGAAACTTCTACATTTTTGGAATAAAAGAATCCTAGCGTCTCACCAAATGCAACTTTTTGTACAAAGCGTTGAAAGTGAATCAATACCTCAATGCCTTCCCATTTCAGCTGAACGATTTTCTACCTGTGATGAAGCTGTATGACCTACTCTACCCTGAAAAGGAACCCCTCCCATTTCCTGATGTGAATAAACCCCACTGCACACGAGTTTTGGCCATCACTTCTATATGGGTACACCTGATGCGCAAGGCTCAACAGGAGAAGGTGCGGCTTCAGAGGCCTCTGCCTCAGGCACTGCAGACACATCTTGAGTAAGAAATATTTCTGTATTCTCGAAGTAAAGTGACGTTGATCTAGTGAAGCCAAAGTCTATGGATAAAAGCTACTCTGCTGTCGTAATATGACCTTGAATACGGCTTTCAGCAGAAATCAGCACCAATTTTATTTTGATTATTATGATTGGTGTGCTTCATCACCACCTGGCAGCACCATCCTTTCCTGGCAATGAGAAATCAATGCTGTTGTGTTTTAAATACGCAATGTACACAGAAGTATAAAGCTATAGTGTTGTAATACGCTACGACAGTATGTCTCTGCGCATGAGAGAAAGAAAAGGTTGGAGAAAATACGTGACAAAGCGTCTGTCCACTCAGGAAGTAGCAGTACGTGGGTATTCGCAGACGGGCCACAACACTATCGTAAAAAAAGATGAAGCAACATGGACCTCGCGTGCGGCTGTTGTGGTACCTTATTTGAGAGCGATCCAGTGTGACTGTTCTACGTGCACGAGGGGAAAGGGAAAAGCTGAGGAACTGCTCGAAAGGCTGACCTACTTTCATAGCATATTGTGATTAATTGGACTACAACATGTGCAATTTACCTGTTGTGAGAATTAATGGACATACCTTTCTCTTGTTAGGTACCTACAGCAGTGGTTTGTAACAAATCAGTCTACTATGAACTTTGGAAATGACTACTGGATCTCCCTGCTGTGCAATGCATGTAAGGTTTTACTAAAATCCTTTATTTTCCGTAAATTGCAATCTTTGGCCACTATACGGCAAGGTTCTTTCCCACAGACAGCACAAACCAAGACTATTTCACTCGTCCTATGGGAGTTCTGGTGGAAGCCATTCAGGGCAATCAAAGAAGCCAGTCTTCCATGTCATCTTCTAGCTCCGGTCAGAACAACCCCACCCATCCCCTGGGCATGAACGTTCTCGACTCCCTCACCGTACACACCAAGATGAGGTATAGTACCTCCAGTTTTCTATATATATTTGCTCTGTTGAATTGTGCCCCTTATATAATTGTGTGGCATTCAATACCTTTTTGCTCTCGCAGCCTGATCCACAACGTGGTGACGCACGTGATGAAAATGGCCCCAGCGAAGTCCTCAATATCACTTACGCCAGCTCTGGTAGAGACCTACAGTCGGCTGCTGGTGTACAATGAGATTGAGTCGCTCGGGATCAAGGGGTTCATCAGTAAGTTGGGAAACGCAACGTGTAATGGCTCTAAGCGAGGCAGTATTTAGGCACTGTGTGTATCTATCTTGTAGCTAGTTACTGCATCTAATTGGAGCCTTGTGCCTTAAGGTTAACCCCAGTAAAACCCGTTTTTACTCTCGATTTGACCCCCCACCACTTTGGCCCAGAAAGCCACGAGGACTGGACTTGCCGAAGCGCAAACCTCCTCTCAGTATGCCGACTACATTATCCATAGAGTCTGAAGTTTTAGGGTTTTACCCGATTCTGCCCCAAATTTGCACCCCGAATTGAAGGTTGCCCCTTTAGGGTGAAACCCAATTTTTACCAGGCAAATTGCTCTCTCTGGGATGTCTGTAGGAATGCACCAACTTACTTGTTTGGCAGAAAAATGCAGTTACATCACCGTTTGTACCAAACCGCTACAGTTAGTTTGAATAACTGAGCCCGATTTCTGCCCGATTTTAGCGTAATAGAAGTTTTCTCACCCGAATTCGCATGAATTTAGTGCACATGTTCATTTACCCGATTTTTACCCCCGGAATTTAGAAAAAAATATTTCCCGAAAACTTCAGGCTGTAATTATCCACTGCCGAAGATATACCTCTGTGGCATGTAGCCCTTATGTTATCTCGGAGTATGGTTAGGTATTTTTGGAAATGACTCAGCTTTTGTATTGTGGGCCACTACTGTCAAGGTGTGTCTTCATTGTAGTATACCAGGTAGTTCTCTAGTCCTCTGAAGTTCTCTTTTGGGAAATTTCGTGTTACAGGCCACCTACTGCCCACTGTCTTTCGTCAACAAGCGTGGGGCATTCTTCACACCCTGCTTGAGATGTTCAGCTATCGTCTCCACCACATTCAACCACACTACCGAGTTCAGCTGCTCTCACACCTGCATAGCCTAGCTGCTGTCCCACAGACCAATCAGACACAACTTCACCTTTGGCAAGTTTCGGTCATGTTGTCACTATAAGGCGTATTCTCAGTACTAGCACAGTGGAGAGTGCTCATAATCATCTAGTGTATAGTCAGGTACTGGACGTAGTGAATACACGGTGGACATAGCAAAATAAATAAACAGAGTTTCTACTGCTACGAAAATACGGAAACATACACCCACGGCTTACCAGGCGGTATGGGCTATGTTAAGAGGGCAGCATTCTGTAGTTTTCACAATTTATCAACAAAGAACTGGAGCAAGTGACAATTTTTATATTAAATTTTGGCACATAATACATCCCCCGATCTATAGGTGGCTCTGTAGAGTCTACCTATTGCATAACTGATAATGCATAATGCAGCAAAACCTACCGATGTGCTAGCTGCGGTTCATGTGAATGTGTGGTTCACATGTCGAGAACATCTTTAAAATTACAAAAACAACTGCTCTGTGGCTTAGTCAAGGTGTGGCTCACACACATTAAATTACAGTATTTTGATAAATCCACAATTTTAATGGTGACCCCTGTATGTTATGTCTTAATTTCCTTGCCCCATGTCTCTTCATTTGCTTTGCATGTGCATCATGTCCTTATTCAGTAATAGTTCTTTTCTAATGTAGGTAGTCAGTGCTCTCACAACCCCCTGTGATGGTCCCCATAAGTAATCTATGTTGTACGAGCCTCTCTTAGTACTAATTCATCTTACAGTGTGGAAAGTACAGCATTGAAGTTGATCACAGGCCTTGGAAGTGCAGAGGTTCAGCCACAGCTTTCACGCTTCCAGAACGAGCCAAAGAGCATGCTGTCCTCTGAGTCCGAGGAACTTAACAAGGCTCTCATCCTCACCTTGGCTAGGGCAATACATGTGACAGGTAGAGAGCTTTTTACATTTAGCATTGTTTGTTCACAAATTCAGCTGCACTTTTCAAATGGGATTTTTCTTTAATGTCGCTAAGCGAAAGATGATACTTGTAAGATTAGCATTAAACTGTTTTGATTGTGCAAAGTAATTTTATTGCACTGTTGGGCTACAGGCTATGTAACTCAGTCACAAATCGGTTCAGGTTAATTTAAATCGACCTAGCACACAAATACCTTATTTCCAATGCACATGGGATGACCCTCTAAATTTGCAGCCCATCTGTTAGAGAAAAAGTTTTTGAGACATATAAGAAAAAAATTTAATTTGAAAGACTGAATTGAATATTTGTCCTGTGACATACTTGTGTTATGATGAACAGACAAACAAAATAGTATGGTGTTGATTTGTGAGATGTGTTATCTAATATGGTAATTTGGAAAGAGCTAATCCTTAAAGCAAGATGAGGACAGCCCTGTATCATTCTTGCAGGGTCTGAATCTCTATCGATGACCTGGTGCAAGGAGATCCTGACCACCATCATGCAGAACACCCCTCATAGCTGGTCAGGCCAGACGCTTTCTAGTTTCCCCAAATCTCTGAACGAATTCTTCAACCAACACCAAGCACAGAGAGAAAATAAGGCTCAGCTGAAACGGTCCGTTGAAGAAGAGTACCGCAAATGGAAAAGTAAGTCTTCCCTTGCCTTTCGAGCTGAGATGGTGAAATAAGAATGCGAGGTTTGAGCGTGTAGCCTTCCGTTTGCATGACCGTATCTCATGAGTGCTCTTTCTCTTTGCAGCTATGAGCAATGAGAATGATATCATTGCCCACTTTTCGCAGCAGGGAACTCCCCATCTGTTCCTCTGGTGAGGATGTGTACTTTTTGCGTGAATTCTTTTTGTACCTAATGTGCAACAGGTTTGGTTCATGTGGGGGAATCATTTGTGGAATCTTGAGAAGACCGCATGACATCACCAGTTGGTGCAGGACCAACAGAAAAAAAATCTTGCGGACACTCTCTATGTGTACAAGAAACAGCCGCCATCTTGGTGCTTTTATGATGCCCAATACAGAGCACGTTCCTTCGCTGTGTACTCAGAGAGCAGAAGCAGAGCCATGCTTGACAATAGCCGTGTTTGATCCATATGCTGTTTGCAGTACAAACTGTAGTATTTATCAGAAACTTGAGACAACAGCTTTAACTTGTGAGCAATGTCTTATTGTGCATGAAGGATTCACATTTATACCCGTGTTACATTGTACCTTCTGTCATGCACGAGAATGCTCTTCATGGGTATGTCACATAAATCAACCCCCCCTCCCCCCTCCCAACATTCTCGATTTGTACTCGGTTGTTAAGTGAACAGCCCCAGACAATACTTCAAATGTAATGCGTACTTCTGTTTAGGTGCCAGCTTTAAACTTGGGCTAATATGAAAGATGATTTGTATGTATTTGTCCCTTCTATGTTGTTCCAGCCTCAGAACATCAGTTCTTTTGTGTTGGGCTAATATGTTTACACAGACACATGTCTTTTGTAGCAGGAGTCTTTAAATACTCCTCTTCTTTCTAGCTTGCTGTGGAAAATGTTGCTGGAAAATGACCGTATCAGTCCACTTGCGTACAAGTAAGTTCACAGATAGCTTATTTGGCTCATCTTCATGCAGTGGACATGAAAAAAAAGAAAAGAAAGAAAAAGTGTGTGCTGTACATTGCATCATTTACATTTAACCTTGGAGCCTTTGTATTGATGTGTCATTGCTTTGAAACTTCAGAATTTTAGATAGAATTGGAGCTCGAGCTCTCTCATCCCATCTGAGGACATTTGCCGACTTTCTTGTCTTCGAAGTGTCCAATTCAGTTGGTGGACAACACGTTAATAAGGTGTGTGTTCTCTATGTTTTGCCATGTGGTTTCACTAGCACATTTGTAACAACTTCTCAAGAATGCCTATCATCTGACTCGTTGCAGTGCATCGACGCCTTGAACGATCTCATCTGGAAGTGCCATGTGATCTCCTTGGACAGGTTGATTCTGTGCTTAGTATGTTCATTGTTTGATTTCGTTCTTTAATGCCCCTCTTGGCAAATGGATTAGTTAAGGCTAATATTTAACAAGCTCTCTACCCACATAGAGAAGTGGATTTCATCAGCGATCTTTCACAGGCACTGCGCAGCTTTGAAGGAAATGAAATTCAAGTCTGCTTCTTCATTATTCAAATGCTGTTGATCAGACCCTCCGAGTTCAAGAATCGTGTCTCGGACTTTGTTAAGGACGTAAGTGATTTGGTCATTTGAGGCAACCCCACCACCAAAAAAGAATGGTTTGCATTAACAATGAACAAAAAAATATGCTCTCTTTCTCCGCAGAATTCACCCGAGCATTGGAAGCAAACTGACTGGCATGAAAAGCACCTAGCATTCCACAGGGTAGGGCAGTCAATGTTTAACACTTGAATGGTGCTGAAATAATGTCTCACATCTGTATTCCGTGCGTCTAAATAAATTATGTGTCTAAATAAATTATGCTTCTTCCAGAAATACCCAGAGAAGTTCTATTTTGAAGGGCTCCAGGACTTGAGCAGCCAAAGTCAACAGCACACCTATCTACCCGTTTACTTTGGAAACATATGCTTGAGATTCTTGCCTGTAAGAACGGAATGTTTCTTTTAAGTGTACGTACGCAGCCCGTATCCAATATAATGACTAATCCCACGTTCAGGTCATGGACATTGTGATTCATCGGTTCCTCGAGCTATACCCAGTGGCGACCATTTCTGTCGAGTCACTTCTGGATCATCTCGGATGTCTCTACAAGTTTCATGGTGATTTTCTCTATTGCATTATATCTGCATTTTATGTCCTTGCTCATCATCCGTGTTTGCATGTCACATAAAATAGTGAAATAAACATATTTCATCTCTGCATTTTGTATTTCCATTTTAATACTTGCAAACCGCAATCATGCTTTCCAGATCGGCCATTGACGTACTTGTACAACACTCTTCACTACTATGAGCAGAAGCTCAAAGATCGCCCTCCATTGAAGAAGAAATTGGTTGCATCTATCACTGGTATGTATGGCTTCATAATTTGTTGTCTTATTAATGAACTTAGTCATGTCCTGACACAAATGGAAACCAAAAAATATTGTAATATGCTTTCTTATGATGCTCAGCATCACAGCACAGAACATTTCAACTCAGTTTGCTGCCAATTATGTTCAATTGAATTTTGTTGCCAGCACTTTCAGTGCCATGGCATCACTGCCAGTAACTCTTAGCTTTTCTTCTGCCAAGCAACCAAGTCACCAATTCAAGACAAAACAGAAGCAACAACAACTTTATTTTGAGATGATAAATGGGTAGTTTCATGGCCAGGGGGCGATACTCTACCCCATTGCTGGTGGTGATGTGGGGAATGAAATAATGAACCCCTAAAAGGGTCTCTAAAAAAAGGTGTCTAAAAAGGTGCAAAACAGCTTCAAAACAAAACTTGCTGATCTTGTTTTAACATTTTGTGAAACAATCCAAATGTTCAATAGATGATCAATTCATGTTTGTGCCATTCATGTGTCATTAAATGCTTATGTTATTTTGTATCCAAGATGGAGCATCCGATTTGCATGCACAGTGGTTCACACGAATTTTGTGAGGTACACTTACCTTTTCTAACAGGCGCTCTTCAAGACATCCGCTCAGAAAACTGGGCATTGAGCGAAGCCTATAGTAGTTATCTACAGAGGCCACCTGAGGATACCTCATGGGTGCCAGAGCTTGACTACTACATCAGCTTGGTTCGCAGAATGGCTGACAGTATCCTTTCTCATTCTGTGGCTGTGTGTGCCCTCTGGTGGCGTAAAGTTCTGCGCATAAACATTTCAGTAATTACTCATACAGCTATCACCTTGACTGACAACACTTAGCCATGGCAGGTAAATCCCCATTTCCACACATGGACTGGCGATTCAATGAGTTTCCCAACCCGGCCGCTCATGCACTGCATGTCACCTGCATAGAGCTCATGTCCCTACCAGTTTCGGCAGCAGTTGTGGGTAACAATCTCCTAGATGTTGTCTTGAAAGGGTATGTATTGCTAATGCACTGCACAGAATTTTGCTTTATGTAAGATGAGAGTTGAAATTTATGCTAAGGCAGTGGCATAGTATGGAGGGGGGGGTCAGCTACCCTCCTCCGTCAAAATCACACCTTTGGTAGTGCGTTTCTGAGGGGGAAACGTGGGGTGAAATCCTCCTCCCCCATGTAAAGTCCGCATGGACCGCCTCCCATGTTTTTGTGTTTTATGTTTTTCAAAAATCGGGTGCAAAAATCGAGTTTTTATTTCAGGACCCATAAAATAAAGTAAAATTGGGTGATATTATGTGAAAGAGCAAACTTTCAGGTGGAAAATAAGACAAAAGTGCTTCCCGCATTTCACATGAATACAAGATGTTCAGCGGCAGTGCGGAGTGGAACGTTTTGTTGTCAGTGTTTTTTGGGTTTTACCGTAAGTAATGAAGATGCAAATTGGTGGGATAGAAATGGGTGTTACTGTCTTTGTCCCCTTGTAGAGGCATATGTGCTTATCTCAAAACACATGCCTCAAAGTGTAGTTAGGACAGGTCTGAGCTGCTGTCCTGGTTGCACAGAGACGTGGTGCTGAACATCCTTTTCATACCCCGTTACTGCTGAAACACTCTAACATTTCCAGTGTACCATACTTGCAGGCACACAGCCCTCCCACGCAGCGGCATTGAAAACTGGATGAATGCCATAGGCCTGATCCTTACCGCACTTCCCGTAAGTTAACCTCACACTGTTTGACGTCAACCGACACCTGTGCTTACTGTGGAACTCGTGTTAGGAATCGTACTGGGCTGTGCTCAACGATCGCATCCTCACGATGCTCCAAGGCCCAGGGCTCGCATCCTCGGGACAGAACATCTTCCAGTTGCTAAACTTCTCTTCGAATCACAATAGCATTACGGAGGTGCAGTGCTGCTACCTGATGGCTCTCGTACATGCAGTGTGGTACCATGCCAGCATTGGACAGATCAGTCAGATTCCACAGTGAGTAGTCTTATGATATTTTTGTATGCACAAAAACGCGATTCAAGGAATGGGCGCCGCCATTAGTGCTGGCACCCCGTGGTAGTCACAGGAACTGTGCACGCGTGGGCCACGACCTAGTAGATTATAACGACCATGTCACAATCAGCAACCCCTATGAGGAGCCTGTCCGCACGATCCGCCAGGGGCGCTACTCATCGGCACGCCACGATTGGACTATGGAAATTTGAATTCTGAAACGCGCAGAAGCGTATGTACGACTACCGTAGCAGACGATAGCGATAGCTCCTATGAAAACTTGTAGAATGATGATGATGATAACCAACCTCAGAATGAAACATCTGTGGTTGCAGATGTTTCTGCAGAAACTGCACACGTGAACAACTGTGCATATCACACGCGGAAGCGAGCAATCTTCTTTTTCGTTGATCTCTCGAACGTTGATACGCTACTCAGATGTTTACTGGATGACTACTTATATGGAGTGTTACGTCATCGTCAGTCATGCTCATTAAAGACGGCGACCAAGAGTATTCATCCCAGTGGGAAGAGCGGTTTTTGCAGTCCAACCCTGTTGTGTCGTCGCTGGGAATGAGGCTAAGGAGCGCACGGAGACTAGTGGTTTGAGAGTAACGCGACGAGGTTTATAAATATAATGAATGGAAATGAATATGTATGAATATGTAATGAATTAATAATGTTTAAATGAATGAATAATAATGAATGAATTACTGTATAAACAAAATATGTGAATAGCTTTATGATATTCACTCGAAAAAAGAAGAAAAGAGGCAGATTTGAAGGTCATTTTTGTTGCTCTGCCAGAAGCGCACTTTCTCCCTCGCCCTCAAATGCGAGGGTGAAAAGGCTGCAGCTCTTGCTCTCTCTTGCACAGTAACCTTGTAACAGAGTCACTTCATGTGGCGATGACACACCGCTGAGGTCATGGGATAACAGAGTTGTTTCCCAGAAGAAAGTGCAAAAACTGCAGCTTTGTTAACTTTGTTAACACATGATGAAACCAATACTTTGAGACTTCGTGTTTGTGTCTGTCCCTTCGTGTTCCCTAGTCTCGGGGTTTTACATCATGCTGTAAAAGTATTTTTATTCTCGATGTATGAATTCTAGCGAATTTCACGACCGCTAAAAAATCTTGGCAAATTACTCGCGTTATGTACCCTCGAACACAGCTTGTTGACGTTTATCCCGCAAAAGGAAACAACCCTGGAAATCGCGAAAAAACTTCACAAATGACTGAACGTATGATTCGCCGAAAATTAATACATCGTGAATAAAAATACGTTTACAGTATGCATTTTTTAGTGGAAGGCCTTCCAATAGTCATGCACCTAGTGTGACTTGTATGAGACAAGCTCAGTGGTATCCATTAGAGCTTCAGTTGACCCGACATATATTCACACTGACCGCTTTTCACGTCTTCTTTTGTGTAGGTTAATACATGAACGGCTAAAGCCAGTGATCAAGACAGAAGAGCAGTTCCTGTTTCTTTGCCACCTAGTTGCACCTTTCTTTCAAAGAATAGTCACGGAACGCACTCGCTGTGTTATGGATGTAAGTATCACTTTTCGTTGTTATGTAGGAGCTCTTGTTAAATAATGTAAAATATATCTGCAGTAACCTAGCATGGAATCTCAATAAATGTGATGTATCTTTGTCTAATAACTATCTGTCGAGTGATTTTTTGCTTTTCATGGTACAGTAAGTAAAAAAATTTCTCATTTTGTTTATTTTGCAGATAACGAAGGAACTGTACGAGATATTAGAAAACGTCGACAAGAACTGCGAGCAGCTCAACTATATGGACCAGATAACAGATCTGTTGTATCCTTTCTTGCCTTTGTAAGATGTTGACTGAAATCTGTATTGAATACTGCTTAAAACGTAATAATCCTCAGGTTGGGGGCCTGTAATAACTCCTAATTGGAGTTGTTGTTCGGCCAGGTCTAGTGGAAGAGTGGTGGCCCCATCCTGAGGATATTCCCTCTCCCTATTGCTACGGGGCAACTCGATTCAGTTGTCCTTAAAGGGACTTTCACCTCCATGGAGTTCCCTCTTACAAAATGCCGAGGGAACCATAAGGGTTTTGAAAGGGCTGACAGTGAACCATTCAGTTTGCTTTTGTAAAAATGAAATTGTTTTGGGTAGTTTATTCTGTGCAAAATATTAGTGTATACAGTTCATTTCAGGTAGCTTTTTAAAGCACATTTACTGTCATGTCATAGTGCTTTGGAATGCCAGCATTGTTATTTTGTTAGAACAAAGTAATCACAAATGAATTCCTTGACAGTAATCTTAGCTACCACATCAAGTACATGTTCACTGGCGACTCGGTAAAAGCGGACGTGGAGCGAACTATCCGTAACCTGCGGCCAGCTTTGCAGCTGCGCCTACGGTTCATCACACATCTCAACATAGAGGAAGTCAACGTTACATGAAAGCCACGAGCGTCCTAGTGTCACATTAATTCATGCACAGTTGAACATTTTCATGAAAGTGTCTCGCCCGTCGTTACATCTTACACATATTATTTGGCCATCACTGCTCGAACACCGACTTTTTACATGCCTTGTAGCAGGGATTCTCTCAGCTACCCTTCCTATGCACACACCATACAGAATTGCAGCTCACTAGTGAGTATGCAAAAGCCTATAGCATACAGAGGTGGATGTCATAAAGGGCTTGGCCTCTAGTTTGCAGCCACATAAAATATGTGAACACAGTTTGTATATCCAAATGATTCGATGGTGCAACAAAACAAACAAGCACCTCCTAGAGACAGTAATAATGGTGACGTCACGGCAACAACAGCCATCCTAAGGCACTTCCATTGTCTTCCCAGTTCAGAACATCAGCACTACGCTTGCTGAGGAACTTCTGTCTGTTTGTTTCTCATCTATTTATTTCGACCTACTCCCCCTCCACCTTGGCAACACGCATGAAAGACACTTCTCAGAGTGTCCAGCCTCACTCATCCATCCTCATTCATTCACTTCGGTTTCATCTGCGAGAGTGTATCCACACAATCGTCCTCAATCTTCTGGTCAATGAGGTACATGATATGAGTTCCTTGTGCCACTAACTTTCGTGATAACTTCTCCACAATGTCCATTTCAGTAAACATTAATGTCTTGCCAGTACGTAGCACCTTGGTTTCGAGAAGGATCGTTTCACCCATTCTAGCAGGGGAAAGGAACCTGAAAGGGGAAAGGAAAAAGAAGTTCTGTCATATCTACAATGAAGTGTTTTCTCTCTTTTCGTGAGGCTCATCCACAGTACATCATTATCATCATCATTGTCGATACTGTGTGTTTTTTTGGTGGACGTTGTGAGTACCGGAGGCAGCGTTGCTTGCTATTGGTGGTCAGCTGTGTGAAAATAAAGGCCCATTCATTTACAGATTATGTGCTTCAGTGAGAGCATTGAAGGAACAGGAAACTACATAACTATCACAACATTCAATGGCAATTTTTTTTTTTTTTATTCTGCTTCTGCAATAGCACTTGTGTGGTGTAGTCTTACCGCAATAACATATTAGATATGTTTGAGCAGACAATGTGCTCTCGTGCAGACAGCTTTCTGCTGACTTCACATAGTGACTCACAGGAGTGTCGAAAATGTGGGAGCCACGAGGGCGACCGCCCCCCTTTGAGCTCGGGTTGTTGGGGCCTTGCCCACCTCCCCCTTTCATGCATGACACTTACCTTATCTTCATTTCCACGGATAGAGCCCTCTTGTCCTTCACGCCCACAACTGAAAGGGCCGTGCAGGCTGTGAGAATGTCAAGCAATGTAGATGCCATGCCTCCATGTAAGGTACCACTTAGATTGCAGTGATGTTTCTCTATTTGAAGTTCATAAGTGGCCTTGTTCTTGTCAAATGATGCAATCTGTACCTACATCATCATCAAAGCAATAATTGTAAGCTTCCTTGGAAGCACAGTAATATTGTCTCAATGCAAAAAAAAAAATAAAATAAAATCTGTCGCAGTGCACAACAAATGTTTGTGCAAGAAAGGAATGAAAGAGAATAGTACTCAATCGTATGCTGGGGAGAATTCCCCTCTTCATGCAGCAGCAGCAACCGCAGTTTGGCTATGAATGCAGCATAACGCGAAAAAGGAAAAATAACGACTCGCTGAGACATTTACTTAACGATAATGTTTCTGATGTAAAGCTAGTTCGAAATGTGGCGGCATGTCATAGCACGCAGTAGTCTGACACTTTTTCGACTGCGATGAAACGTAAACAGTGCTTTACTGGCAATAAAAAAATCATGTGATGTGCAGCGTGGTTATCAAAGCGGACCCAGAACTGTCTCAGCCGTTAGTGTAGCGTGAGTGCTTAAGCTTAAGGTGTACATACACTTTAAAGTACATGCCTTGTGAATGAAGGGTTGCAGGCAACGCACTTTATACAATACATTGGTCATAAAATAACGGGCATGCTCCATATTTTGTGTTGCTACTACCACCGTGATCGCCACCCTTTGAGTAGCAGACAACAGCGCTTGGCTTGGCCGGCTTGGCGCTTGGCTCGGAACGGGCGAAGAAGCTCTCTTCTTCAGAGCTTCAGAGGCTGTTGATGTCGAAGGCGCTTGGGCTGGTGTTGGATCGCGCTTTCGCAATCTTTCGCTTTCGCTTTTGTTTTTGTCGTGCCAACAATTTTCTTCTACAGTGTGCATTGTCGTCTGATGCGGGTACACCCGCACCACCCGTGGACGCAGTGCGGGTACTCCCGCAACCTGCAGCGACACTGAATTTCCACTCGAAAATAACAAAACAGTAAAAAAAAAAAAAAAACCGAAAAGAGAACGCATATCCATGAACGCGTGCTGTTTCGTGAAATCTTCGACGTCGAATTTGTTAGCTATTTACACATGCCACATGTGCTCTGGTGAAAGGTCACATCACCATGCGTCGTGTGAAAAAAGTTTATCCATCTGGGTGTTTTCCTCCATGAAACCTCCCTGGTGGAAATGGTCTGGAATCCCAAGTGGTTTATGAAACCTTTTCCATTCTAGACCACCTACGTACAAAGTGGTTCAAAGGGGTTTCCAGTGGAAATGGTTTGATAAACCACTTGGGATTGCAGACCATTTTCACCTTTTTCCACCATTTTCCCCCAGCTGTGGAAAACTCCAAAGCTAACGAAAAAGTTAGGGCCGCAAACGATTACTTTAGGGGATGCGGGTAATGCGGGTTTACCTGCACTATCCGCGGACGTATTGTGGGTACACCCGCGTTTTACACGCAACCCGCAGCGACATTGAATTTCTACCCACAAATCGCAAAAGTGCGCGGGTATCTGCTGGCAACCGCGCGTATCCATACCCGCACCCGTGCACAGCTCTAATTATGACACCACTACCGTGCCACTAAAATTCGTATCACTAACACCGCCTCTAATTCGGGATACTTCCAGTGCTCTACAGTGCTGTGGCTGAGCCGCGCGACTTGTCCCTATTAGCAAGGAATGCTGGAGGAGTTTGATGTTTATGTTTATTCATTTCGTGTTAGCGCCGCGAAGCAACTGTGGCTGTGAGCTGCATACAGACGCGGACAAAGAGAGAGAGGGCGGCAGGAAGGAGTGGGGGACAGGGGGGTTAGTATGCGTCCTGGGCCGACTTCAGGGGGAGCTGTGCCGACATTCGTCTGGAAAGTCTGCTGAAAAAAAGAAGAAGAAAAAAAACATGGGAGACCCCAGACAGTACAGCCGGTGCGGGTATTCGAACCCGCGCGTCACCTCCCAGTCTCGGTGTGGAAAGCGGTTATAGCTAAGGTTCCGGGTTTTCGGTTTTATCCGAAAAAATCCGAAAAACGTACTCCGGTACAATTTTAAGCAATTCGGATTAATCCGAAAAACTCCCCTTGGCAGATGTTTTCCCTTTCCCCTTTGTGTCCTGGGCTTTTTGTGACCTCGGATACCGGCCCCACGGCAACATAATAATGGTTTCCGTGACCTAGCGTTTTCTTCGGCGGTCATCTCGACCACTTGAGGGTTCTCCGCCCGGGATTTTCCCCAGTGTGTTTCCCGGTTTCCTTGTCCTACACGTGACCTAAGCACTAAAACAAGCATCGAACCGAAGTCATACGGGGTGGGACGCAAGCGAAAGCTGCCCTGTGACTACGTCAAGAAGTACCCTGATTTCGAGGAGTTCACATCGTCACGCGATCGCGATGCAGAGGTTGTCGTATGTAAGTACTGCCGCATAACAGTGAACACTGCACACGGAAAGGGTGCATTGAGAATTGCGGAATATCTCAGTGTGCGTCGCACGGAATGTATTGTTAAGCTTGTATCTCTTTAGTGTTGAAGCGCTGCACAACTGTGCGTGCGTCGTCAAGTTTTCTCCGAATTTAGGATATTAACTGAGCTGTAAATCATAAACTCCGAAAAAGTCTGTTTTTTTTTAAAAACCAATAAACTCCGAAAACCATCCTCCGGCAACGCCCAGAAATAAACTCCGAAAACCCGGAAACCTAGTTATAGTTTATGTTTAGAATTGATATATTCTAGTGCAAGCGGTCTTTAGCGTGGACGTGACGACGGCAGCTGCTGAAAAACGTAAAAAAAAAAAAGCTTGTTTCGAAACTGCACGATTTCGACATTTTGGTTTCATGGGCGAAGCTCTAGGAATGGTTTATTCATTTTTGGTTTCGTTAATATTTATTCTGCTTGCCAGCAAAGTGCTCGGTATGGACTGGGACCGAAATAAGGTGACAAATTTCTACCCGCTTATTTACTCCTGGAGAGCTACGTACGTCAACAATTTCAAACGCTTCATATCAGTCACTACGCTGTTGCACTCCCGCTTATTTTAACGTTTATTTATTTATATATAGCATCATCATCATATATTGTTGTTTTTGTTTATGTTGACAGGCAGCTCGTCTTTTCCAGTAATTTAATTGCGCGTTTCTCTTCGTTATTAATTGATTAGTCGTTGTCGTTCCGCAAAGGTGATAAGAGGATCCATGAAGTCGTGTTCCACTCACGCTGAGTGCCCGAAGGGTGAGTGTTGTCTCTACAGCATGAGCCGAGGGGACAATTGTATGGAGCAGAACGGAACGTGTCCCGTCTTCATCACTAAAAAGCCACGTAAGTTAACGCCCTCACCTATGCAGGTAAAGCCGAACACTTGGCCATCATTGTCAAAGTGTCTTAGCCTGTAGTAAGGGTTCCGCGTTTTCGTTTTTAACCGAAACACACCGAAAGCATACGCCGATAAAATTTTCATCATTTGGTTCTAACCGAAAAACACCGATTACGAATGAATGTCCGAGGAAAGATCAGGGAGATTAATCTGTGCACAAGTAAATTGCAAAAAAAAAGAGAAAAAAATAGGAGCCCTGCTTTCACGATTTAGGTAGCACCATTTCGCTGTGGAGTAATGTGTAGATGTTTCATAGGGGCTAATTTTGTATTGGTTTTTGGTTTCAAGGCTGCGCTGAGACGCACAGTTCTGAAATTATGTTGCGAGTTATATTTGCCAATAACTGCAGGGTAAACCATGCACACTAAAAGGAAATCACCGAAAACACAGAAAAAAAAAAAGATAAATAAACACCGAAGAACATACGGTGAACCGGCCCTAAAATAAAAACTGAAAGTGCGGAGCCCTACCTATGGTCAAAAATCTCATCTTTCCTTCATATGAAAAAACGTCCTTTTTGTTTTGCTTCGACCACAGGTCCATGCTTTCCGTGGAGCTTATGCTGTTTTAGGGCACCACGGCTTAAAATAGGGCACCGAAGTGCTTTGGGGCCCCAAAGAAAAAAACGGATCGTCAGTGGTCCAGCACAGAACGCGAAAACTATGTTTTGCGCAATGCAGACTGACCAGTCTCAAGTTTGAAATCATTTCGGATTCCCACGGGAAAGTAAGGTTGTGACGAAAGTACGAAAGAAAGTTAGAAGTGGAAGCTTGGAGGATATAAGGTGGAAGCGACTACAGAATTCGAGCTTCAGAGGCACAACACAACAGGTTTAACGGAAAACTTGAACTGCAAGGATGGCACATGTGCCTCATGAGCCACAGGCCTACGCACTTTTTTTATTTCTTTGTCAACAAACTGTTTCTGCTGACCAGCCCTTACCGTAGAATGCTCACGTTCTATTTTCTGCCAACCGATCATACCGGGTTTGTGCTCAACCCGTTCCCGAAAACTCTCTACCAGAGAGTTGACAATGTAGTGTAGTAAGGGGTGTAGTGTAGTAAGCGAAAACTCTCTACCAGAGAGTTTTAGCGCATGGTACGCTATCTCCTTTGCATACGTATGGGCATGGTGGTTCTGCTCGCTGAGCGAAGCTCCCTTTATATTTTGCGGGTGCGCAGGATCACCACGCTAACCCTTACGTACGCAAAGGCGATAGCGTACGGTGGACTAAAACTATCCATTATATCGGGGAGTTTAAGAAAATCGTAAGCAGGTCCTCTGATTCCGACTCCGTATCACTGCATGTCAGTAAATCAGATATATCAGCAACGTACGATGTCACCCACTCTAAAGGAATCAGGTGATTGGCTTATCATGTTTTCGGAAACGTTATCGTGAAGCTTCTACGTCCTCCTAAAACTCCCGAAGTGGACACATAACGGTCAAAATTTCGAACGACTCTTCGTCTTCTTCTTTTTGCAAGTATGACATTTTCAGTTCGCCGTGTTAGCGTTTCTCACGGGGGAAAAACAAAAGAAAAAAAAATCAGTTCCGAAAGAGTATAAGTAATCTTCATCCAAGCGGAATTTTTAGTTGAGTGGGAATGCGTCCCTCTTCTTCCCCATGACGAAAGTGAGAGAGTGTCCTGCGATCCAGGGTTGCTGAGTTGCCACTCCGGGGTTGGAATGATTCCGGAATCATTCCAGATTTATCACAGCTCGGAATGGAGTTGGAATGGAATGGTCTGGGTGCCACACGGTCAAGGGCGATGGTTTGGTTTGGTTTTAAGAAAAAATAAAATGGAGATTTTGGCTTCACTAGTGTGAGGCCCACAACCCCACATCACGTGCACCAGTTACTTTAGTGGAAAACCCCTGTAATGATGATGCCAATAAAGAGGAGGAGGAGAGGAGGAGGGCGAAATAACCTTGTCTTTGTGCTTTTTCCGTGCTGCGTGACGACAATCTCCTCTATAGCACTGCTGGGCTAGCTAGTACGGTTACCGGTCCTAATTCTTTTATTGGTGGAATTAACTGAATGGAATGGGGTTGCCAAGCCATTCCAGGAGCGGGAATTGACCGTACCTTTTCATTCCGAGGAATTGAAAGGAATGGAATTATCGCAAATCTTCATTCCTCAGAATGGAATTGGAATGGAATTGGTGATCCCATTTCGCAACCCTGCTGTGATCCATACCTGCTATCACTGAGGTGGGCCCCCTTGGACCACCTTTCTGCGTGCACTGACTTATTTGGCAGCTTGCATACTCATAAGTTTTAATTTAGACGTATAAAAGGCATTCGTCGTGGAAATGATTAATTTAATCTGTTTCGTGCAGGTCACACCCGCTTCTGTCCTCCTTACAATAGCGGCGAGTGGTTGTACAGCATCTGTCGAAAACCACAACACTGCCCCCCGCCTCTGCTTTGCTGTCCCATCAGGGGTGGAAACTACTGCGTCTTCTCGTTCTATGATCGTAGAAAGCGATAAACATTGGATGCTTTCTGAAAATAGATGTGTGTCACGCTGTAATCACAACTACTTCCAACAAATCGGTGTGTGCTCTTTGCGACACACTTGTCCAAACTTACCGCGCAAATAACTGCTTCAGCTAAGATATATAGTATACGCTACAATTGGGTTCTACGGCCATGCGGACATCCCCTGGAAGTAAGTATGCAACCGCAAGATGACTAATTACGCAAAATTCGTCAATGGACTCTTTAATTAGGGTGTTTCAGGCAAAAGCGAGGAAGCAGGATCAGAGACTGTCCTCCTCGTTGAAAGCCATTCCACGTCAAACAAATCCTGAAACATGCACGTGCGTTAAAAACTTAAAATCTCCATTCCCGCATTTTGATATGCAAATGAGCCGAAACCGAAACAGCGACGACTGGAAACGCGGGGAGCACGGAGCTTATTCCACGTCACAGGGCCAGGTGATTTGGAGCTATGGAGATGATTGGAGGAGGTGCCGATCTGCTGGCCAGATAATCCGCTTTCCGGCCCAGATAAGCCTATCCGTCGGCGTAGATGATGCGCTCCTGAGGCGCGCTTTCTCGGTTTCGGCTCATTTGCATAGTAAACAAAAACTGCTCGTATCTTGAAGCGCAGAAACATTTCGGAATCGCTGACAGCTGGAATAGCTTTCGACTACGACGGTCTTTATAATCCTGCCATCTCAGTTCTTTCCCTAAAACTCGTTAATTAGTAAGTTAATTATCGGATTTTAGTTAATTAGTCATCGAACACTGATGCGACCCGGCTAGGGAAGATGTCCGCCAGGCCAGGTATGTTAGACGCCCAAACGGAATTGGAATTGGAAATGAAAGAAAAATATGGAGATGTTAGTCCAGACCCAGTTGGGACTGAGTACCCGAAAACGCCCAAACGGCATATCTGGTGCTCTAATAGATTTTTAATGAAAAATCTGTGGCACCTAAAAAAAGACACCTTGTATATACTACAGCGCGCCGTGGCACAATCAATTCTATCGGCGGATTCGGCAATCGCCGATGAGGACTCATGTATAGAGGAGGAGCATCTCTACAACTCTCCCGACCACTTGCCAAGGGGCTGATATCGACGATGACGTAATTGCGAATTATTGGATTCATTTTTTTTTATTGATTGATTGATATATTTTTGTCTTTCCATTTCCTTACATGATACTGAGATAGGACCGCTAGGCAACCTTTTTCGATACCGACAGGCTAACTTGTGGGTTGTTCTCCCGCAGCACTCTTTTCCAAAAAGAAACAGCATAATTCAAACCATGTCGAGGCTCTCAACCTCATATAACGCATCCCTCCGAGACATATCCGCACCCTGCTATCCAGACTCCTCTCCCCATTCTCTCTCTCTCTCCTCTTGTCGTGCATGCATGCACCTGTGTACCATATTGGAGCGTTCTTTTAAATGGCGCCTCTAATTTTACAAGCTCCGGTCGTTTTACTGTGCGAGGCCATCGACTGGAGCCTTTTTACGAGCCACCAATCGATGCTGGGCGTCCGCATCCAGCCGTGCATGGCTATGCGTTTGCCCAAACAACCACAGGCATCTATTATTCACCTTTTGTCGCTGGCTGCAGACCCTGTGTCTAAAGCGCTTATGAAATGACCAACGCGCGGATTTATTGGTCTCCCTTTTGCCTTCCTGTCGTGTTGGGGGAGAGATTTCCCGGTTGTTATGCGCGCTTCAATGGGGCCAGGAAGATAGAAAGTGACGTGAAAGGGAAGATAGGGCGTCGTTGGTGGCAAAATTTCGCCTAGTTAAGAGTGCATTTCGTTATCGTTGCACCGTAGGAAATATGATAATAATTATGTGACGAATTGGTTGATGGTCGTGGTTCCCCGTATGGGATTGCAGGCAAGGAAAAGAAAGAAAAAGAAAGAAAGAGAGAAAAGGAGAGAGGGGCACAACGTCAGGAAAGTCAAAATGGCTGATTGGACGTGAGAGAAGCCATATTTCTATAAGGGGGGGGGGGGCAGGAGGGGTGAAGCTCTTATGCGCTCACCCTTGGGCTGGATACGTATCGCTGCTACCAGTGCTACCATGACAGAGAGCGTAAGGAGAAAAATACTTTGGGAAGGGTTCTATGGGGGAATTCGAGTTGCTTTTCTTTTCCCCAAATGCACAAGCGAAGGTACGAGTTAGGGGGACTGAACACCCCTATAGGGCTACGTGACTGATAGAGAGTATTAGAACGGGATACACATGGCGACAATAAAGCGTCCTCACTGCGCATGCGCGGAACCCATACAGTGTTTCGCGCAATGAGCAGTGCGGCTCTTTATCTCTTTTGAGCCCCAAAGTGTTTGCTTATCCTGTAAAAAAAAAGAAGAAAAAGAAAAATATCTGTATATAGTCAGATTACGATAAGCTGCTCTCGTGAATATGGTAGTCAGTCGTACAGTCGCCGTCAGACTTAACCGTAACGTGCGCGCGGGAGGCCTGCGCAGACGCCAGCGCCGCGGAGCGGAAGCATCTGGGCTTGAGACTGCGCCAGAGACACAGACCCGGCAATAGGATGAGATATACGCCGCATGCAAGGCATGCTCGACTGGCCGGTTATCTCGCTTGCAGTCAGCAACTGCTTCGCAATCACGCTAACCAGCGGCTGTGCTGCATGCGTGCTCCGCGGCGCTGGCGCCCGAGAAGGTCATGCGCTCGCGCGCTACAGTTGAGCCTGTCTGCGGCTGTACGAAATATATCGACAGGTAGAAAGTGATACTTTCTCACCACATACCACTGCACCGCCAGTACAGCCAGTGTCGCGGCCTCATTTCATCCCTTCCAGCACAACATCCTGACCCAATACTGGTTCAATATTGGTCCAGTATTGCCGATATCCTGTCAAAATTGGGCAACGGCATTGCTCTGCTTGGAATATATGGGAAGTATCGGCAGCTCTCGACGTGTTGCTTCTGCTGCAGTCTTCGATATAATAACTAAAGTCACTTCAAAAGTAGAAAGTAATGTAAATAGGTTAGCATTGAACACAACTCTTGTCTCTAACGGTATAGAATTCCCAACCTTCAAAGTTGCCTCACCGTTGGGCCAAGACAACTTTCATACCAGTCCCGGTGATGATGGTGATGTGCTAATGCTTTGCTTTCTACCGTAATTTTCGGTGTATAACACGCGTGTTATACACGAAAAAAATTCGAAAAATAGGCCGTGCGTGTTATTTGTGAGTGCGTGCTAACAATAACATCGATACAATTCCGCATAGGACCTCCAGTGACCTTGTATAACACGCAGGGTGATGACGGGCCAAAATTGCGTTGCAATTAACGGGTGCGTGTTATACACAGACAATTACGGTACATTGCATCTCTCAAAAGAAGTCACGGACAGATCCTTCTAACGTAACTGAAAGCACGAAAAGACGGGTGGCCGGAATTTTTCGCCGGTGTTTTTTTTTTTCCTTTTTTCTTTCTTTTCTCGGATGATCGTATATAGAGGCTGCAAATTTTGTGCTGCGCGCCCGTAATTCAGCTCCCTTCGAAGCAAAGTACATAGAAGCATAGACTGAAAGTCGCTCTCTGTTTATTGAATGCTGCGCGGTATATTTGCTGGCCACAAAATGTGAAATAAAGCCAGCAGAGTATATACAAGCGCAAATAAACTGTCGTTGGGCCTTGTTTGGTTGAGAGAGCGCTGCTGGGATTCCGAGGCCAGGTGTTCTTGATGGATGCGTATATACGACCAGGTTACGTCGTCGTTCTTTTTCTTTTCTTACTTCCTACATTTTCTTTTTGCACAGCGACTATACGATTTCGGTTTTCATTTTTATTTTGTGCCGAATTGGAGTTCCATTTACCGGTGTCGTTTCAATTTAGTAGTCGCTCAACTACGCGATTGTGAGTACGGAGTCAAACGGGTATCGCCGAAGAGGTAGCTCTTTATGGCTTTGGCAGTCTTCTAACTGCCGTTGCGGGAAAGACTTGTATTTTGGGGTGGGGGTGGGGTGGGGTGGGGGTGGGGGAGTTTCCATTTAAACAGTTGATAAGGATATGCTTACTGTATAGGCATACGTATCGTATGTAACACCAGCCAAGCATGACCTAGAATATCCTAATATTGCTTTACAAATGTATCTTCACTGTATCTTCCGTTGAGCTCCCTAGAACGTTGTACGTCGCGAAGGAAAGTAAATTAGGTGTGCTACGGATCAAGCTCCAGACCCGCATTCTACCGGCCTCGGTGGCTCAGTCGGTAGCGTGTTCGCCTTCTGATCCCGAGATCACGGGTTCGAATCCGCCAGCAACTTGGTGGCAGGGTACAAGTTGCTTAGACACGCCGTCGTCCGCGAGGGACGTTAAATACGGGGAGCCGTGTGGTGAGCTTTCAACGCACGTTAAAGAACCCTCAGGTGGGCAAAAGCAATCCACAGACCGACCGCTGTGGCGTCGCTCATTATCTCCGTTGTCTCGCGACGTAAAGCCCCAATTACTACTACTACTACAGACCCGCATTTAAAGAATTTTCTGTCCATACGGATTTATTTTAGTACTCATTCCATACCCGATAACAATACGTGAATGGAACAGCCTTCCGGCCGCTGTAGTTAATCAAGGTGACATGCAACATTTTGTGACTCTCTTAGAATCTGTATTATAATCGTGCCACATGTAACGGTCCACTGTGTGGATCAACAGTGTCTAGAAAACAATAAGCACCTTCAAAACCAAAGTGTATTAAGCCAGGGATTTGTTCAGCACCATCCCTGAATCCCCCATACGACCCATAAAGGCAAATTCTTCAAATACCTGACAAAAAAGGAGAAAACAAAAAGCCCTAGAAGTCAGCAGATACGGGTGTCACACATCCCCTACGCAAATCCAACCCCCCCCCCCCCCTGATATGGACAACTCTGCACCCTGTGTGAAGCTACACCGTACAGGGTGCGCATTGATTCGAACACTCAAGCGTGTAAGAGCCTTCCCAGCGACTTTCAGGGTGCGTCATCTGAAGGGACAAACCAGCCACTGTCCCTTCTATGTTGTTCCAGCCTCAGAACATTAGTTCTTTCATGTTCATCGTGTAAGAGCGTTAGAGACTGTAGCGTACCGTTGCAGCGTAGAGAGCATAAACTCATTGCAAATGCAAGAGCATACCGACTGTAAGAACACAAATTATAAAACTGTGTTGCCCCAAACCAGGTTGTTATCGAGGTGTTTTCAGCAAGCACGACGCCAGTCACTTGGTTATAGATTTAATTTTTTTTTAAATTGTGTGTTAGCGCCGCGAAGCAACTGCCGCTACGAGCGGCGTACAGAAGGGGACAGATGGAGAGGGTACAGCAGGAAGGAATGGGGGACAGGGGGGGTTAGTATGCGTCCTGGGCCGACTTCAGGGGGAACTGGGCCGACATTCGTCTGGAAAGTCTTCGGAAAACCATGGGAAAACCTCAGACAGCACAGTTGGTGACAGGATTAGAACCTGTGTCACCGCCCAGTCTCGGCGTGGAAAGTGATAATCCTAACCGCTATATGGCCACGGGAGCTGGTCTATAGATTTTTAATACGAGTGGTACAAGAGATAATGACGTTTTCCCTTATATGTGTGTACCATACTATTACTTCTGTCAAATGATCGTAGCGAGAAACCGTTCCCGAGAGCGGAGGTTCCTCTTTTGGCATGGTGGTTCTCCAAAAACCAGGCTCACTTCACCAGGCAAGTGGCTCACTTCGTCGATACGACGCAGGACCTTAGTAGGAAAAAGTGTATTGCAATTTCCGATACTTACTTTGTTGTTAGAACGTTATCATTTTCCTATGATTGAGGATAGCTGCCAGGTGTTCGCGCACGTACATAACAGCACAGTTCACGTTGAGCGCTCAAACATAAAACAACATGACGCTCTTAAGTTATGACCCAGAGAAACCCCTGTAGATATTTTCCGTTCCTCGTTGGAAGTTAGTTTTTTTTTTTCTTTGCGCTTAAGTATCCCGTAATCACTAACGATTTTTCCGAGACGACTTGAGAACCTTTCCAGGTCACAAAGTCGACACCGGCGCCCGCGTCTTCCATTCTGCTTGTCGTCTGACCGCACTCCCTTTTCAAGAACTGTCTAAATTCCTCTCTTCTGTATTCTTTACCGAAAATCTCCGCGAACGGAAGAGACATGCACTAAACCCACGTGCCTTCAAAAAAAGCTCCAGCATTTCACTCCACATAAATCAATTCGTCGCCTCCTTTCCCTCGAGTCATTTCCAAACTCCAGAAAACCTCGCGTGACGCCATCTGCGAACCGCTAGCGGCACTCGCATCGCACGCGCGAAGCGCCCCAGGTCCATCGACACGTGACGCAGACCCCACCATTCAAAACCCGAGCTCACGCGCTCTCCCACGTGATGCCACTTCGCCAATCAGAACACCGCATAGAGGGCGCGAAAAGCGCCGTCGTTTTCATTTTTTTTCTGTCCCATCGGTTTCTCCCGGCTAGTGCACCGGCGGCTTCGTCGAGGCAGAATTTTTTCTTTTTTGATTGCACAGTATAGACACGTTTTTAGTAAACGCACAACGCTGTGCTTTGTGGGGTGCTTGCTTCGTGCTGGATCCAAGGTTGTGTCTGCGTTATGTGTGTGGATGCTCGAAAGCGCTCATGAGAAAACGGATTCCGAAGCACATCTCGGGAGCTCCCATGTGATACGCCGATGGGGAGCTTCAGATCTACGCCGGCTTACGTCTGCTGCTTGGCCATCAGTGCTTTATTTATATCCGTTTTGGTTACTGCAGACACGAACGGCTCCGAAGCGGTTGCGAACGAGTGAGTATCTGTGCCTCAAAAAAACCACCCTGTGCTTTGGAACGCCGATTTATTTTGCTCCACGCCATGCCTAGAGCGCGCATGCGTCCAAGTGAGCGGTATGCGAAATCCGTCCCCCGTTTCATCGCAGCGGTAAAGAAGAGCTTAATGTGAAACTCGAAACCGGTGTTGCGCAGTGTGATGTGTATAAGGTCATTCGGTGGATAGAATCGTCTGCGAAATACTAGTCTGCGTCGAAATACTCCTCTGGACAGCGGATGCCTCTGCGTTTGCAGAGGGCGTTAGGGTTAGCGTTGCTCGTATGCGGATACTACTATTTTCTTGTAAGGAATCGCGTTGCAATGTGATAGTGAGGATTTGGCGGTTCCTTAGGCATCGCGACACTCATGCGATAGCGAGTTTGCAAGAAACGTAATGCTCCACGAACCTGTTATTCATATTTTTCCTACATAATCTTCTTATGTAAAAAGTATGGATCTCACGTTAGCTGTGTTACCCGATGTTATGATTTATGCTTGCGCTAGCGAGAAACGGCTGCTGTTTGTGGTCAGACTTCCGCAATTGAGTCACCCGGAGCACACAGATGTTTCTGGGGGATCGTAGTGTGTTCGCTAAGCACGCGCTGGCGGTAGTGTTTTGTGGAACGACGCCTTCGGTGCCTTCACTTCATGCGTGTTACGGCGAAGAACATAAGAACTTGGAGCGTTCTAAATTAGCCTCGAAAGTAGCCTCATTACGGGTTGGGCTTTGCCGCATAGCTCTGGTGCACTGCGGTGCAGCATACGTGACATTCTGTGACACACTGGGAATCCCGGCTTTGCGCGAAACTGATAGATTTTCTTAGTGTCTCCGCACGACCTTTTTTACCATTACTAACCTTGTTGATCTTCACGTACATATTCTATGTGTGTCGGCGCTTAGCGGAGACAAGATTGTGACCTTGCTGCTTTCTAAAACATCGGTGCCGCTTGTTTTCTGGGATAGAAGCGCAAAATATGCATTGCATCTAGAGTCTCGAGCGAAAGGGGTCTTGTCACATCGCATTCATGTTTCCTGCTGGTGGAAGGCAGCCGGCCAGCAAGAGTGAGATAGTTCAATACACACGAGCATAACCCTGATATAATGTATTAGTATTGGTGATATAATGTATTATGTATGTAATGTATTATAATGCAAAGTGTATTTTTAAGTATTTTGCACAAATAATTATGCACATAATTTCCATAGACACAATTTGATCCACAACAACAACAAATACACAGATGATGATGAATGGGGAAATTCGCCACCTGGATTGTGGCCCACTACCCCAATGCCGACACAATCCACAATAGCCGACACAATTTAACATTTTACCATGGCAGTACTATCGTTTTCACATCCGAATCCCACGTACCCTTATCAATAAGCGCTCAGCTCCTGAAAGATGTGCATACTGCCGGCAGTGGACAAGGAAGTTAGGTATACTCGAAAGTTTGATCCGCATAATTACACTTGACCGCCCTTGGTTACGCATACTTTCATATTTCTTTCATGTGCCATCTGCTGCATTATATACGCATACCTTTCTGAGCAAAAGAGAAAGATGCCTGCTACGAAAGTAAACATAAATAATACTAACAATAATTGGGAGTAGATTTAAACGAAAGTAAAGTAAACATGATCGGCTTCATGACGTAATCTGGTCCAATAAGTAAACGACGAAGAATATAATTATCAAGTGCGGGATCGGTCGCACGGTGAAGTTTGGTACACGTTCTTTTACCCTTTCCGTTCTTTGTCTCAGTTTTTTTAAATACCGTGTTAGCGCCGCGAAGCAACTGTGGCTATGAGCGGCGTACAGATGTGGACAGATGGAGAGAGGACAGCAGGAAGAAGTAGGTGACAAGGGGTTTAGTATGCGTCCTGGGCCGACTTCAGGGGGAACTGTGCCGACATCTGTCTGGAAAGTCTGCCGAAAAACCCAGGGAAAACCCCAGGCAGCACAGCCGCTGCGGGGATTCGAACCCGTGTCCCCCCCCCCCCCCCCCGCAGTCTCGGCGTGGAAAGCAAACATCCTAACCACTATATGCCACGGGAGGAGGTGCTTCAGTTTGTGACAGTCAACTATCAACGCTGCCGGTACATGCTTTGTTACATTCCGTTTTCAAAAAAAATTGATGAGACAGAAAATTTTAACGTGAAGACGTTGCCGGTGCAAAAGCAAACACTCCAAAAACTTAAGGCGACATTTGAAAATAATTCAGCGGCACAGCGTTCTCTTTAGAATACCATGTTTCGAACCACGAGCTTCGTGAAAGTGGTCCTTCCTCCGTTGGCTTTACTTGGCCTTCTCTTACACCTATATCTCTACCTACACCGTGCCCTCTCTCTATCCATTTTTTATGACTTCTCGCACAGAAAAGGGGGGGGGGGCGTACAAGGAGGAGGGTCCCTTCCCGCACACCTTTTACGCGCAAGACTTTGCAGAAGGACCAAACCGTAGGGGGGAGGCTCCCTAACGGTAAACCCACTTAGCTGATTGAGGGCCTCCCTTTTTTAACTCTCTCCTATACTGTATTTTCCAGCAACGTAGAGACGTAACCATCCGGGTATTCCCACTCAGTATGGCGTGCACTGCTGTCTGAGGGTCCTTTTAATCGGGACGGTCTGATATCGAACGTCTTCGACGTACCGCATCGGAGACATCCGTTTGTGCCTGGCGAGAGCCTCTGGAGAATCTCCTTCTGTCGCTTTTTCTTTATCGTTCCGTCTAACAGTAGAGGAACACTCGTGCTCTCAGTAGACTTTATAATGTGGGAAGAACGACTAAATGATGATGATGGTGTGGGGTAGTTCTCCGCGACCCCAATGCCTTCGGGTCTACTATCAAAGGGGTGATAATTACGGAGTGACCTGTTTTTTGGGTTAAATGCCTTTCTCAGATTCGGGGGGAAGGGGGTGAAAATCGGGCGCTATGCTTAAATATGTAAGTCGGGGAGAAATCGGGCGATAAATGTGCATTCGGGTGTTATCGAGTGTTTTTGTTTCTCGTCTTCTCTATTAGGTCATTTCCTAATCTCTCTCTCTTTTTTCTTTTTCTTTTTTGTGTGGGTAACCTATGAGCAGTAATCCCCAAAGGCATAGACAGTGCTGACACACATGGGCGTATTTGTGGGAACGTAAGTGACCCATTCTTACATGTGCTTATTTGCGTGGCGACCTTTGTTCGTCTTCAGCGGAAGCGTCACTTGAGGATTTCATAGTATAACTGGAATTCGGGGAGCAATCGTGTTTAGCACGAATTGGTCGGAAGTCAATTCGGGGAGGGAATAACCGGGCGGAATCGGGTTTGACCCGAAAAAGTCACTCCCTAATGATAATAATGATAATAATAATAATAATAACTTTATTTTTGTTATAGTACCCAAAAACAACCACTAGGGTCTACTAATTGGTGCACCACATAAGGTTATACATGTGAACAAAGAAAGTAAAATATACAAAACGACAGTAAAATATACAAAAAGCCAACAAGGTTATGATGAAAGGGTGCGTGGACAGCAAATTGGCTGCATCTGTTTTGGGCATTATGCCGAGCGCGTTTGAGTGCAGTTGCTTTACAGGGTCATCGTTGTCCTATAAAGCAGTTACGGACGGACTTACATGGTGGCTGGCGCTATAAATTAGCTATCGCTTTAAAAGGAGAGAAGGAGATGCAGTGGGAAGTTATAAACACTGTAAGATATCGAGCAGGCCGGTCAATCGCAAAAAGCTACGGGAAGACGCAGGGGCGTCGGAAGGTGGGGGCCAAAGGGACCACCGCCACCCTCGAGCGTGGGCTATGGGGGCCTCTTCCTTCCCCCTTTTATTTATTGAGAGTACCACCTATACATTCGCAAGAAGGCATTATAGTAGGGGGGGGGGGGGGGTTAAGGAAACATAACAGTGCAAACAAGAGTGGAAATAGTACAAAGCACGTCACAACAAACGATACTACTAAGCACAGCGAATAGACGCACAAAGATGTATAGAAGGGCGTTCAAAACCGTAGTTGAACACAAAAACAAAAGCACTGAAGACGGTCGTAGATTTATTGCGGTACGAGCTTTCGTGCACGAGGCTGCACTTCATCGGGCACGAAAGCTTGTACCATCACCGTGAATTCACACGAGCGACTTTCCTCCAGAAGCGGAAGATGCGAAAAGCGTCATAGCTTTCTGCTGTCACGTGAGCGCGAGCGCTCAACGTCGTGTCTTCAGGTACACTGGTAACCGTGGGGAATATCCTGCTGCACAGCCACAAGATATTGCGTTGCAGACGGCAGGACGCTGACAATGTCGTCTGCTAAGTGTCGTCTGCTAAACGCGCAGTACGCCACTCCCAATATTCCGCACCGTGTGAATGCCCGACATAACAGGGGCCGGAACTTCGGCTCTGTGAGCAGTGTTTTCGCTTTTTCTTCCACTAGAATACTCCATGAGGATGTCGCTCGTGTGAATACACGGTCACTGACGAAGGTATGTTCTGACGAAGAAGAAGTTCAAAGAGGAAAACGTGCTCCGGTAACCATGCTGGCAGTCAACGGCTATATTACATTTCTCGTAGGATTCTGTGTCAACGGTTAGTTACATTCGTGTCTCCAAGTCAAATTAAAACATATTTCATAACAAAGTATGCAAGCTTATTTGAAAATTTTGCACTTTGCTCGCAAAAGCCCGTCCGCGAATCGGCAACATGTTCTGTGTATGATGTCACGGCCAGTTCGCCTCGGAGGCGTGCCGTAGCAGCTGCAGTTCACGCCTGTGGTAAATATACAATATTTTCGCTATTTGTACGATTTTCAACTTCATATTTCACAGAGTGAATGCTTTAGTACAGGGGAACTAATTAAAAATGATCGTGGGCTTGTCAAAGATCCTTTCATGGTCCCTTTAAATATTTATTTCTGCACTGCGTGTAGTACGTGACACTTCACTACGTTTTATTTGATTTTTTTTCTTCTTTTTATTAACTTTTGTAGGCGGAGCGTTCTTGATGTACCAATTCTTCGAACTTCAGCTCACCCCCTGTCGCGAGGGGCTTCCGACTCCCCTGGGAAAATGTCCCGATTGCGACTGGATTACGGGGCACACATATCGCTAGATTTTTGCAGGACATCAAAAGAGCGTAGGTTCTTCACAGACTTAACCACTTCTGCAATCATGATCTCAATGCCTTATCAAAGCCTGACGATCGCCATCATGAGTGCGATCACGAAGCACTGGCAAGGCTGCCACGATCATGATCGCGCCGACCTATGGTTCACAGTGACAGAAGCCCCGGCAAATACCGATCGTGATAACGGAGATACCGCTCATGTCTATTGGCACACTGGGTGGTAATTAATTAAAAATGTTTAAGGTATTCGATGCAGTAACGTCGCCACTGCAGTTAACGTTATCGGCCTGAACGGTTTCCGTTAATCTCACTACATCAGTTCTCACATAACGCAAAGCGACCGACATCGTATAAAATCTCTCTCGGCTGATACAGCGTTGGCGTTCGTTCCGACATTCTCACATGATATACAGTACGAGGCAGGAAGCACGAAGTTGGAACCGAGCTGTTTTGTGAAGTTCGCCTCGTCCCATGTATTTAAAAGAACGACATTCCCCAGAATACTCCAGCGGAAGAAAACCCGTCATATATACACCTTTCTGCTGCCACGCGAGCGCCAGCGCTCAACCAACTACAAGGCCTGATCGCTTGAGCGACGTGACGTAACAGTTAAGAGTCAGCCAGTCACAACGGTGCTTTCAGCTGCCATAGCTATGGAAACGATCCGCCAGCAGCCGCATAGGCAGCCACTGGTAGCCACAGAAAGCCTGTGTTTCAAAATCGTCTGCGGCGATTGGCTGTCATCATGGCTGGCTTCGGCGATTGGCTGACACTATATGTCTACGTGTGAAGGAGTGAGAGGAGGCACTAAGCAGGCCTTCTGTATCTAGGCGGTGTTGGCTCAACGCTCACGCCTTTTAGTGCTCTTTCAATCAAGGGGAATATCCTGCGGCTCAGCCACAAGATATTCCGTAGCAGACGACAGGGTCGACGGTGTCGTCTGCTATGTGCCTAGTACGACACTTCCGATATTCCGGCACCGTCCGAGTGCTCAGCATGAGACGCGGCGCTGCTTCTGCCGTGTGAGCAGTTTTTTTTTTTTCTTCCATTAGAATATTCTGTTGGTTTGTCGCTCGTGTGAAATACACGAAAAGGGTATCATGATGGGCTCATAATAATTTCGTTGCTGTAGAACTTCATGTCGTGACTATATGGGCTTGAATCGATCTTCTCTTCATGCCGACATCTATTTATCTCGGTCGACAACAACAGCGACAATAAAAATCTAAACAGGAAAAACTGTGCAGGACGTTCATTCGACAAACGCGAAAGAGCGATCCAAAGTTCTATTTCCCGCGGCGCTGTCGTTTATTTAAAAATCAATTTCCCGTCGGACAACACGGGTTTGATCAATCCCATCCATTAGTCGATTAACGCGTACTGTAACAAATGACCCTACGGACGTAACCGACCAGTATACACGATACGCAACTACAAGCACGAGGGAAAGAAAAAGAAGAAGAAAAAAAAAAGAGAGAGAGAGAGAGTTTCAGACGATTCGTCTCCCGAAACGAAAGAGAGGACATATAGTTAAGGCGGCGGCGGCGGTAACAAAAATGTCGCTTCACAGTTCGCACGGAGATCGATTATTTTGAACGACAAAAATGGGCGCAACGCCGATTCCCTTATCGTTTTCAGCCAGTCCACCGTTTCATTTCGTCTCCCAAACATTTCCTTTTCTCGTCGTCGACGAGTGACGGATTTTGTTCGTGCGAGCGGACAGGATAGGATCTACGGAGACACACGACGTCATGCGTGCGGTAATTGCGAGCGCGTTCTTCGGCGCGCGGATTAAACTTGTTAGTCCAGTCGTGTACTTGCAGTGACCGAGAACCGCCAAGGAAAGGCAGCGAATGTTCCACCATCATTAGTGGATGGCCTGATACACGTCGGACGAATTTCTTCCATGCGTAATCGGGTGGTATTTTTAGGACTGTAATACACGATCCTAATCCCCTCCGGAACTTAATGCTGTTCTGAACGCACGTTGCGATTGTGAAAACACACTAGGCTATGCACATACACGCTAAGTGCACGCGTTGACATCCTTTTCCGTCCGGAAATAAAATCATTAAAAAAAGGCAGGATCCTAAGAAAGTAAAAAAAAAAAAAAAGAAGAAGAAGAAAAAAAAAAAAAGAAAAAAAAAAGGACAGCGCGTCGGGATTTAGAAATCGATAACATGTACCCGCACATATTCCTGCATCGTCTTCACTCTCCCTTCTGTTTAGTTACTTGCTTCCCTCCCCTATGACACGTGGATATCCTTGACCGATGATTGGCCCGTCTACGATCTCTGGAAGTGTATATATATATATGTATACGCTCCAGCATTAGAGAGAGTGACTTCTATGAAATTTGGGACGGTGTATCGTTTCGCCCTTCAGTGCACCGCTGTTTGGACAGTAGATTCGATGGCCCCATTTTGAGCGAGAAACTGTCCGCCCAAATGTGGCAGAAAGCGGAGGAGACTTTCATTTCGTCTGCTTCGTTTCTCATTGGATCCCCGGATTCTCTCCTGTCGTCTGCGTCGGTCTGCTCGCCGAGAGTGAAGTGTGACAGCTTCTATTTACCGGGGAAGGGTGTTCGTACGAATTGTCCTCGTCGACGAATACGAGTCCGTCTTTGGTGTCTCGAGGTTTTTGAGTGATGTGTGGCTCGGAGCTTACAAAAATAAAGCGGTTCTAAATTTTCGGTAAGGTATTTTCTTGTCGATGTTGTTAACTTGTGTCCGAAACGAACTTGCACCGAATCTTGCCAGATAAGGGAGGTAATTACTATACCACCCCCCGTTTCGCATCGAACCAGCGTCCTCGTCCACACTGATCGCGCTGCAGCATCACGATGTTGTCTATCGGTTCAACTTTCCGGCTTCCTCCGAGATACCGATCCAATATTTAGCGTTGCTGCCCACCCACAGCATCCATTGTTGTCGATCGCGCCCAGTGTTGCTCGCGGAGCCCTTATTTCCGTGGCTAGCGCAGAAAACGGATGTTTATTTATTATTAATGCTAGGCTTCCTTTCCCCTCCTGCTCTCCCGTCCACGTCCTAATCAGGTATATAGACAGACGATAGCACAAGGGGGAGAGGAGGATACTTATATAGGACGTATAACGTGACCGTCCTGCAGAATGGTGCAGTAGCATTGCAGGGTTACGGGGGGGGGGGGAGGGGGAGAAGCTCTTGGTGGCCAGATCTAATTAGCGAAAATAGGTGGGCCGACGCTAGAATGCCGCGCTTACAGGAAATTGCGCCCTCTCTTCTGTGGAAGAGGGGTATGGGTTACTCGTTCGGGACCAGTTGACTTGTAGCGACATGGGACATCGGCGGTGATGATTATTATTATTATCATCGTGGTGTAGTTAGCTATGACTTGCTCTGTGTGGTTACGTGAGCCTGTGCGTCGACGGGGTGGTTTAATTCCATCATTGCGTGTCAGCGCCACGGAGCAGTATCGAATGTATATATCGAATATATATATATATCATATATATATATATATCATATATCTTGAAAAGTTGGATCGGACGGCTACGTAATTATAGTTGAAATAAATGGGAGACAGAAGACGAAAGTAGGGGAAGTAACAAAAAAGGGGTTTATTAAAACCCCTCGGCCATTAACGAGGACCCTGGCATGCTGTCAACAATAAGAAGTCTAACAACCTAGATAAGACCCTGTTGCCTTTTCTCGTTTCAGCCAGATCAAGGTCCCCACTGACCCACAAGGACGATGACCCCACTCCTGTACCTGACACAGAAACGCTCTGGAATTTCCCCAATTGACAACCGCCAGGTGGCGGGAATTTCCCCCAACCGATCACGTCATTCTCAAGCCCCTTATCAGCCTCGTGGCCACATTTAGCTCTTTTGTCCCGAAGAAGGCGGAGCTTCCGCCGTAACGTAGACATTCTCCCTAACTTTCATGATTTTTAAGTTTTAATAAACCCCTTTTTTGTTACTTCCCCTACTTTCGTCTTCTGTCTCCCATTTATTTCAACTATATATCATATATATATATATATCATATATATATATATATATATCGAAATACATCGAAACTACCTCTTCCAAACATTACGTGTGCACTGTAAAAGTAAATAAAACATGAGTAAATAGGGGAGCAATTACAGCTTCTGCTCCCCTAGGTTGCAGTAGTTCATCATTTTAGTCCCCAGACCGTGAAATCTACTCCCCAACACTGCATATAGTCGTTAAACGTTGCATAAACTTCGTGCGTGTAGTCCCAAACGCGACTAACATTGCCCCCCCCCCCCCCATTGTTTTTTCTTACAGCGTGGCACTGTTGCAGGACGGGTGGTCACAATCCCCCTCGAGCCTTAAATAACAACGTTGCAAACAACTTTTTAAATGCTGTTTCTACCCGGTACTTAAAAGCTTCACAGTTTAAAAGTTGCGGTTTTGGTGTGGGCGTCCATAATTTTCGTTTTTCTTATTCAGTGACCAATTCAGTTCTTATTCAGCACTTCAAAGAGCGGTTTCTACGGACTTTCTCCGTTCCATTTATGTTCGCACGTGACACCCCATGCGCACCCCCATTTCACCCCATTTCAACCCAATTACCCCATTTCAACGCGCTCGACCGCAGTGTCCCAAAAACTCGGCCATTTTTTTTTTCTTCTATACAGTCAAACTCCTTTACAACGAAACTCAGGGGACAGCAAAAAAAAATTTGCAGTAAAGGTATTTTCGTTAAAAAGGATGTCCGTTATTGGACCTATAGGGCTGCAGCGGGACCGCAAAAAAATTTGCTGTAGTGGTATTTTCGTTAAAAAGGTGTTCGCTATAAAGGAGTTTGACTGTATACCACTTACGGCCGAGGACACGTAAAGCAACGGAAGAACCTGTCACGAATGACGAGCAAGAGAAAGTCTGGTTGTGTATAAATTATAGCGCTTCCAGTATACTCCCTCTTGTGTTCCTCAGAGTATACATAGCCAAGCCCACGGTACTTCGTGAGGAAAAGAGAAAGAAGGAAAAGCTTCCTTCTCCTTGTGCGAACAATTAGCTGTCGGTCAAAGACACAGCGACTCAAATTAACTCCTGCCTGCCATAAAGTGATCCTCACCTAACGCGCCATGAAAAACAGAGCAAAAGAAACGTCTAAGCGCGTCTGGCGTAGCAGAAAAGGCAGCGGAATGCGCCGGTAATTAAAGGCGTAAAAATCGCCATAAAACGTCGACCTCCCGCGCACCGTCAGATTAAAATTGCCCGGAAATTTTCTTCTCCCTTTCTTGGATGGCGTCCAAGAAAGGAAAAGTTTGCTTCTCTTTGGAGCTGTTTTTCGAAAGGCGCTCCAAGCTTTCGTCATGTACGTCGGGTCCCTTCTTGCTCTTTTCGCTGTCCGCCGTTGCTTCGTCGTCGCTGCGGTTAGTCTCGAATATCTGGACGACACTGGACGTTATTGCGCCGCCTTATTAATGTACCGCGTTAAAGTTTGGCATTCTTTAACGAGCGAATGGTTAGCGTAACGCGAAAGGTTAACGGGGGGGGGGGGAAGAAAATTTCGTGACTGTCCTCCGACAAAGAAGTCAGGGAGGACATTCTTAAAGGATTTTGGGATGATTATTTCTGCCGTCTTTCTTTTTTTTTTCTTTCTTTCTTACAGTAAAGCTAAAGAACGGCAGTTGCGGCCGGTCGCCGTGACGGTAGGCGGTAGTCGGACTGGGGGGGGGGGGGGGGGGATATGTCTATTACAAAAAAAAAAAGAGGCAGGTAAAAAGGAGAGGTCAGTCAGGCAGTAGTCGACTTGTTATTCCTTGTAAAAAAAAAGAGAGAGAGAAAAAAAAAAGAAACAGAAACAGAAAAGGAGAAAGACGCAAGCGGTGGGCAGCAGGGGTGCATGAGTACACGATCGCTCAGAGGCAGTCCAGGAGCCCAGAGTCACACAGGAAGCATATTAGCGCCCTGGTAACAGCCCATTGCTTCTGCCCTACGGGGCCCAGTATAGGGTGGCCAAAGAGAGGTCTCTGTGCCCCAGGGCAGATAGGCGGTGCGTGAGTGCGGTGGGTGCACAACGGGTACCTCCCGTGTTTCTATGTATATAAGGTTCGTGTAAGAGAGTTAACATGGGTCATTCCACCGTGTGATGAAAACGAGTGGTGTGATAATTAATACGGACAGAAGAAAATTAATAAAAAATTGATTATGCGATACTAATATGTAATCCTGATCGTAGTACAGGACAGCTACCGTAAAGCGAACGTGAAGGAAAATGACACACAAAAAAAGTAAAGAAAAAAAAACAGTCCATGTTTGAAATATCGGCGGCCCTGACCTGGCGCTGTTGCTTGAATAAAAATATAAACAAAGTTCGTGCTGGCGATTAGCATTCCTCCTGCTTGTGTCGTGAATTGGAATTTTGCACTGTCTTCGTTGTCCAGCAAACGAGCATTTTCGTTTTTTTTTCTCCTAAAGGAGACCAGCTTGCTTGCTTCTCCGAGATACACCGCTGTACTGCAGGCAGAGCACGCTTTAGAGGATATACAGATGCTATAGAGATAAAAAAAGCTGTGAGAGCTGATGCCTTCTTTTTATTTTTATTTTTCATTTTTTTTGCGACCGGATTATTCGGCCAGGCGGACGTCCTGTAGGAAAGATCATGGAACTACTGTACGACTAATTACCCAAAACTCATTAACTTTTTAATTAGATGTTTTCCCGGGAGAGGCAACTATTATTTGAATCCACCCTCTTTCTTAAAAATCTTGAAACGAGTACCGTACTTGGAGATATAAATCGCCGAACTCTGGTATGCAAATGAGGCGAAACCAGGACTACTCACTTTTCGAGCGCAAAAACGACATGGCTTCGGCTTATCTGGCCCTGAAAGCGGTCTATCCGGCCAACAGATCAGCGTTTATTCCAATCGGCTCGATCGCTGCAAAACACGTGACCCTCCGAAGCGAACGACCTTTCCCTAACTTTCGTGCTTCAGAAGTGCGTGGTTTCAGTTTCGGTTCATTTACATGGCAAAATTTGTCGATTTATATTTGAAGTATGTGCTCGTGTCGGGATAAAAAAAAAAGGATGGGTTTAAATAATTGCTGGGTCCAATGCTGTTATCTCGCATTTCCCCGCAAAGCACCTAATTCATAAGTTAATTATGATCACAGTCGTGATGGTGATGTGGTGTGAATACAGTTGTTTCGCGACGTAAAACCACGAATTATTATTCTTATTATCGAACTTCAGGGAATTAGTCGTCCAGTAGTGACATGCTTTTTCCCACAGGATATCTGTTTGACCGCATAACCCTCCTGTGGAAACTACATCTAGGTAGCGCTCGTAGCTCTATTATAAAAATTTTGTAAATGATAAAAAAAAAAACACGCTTTATGTCTTTCTTGGCTTGTTTGTTCTTCCACGCAAATATGGTCCATTTAATTCACGTTGATTAAAACAGGATATTGTAATCGAAACATGTAAGTCTCAGTTAAGTTAAATCGCATTACGGACTGTACGATTTTTCTTTATATGATGGTAAAAATTCTTTGTGATGGTAAAAAAAAAATCTTTATTTATTGTTGCTTGGCTAGATGTGCCAAAAAAGCGCAGCACTGAAAAAAATGCGAAACTGCGAGTGGGACGCGATACCGTCACTCTGGGAAGCGTTCCTATATATTTATGCACCGCACTGTATAATCCCTGTATACAAAACGTAGAGCCTCCACGGCTCTCAATCTCTCGCACGTAACGGTGTGATCGAGTCATTTTTTTCCCGAACCCGTGTCGAAATGAACATGTCTTCATACCGGAATCGAAGGGAGCGACCAACCGCGTTAAACAAAGGCAGCATTAGCAGCAGGGAAAAAATGTTCGATAAAAATATTCCCGGGGGGGAAGGGTTCGTATGGACGTGACGCGTGACGCTCCGTTAAACAGGCACTCATTGTGGCACAAAGTCTTGCTTCTTCTCGTTCAAGAAATGCGAGAGCCGCGCTTGAGTAAACAAGTCTTGTCAAGAGTTTTCAAAGAGATCTGCTCTGCTGTTGTTGTGTACTCGTGCTGGAAAAACATTTGTGCAGGGAGTTTATTCGTGCTCTCGCCAAATGTTCGCGGGGGAAGTCTTTTCTAGTGCGGAAATGAGGAACGATCGTTAGGTATCGTTAAAGTATGTTGATAGTGTTGCGATTGAATGAAGATTTTTTTGTATTGTTATATTTTTTTGAGGCAGTGAGGACGTTGAAAAATTGACTGCATCGCTGGGCACTGTGCGAAACGCGTTTAGATTCGGTATAGCTTTACAGGGACATCGCTGAAAAAAAAAAAAAAAAAAAAAAATTGGCGGGACCCTTTGTGTCACGTGACCATCCTAAGCTACGGACGGAGCTACAACGCTATCCCTTACGTACGCAAAGGCGATAGCGTACGGTCCACTGAAACTCTCCATTTTGCCTTTGATATCTGAAGAGGAACGCGAGGGTCACACCTCCCTGGGAGCGCGTGCCATTCTTTCTTCATGGAGGCTTCTGAATGAGACGCGTTTCGAGGACTTGCCGAAGACAGGCCTATATAGCTTTCATTTTGTGCGTGGAAGCGACGGGATCACTGGAGGAGAGCGGGTGGGAATGTAAACTACCATCGAGCGTGCACGCAGTCGTCGCGACATCTCGGTGGGGCCATACGAGCAGAAAAAAAGACATTTGCGTGGCGGTTCAATAGAGATAGAGTTGCTCTCTCGCGTAGTGCAGTATAGGAATGTCGGATGACACGCCTTTAAACACGGAAGAAGTTCCGAGACACGGAGTACAAAAGACAGATCCGCGTCGACATACCTTCTCTATGTTGTTTCGCACACAGACGTTCAGTTGATTTGCCGCGTTCAATGCATACCTATTGTTGAACGGCGGTGGGTTGCTCCCTCATGCGTTGCTGTTATGCAGACAAAGCACGCTTTACAGGGGCACGTTAATTTAGGTTCGAAATAGATGTTGATTTGTATTGTATGGTGATACCCCTGTCACACGGACACTTTCGATCCGCATCGAGCTCAATGCGGATCTGGCGGTACTACACGGACACGTTCGAGTAGGATCGAACTCCGATCCTGCTTAACCCGATCCAGTTTGTTAAACGGAGTTGAGATCCTCAAGACGGCTTGAAGACCGTCATTGGCATTCGCGAACTCAGGGAATTTGTAGTAGTCAACAAAAACATTACACTAATTTGCGAACGTCCCTATACCAGCCCATGGAATTTCACGGTTACGGTTTTAGTCTTGGTATGACGGGCGACTGCGTTTCCTAATTTGTTTAATCTCGACCACTCTCGACACCGCGCACCCCCTTAAGGGCTTAGTAAACACCACAATGCGGAAGCGGATGCTGTTATTCTCGACTTTTTAGGAACATATTTGTCAATCCCAGCGTACTGCCTCGGGGGCTGTTACCGCCACCTGTCGACAAGCCAACCTTTCAATACGCATTGAGTTGGACCATGTAGCAGCATCGCGCACCGAACGCTCTTGAGAACTCGATGCGAATCGGTTTCAATCCGCATTGAAAGTGCCGTGTGACAGGGGTATAAATGTTCATTCGTATTGTGATCTTACAAAGTGCCGAATTCGCGCAATTTGCCAGTCGCGTTGGTTCATCGAATTAGCTCACATCACATAGCCGCGGTACTTAGATCGCGGCTTGGTATTTCGCGGCCAATAGCCGCGGCAGGTACTTCGATTTGTACCTGTCATTTTCGTAGAGGGCTTATCTTAGACCATTGCTTGCATGTCGTACCTCTACGATAGAGCGAACAAACATCCAATCGCGTTGTCCGTACCTTATCACAGCCCCTTGACTTTCCGCAGTTGCTGGTCGTAGAGTGGCTTTTATCGTTACTAAATCCGTTGAAGGGTACGTCGATATATCGCTGTAATGTCTTCCGACCGGGTACTGCTGTGCATTTCGTGACGGGGCATAGTTACGCTGGGACTGCTTTTGTTTTAGTTCGCTTAGTTTCGTTTACTTTAGTTGTATGAATTCACCGTCGATTTTTTCATACATCCAGATCTTGTTTTCCTTTCTTTTTTTGCCTAGTCGCCACAAAGAGGAAACAGGTGCTGTGGCTGAAACGAACAATGTTTAATCGTTTGTAAAGTGCTGGACGAAAGTTTACGGAGCACGCTCTGGCGCATACCTTCCTCAGGGTGACACGCTAGCAGCGAATGAGACCGTATACGGACTCACAGACATGTGCCCAAGTAATACAGTCACCAGTTTGCAAGTCCGTACGGTATCATTCGATACCAGCGTACGTGTCACTCGTACATTATACGTTCACTCGTACGTTATCTAATTCTTATGCATTCCTATTACGCTTGGCATTCCCTAAATTTACTTGCTCTTAACCGAGAACACTTGCAGGGTTCCGCGTAGCCTTTCCGTATCATTTTTTGCTTCCTATCTGAAACACTTCATACTCCGTTAACCTAACCCCCCATCCTAGGCCTAGCTTGCCACCCTTTTCGTCGACTTGTAAAACGTGAAATTGCACGAAACGGCCAACCAGCCTGGATAAATTCCCACGGCGGCCGTTTCTCTTTTTCTTCTCCTTTTCTAACACCTTCGAAAAGTGACGTTGCTCGGCCATGCACCGCGCGAGGAAGAACTTAATGGTTCGCGAAAGAATAATGTTTGAAGCTTTTTTTTTTTTTTCTCGAAATCTTATCGCTTCTTTCTCATTCCGAAAAATGCGCCCGTAATGATAGATCAGGAGATAAAGAAGAGCCTAACAAAAGAGAAAGATTTACTGCCGCGAAATACGAGATAGAAGATGACGGAGGGACGAGGGAGGGCTTTTTTTTTTATTATGATTATTTTTGTGAAAGAAGGTCTACAGATGCTTCCCCCCTTTTGAATACAAAAGATACGGCACGCGCGAAGAGAAATGGTTCGGCGTCCTTGTCTTTTATGCTGTACGGCTAGTCATTTTTCTTTTGTTATTTAAAGCCTCGTTCCGGAGTCATATATGCGCCAGGGAGGTGGCTGTTCCTCTTTCTTACGTTTTATTCGTAGCTGTTCAGAGTTACTTTACGCTGAGGGAGCGAGAAAAAAAAAAAATAAAAAATCGGAACGCGGAGAACATTATGTAAATGAAAGTTACGCCTGGCTGTTTTTCGATGCAGAGAGCAACGTTTGATGTACAATTTGTGTGTCTGCCGGTGGTGGACATGAATAGCGCTTTGATTCGGCCGCGGATTGAGTCTTTATGTACGTAATCGTATTGCAGTTTAGGGGGAAGTATTGAAGCTTGACGGCGAGTTTTCTTTCCTTCAAGGGAGGGATGATGAAGCGTGTGTGTTTTCGTGTGTGTACGGTTGTAGTGCGTATATACTGAAGCGGTTGAAAGGCGATAGATTGCGCTGCGCTCGTCCACGACAAGATTACGCGAGGTGGAGCACGAACGCTGACGCAGCCTCGTGTCGTCTGCGAACACACACAAGTGTCGTCTGCGATCGGGGCTTTGCAGTTTTGTCGTCTGCGATCGGGGCTTTGCAGTTTTGTCGTCTGCCAGGACTGCTCATGTGCTCAGTTTTCTTTCCTTCAAGGGAGGGATGATGTAGCGTGTGTGTTTTCGGCTGTGTACGGTTGGTAGTGCGTATATATTGAAGCGGTTGAAAGGCGATAAATTGCGCTGCGCTCGTCCACGACAAGATTACACGAGGTGGAGCCCGAACGCTGACGCAGCGCCGTGTCGTCTGCGAACACACACATGTGTCGTCTGCGATCGGGACTTTGCAGTTTTGTCGTCTGCCAGGACTGCTCATGTACATAGTAGTGGAATGGTAGACCCGTTTTCTGCTTGAACATTATAATGTTGCGTCATTCGACACGTATGTGGGATACGTGAGTGTATATGCGACACACACGTGTGAATGACATGGGCGTGTGCAACAATGGGGAACCATAAGCCTACACTTGCTTTCTATAGGGGTAGTAAAAATCTTGTATATTATCTAGTGTGTCGAATAAGCGTGCTAGTTTACAGCGGATCGATAATGAACTCTACTTGGAGTTGTAACGTTCGTTTCAGAAGGCTCTATCATTTTCCGGCTTGGCTTGACTTTCGGGCGTTCAGTTTGGTTTCACCATTAAGATAAGCGCATGAGATACGCTTCGATCCAGTCTAAACATAACCCCCGCTTGATATCCCTTAGATTTTGATGTTTACGGAACTTACGCCGTATACAAGGCTGTTTCATGTCGAAGCAGTTACAGTACAGGATAAGAACACGGTCACTGCTGGCTCTCTGCGATTTTTGCACTCCAAATATAGTTGGGCACCACAAGCGCACCCATGCGAGCTAGTCGGTTATGACTCCTCTGACTGATGTTGTAAATCGGACAGTAGCACGCGAAACATAAGGCGTTTGTGCTAGTGTTTCTTGTCGTGCTGTTCGATATACGCCACGATTCAAACGGCGATGTAAACATGCGAAAAAGAAAAAAAAGAAAGAAAAGCCGTGCGTAAAAGATGGTACGATAAACAACCCCCTTATATTCTGACCCACTTCGCTCAAGTATTACCGCTTTAGCGCTTATTGATGTATTTTCCGGCGCTTTAAATGCGGTCGAAGTTTTTCACGTGTTTTGTTGCCTATCTTTTCCCGCCCTTATAGTCTCCATTGATTCACGGTGAACGACTAAACGTCCGATGATGTCCAAGCCGAAAGATTGCAGCCCTGGGTATGCATGACTGCACAGCACTCTATATGCATTGCCAATGCTTTCATCTACCGTACGGCTCGCAAACTATGTATACAAGATAAATGTCCGGCCGTGATTAAAATATTGATCGCACCGTGCAATATTAACCCAATACGGTGTAGCGGCAGTTTCAAAGGCAAGATGTGTATGCGCGGAAACGCGTTTTTGCAGCACGACGTCGATACGCGAGTAGCCATTAGTCAAATTTTGGGTTGCTTAAATTTCGAGAGCCTAGTTTAGCATGAGAGATATGAGCTCTTTCATTTGGGCATTGTATAATCTCCGCTTATTTCGTATATAGCAGAGAGAAGTGAAGAGAACAAACAGCGTCCAGAACAGTAATGATGCGCAGGAAATCCAACAGTGAAGCCTTCCTTAATATATTCACAAGCCCCCACCCCTTTCATGTAGTGGTCTACATTTCTTCAGGTGCAAAACGTTTGTACAAGTTGCACAAATATATACAAGGGAGGTCCCACGTGAACAGTAAATGGCGAGAGGGGAAAACAAACGTGGGGAAATGTGTACGCACATTTCCCCACTTTCCCCCCTTTCGCCATTTACTACTGTGTAAATTTACTACTTTTACGCCATTTACTACTCGCATGTGTCGTCGAGTTCCTTGTTCCAGTTTTAGTTTGTCACGATTCTGTGCACTTCTATGGGATGCAGATATGCAGTTCGAGGAGAAAGAGGGGTGATGTTCTTCTATATTTCTTTTTCTCTTTTTCTGGGGTTCATTCATTGAGGGGTTCATTTCGGCAACAGCTGAATTCTTCGGGTGACGAATTCAATTTCTCTCTCTCTCTCTCTCTTTTGTAACATTTAAACATAACATCCTACGCACGTGGTTGAGGCGACCCTCAGCGAACCATTCGTTATATACTGATCGTTACAGCGCGTTTGGTTTTATCCAATCGAAGACAAAATGTTGAGTGCTACTAGGACATGGACGAGTGCCAGATAATTATGGCTGCACTGGCGTGAACACGTAACAAGATGGGGAAGAACGTGTGCGAGACAGTTATGTGGTTGGAGACACTGCTACGTAATTTCGGCATTCCCATTTGCTTCCCTTAATATGCCGGTATATTTTCAGAAAGAGCGGCTGCGAGCGTTTTACCGAGAAAGTATTACACGATGTCCCCCCTAATCCACATAGTGTTCTCACATCGACCCGCCGGCTGTATTCCTCCCCCGACCTTAAATCCTCGCCACAGCTTAGCGCTATGAAACATAACTACCTCGGACATTACAGGGTCGGCCGAACCCGCTACCGTCATTCCCGCACACACACTCTTGCCACGCCATAAAGGTTGCCAGCACAGTCACTCACCGCTGTCCCCCCCGCTGCCTCCCCCGCGGGTTGCGGACGCACGCGACATGCTGCTGACACCTCTCGAAAGAAGCGCAATAAATCTACCCACCTTTTACCCCCTCCCCTTCTGGGTATAAGCAACTTGGCTCATAAAAAGGAACTCCCAAACAAACGTCAAGTAAACACACCTTTATCCTTACCCTATGCTCGCAAGATACTTTCACATGCCAGATATTTGACGCGCGTGCTGTTTCTTTCTTTCTTTTTCTTTTCGGGTTCTCTCTCGTTCTCTTTCGAGATATGAAGGAAGGAATGGGCGGAGAAAACATACGCGAGCGTCTTTTTGAAGCAGATGGCATCTGCCACAAGAAAGCCGTCGCGAGCAGCGCGCGCGGTGGCCCGTTGCCATGCCAACGACCGGGAGCTTCGATGAGGATTTGATGCCGGGCGAAAGAGGGCTTCACTGCCAGATTTCGTGAAAGAGCTGGAAGAAGAGAGGAACCGGTTATTATATATATATCTTCCTTCGCCGTTGGGTGATTGTTTCGGGCTCCTTTTTGCAGCGTCGTCGTCGATCGCCTGATAGAAACGCCGCATTCTGCTCCTTCCACCATCTTCGCTGAGTTGCCAGACCACTTTTGTTTTTTCACCGCCAGGCGACGGAGATAAATAGTCGCTGTCTACTAGGTGGATTTGGCACGGGGTTTGGTGCTGAGGCGATTGTGGCGCGATCTGCCGTTTACAGGGTAAACGAAGGAGCGATATTGTTTGGATTGTTGGGATCGGGAGGCAGGATGACAGACTGATTTGTCATTGCTCCAGGAAGAGTTTGTGGAAGGATATAGGCGGAAGCCTGTTTGGGTTGAGTTATTTGTGTTGGGGCTAGTGGTTGTGTATGGGTAAGCCAGGACAAATAAGAAGAAGAAGAAGAAAAAAAAAAACCTTGGCTCTCTGAGTTATTGGCTTTTATTGATATTGGATTGTTGTGGGTTATTTATCCACAACTGCATCCAGCTTTACTGAAGTTGTGTGGGGGAATACCATCTTATAAATTCCCAAGCTTTATTGTGTATCGTGTGAATGTGTGTATACATTTTTTGCGATATCTTTTTGATACGCGTTAATAATATGTTTAGTTACGACACGGTTTAAGTAAATTTATTTATTTTTGCCACAGTTGGGTTACAATGAAGCCGGGCAGAACGCAGCAGTGTAATAAACTGATAATTCCGAATAATGTCAGATATTTGAGCTATACGACATGATGCGATGATCACCCGTTTCACATTTGATGCGAAACAAGGTACATAGATAGCTCATGGCAGATTGGCTCTGGCTGTTCTGAACTACCTTTTTTTACAAGCTGCGGAGCTTTCTAAACACTGGCACTAAAGAACTCAGTTTAATATCATCCCAGTTTACACTTTAACGCCAACAGAAAACATACATACAAAATGAAATAAAGTTCTGTTCGATAAAAAGAAAGTCTCCATTGGTTCCTAGCATATCAACTTTCCTCGTTTCGAAAACGCTTTCTTTACCTCGAGGAATTGAAAGGCCTCTCCAATTGAATACTGCTTGCCTGCCTGCCTCCCATTTTCATTTATGCTTTTATATACCTATCTCTGGAAAAGAAGCTGGCCCGTTTTATGCGCCGATATTATCCAGCTTTCCCTGTATAGCGGTCCGGGTCAGCTGGGCTCTAAAGTTGAGGATATTAAAACGCTTCCTTCCAAATATTGGCCAAGGATGCCGAAAATTCCCACGAGGAATGTGCATTTTATCAGAGCCAAACCGTATGGGATTTTGCTGAATAAGAAAGACTCTTTTCGAGAAGACGCCATCGTCGCTTTCAAAGCCACTTTTTCCGGTAACGGCCACTGCGATTGGATTGTTGCGGATATCATTTCAACCTCTCTGTTGTCGTTACACGTGTTGCAGCGCGAGTTTGAAACCGGCGATTAAAGTTTCTCAACTGTCTTAACTTTCGCGTATTTAGAATCCTACCGAAATTTATGCCATTGCAATCCGGTGTCTATGACGTTATCTTATCGCCGTCGAATTGAGAAACTGGTCCTCCCGTGGGGGTTTTGAGGGAGCTTTCTCTCGTGTAGCACGGTCGAGCATCTGGAGAAAAAGGAGTTTACGGGTTCCTGGACCGCTTGTTAGGCGAGCGTTGTAAGCGGAAGCAACGCCACCTAGAGTAAACAAGCACCAGCGCAGCCACCAGAAACACCCGCCCAGAGTGCGATGTCGCCACCGCACTTGGACTCAACACTCCCACAAACAGAACAGGCGAGAGCGACATCGGCAACATCATCGAAGGAACGAAGCGCCACCTCACCAACTGGGAGAAACAGATAAGAAGCCTCCTGCGTCAAGCCCATCGACGACCACCATACCAAAACTGACCAGTGCCCTATTTTATTGTTTTTATTTTTTAGTGCCAGTGGATCCATTGAGGAGACCTGCCCCGATTTAAAGGGGAAAGGCACAACCTGAACCTGAACCTGAACCTGACTGCTACAACGACGTAACGATGTCATTACGAATCCTCCAATCGCCGCGTGCTTTCGGCGGCCGTAGCTATGGAGACAAGCCACCATGAGCCACATGGAAAGCCACTGGTAGCCACACAAAGCCTGTGTTTGAAATCGTCTGCGGCGAGTGGCTGAAGCAGACGACACCGCGACTGTATGTGTCACGTGGCGAAGGAGTGAGAAGAGGTATTAAGCGAGCTTTGTTTGTCGAGGTGGCTCGGCGGAAGGCGCTTTCCTCAAATGGAAAGAGCGGAAATAGCTCTCTTATAGCTCGCAAGTTGTATCTTTCTACGATTTTTCCTATGTCTGTTCAGAATACAACGATATTTCAATTTCAAGAAGGAAAGTCGCAACGTCAGCACAGGTCAGTCGTCGCTGGATTTCTGTCAATTGACTAGAAAGAACTGCAATTCAGCCAGAAGCTGATTATTAAATTTGTCATAACGTCCTCAGGACGTTAGGAACTCTCCCGTTTAATTTTGTTTAATAGAAAGGAAACTGCGGAAAAGGCATTCGAACTCTCGTTGGAAAATGGTGATTGAAAGAGCACGAAGATAGCACGGGACGAAGAAGTGGACGACACACGGCGCCCTCTCGCAAATTTCCTTGTGAACATCCGGTGAAATACGCCTCGGGTACTGCGATGAAACATTTACACTTTATACGCGCGTTACGGCATGCGTACACTGCTTCTCCTGCGCTCGTTGTTGCAGTGCAGTGAAAGAACGCTTTTTATTTTTTATTTAACTATAATGCTAGCCAACTGAGGTCGGCCAAGGCATGAATGTACGTACAACATCATTCAACGTACACCAGCATTTCACTAAGTCGTATATGTAGCATCTAATCTATCACAAAAAGACTGCGACGACTGGGCACATACAACACTGTTTGGAAGAGCATTCCATTCAATAGCGGTGCGGTGAACGAAAGAATATACTGATAACAATTCACGCTCGGTCGAAAAGTGTCTACATGCCGGGGCAATGGCGAATTCTGCTCTGTTGAGTGGAACTCAGCGAAAACAAATTTCGATAATCAATTTTCAATTCGCCAGCTAAAATCTGAAAAAACATCTTCAGTTTATGCAATTTCCGACGGTGTGCCAACGGCTCAATACTAACCTGTTTGTATAGAGCAGTAACAGATGATCGCATATCGTATATGAGCCACAGATAAAGCGAAGGGCGAGCCTTTGCACGCGTTCCAACTTCGTAATATTGAACACTGTGTAAGGGTCCCAGACCACGTCAGCATACTCAAGGATAGGGCGGACGAGTGATTGGTACGCTGCTAATTTTGTCGTACGGGTACTGTGTCGCATGAAGCGTCTAAGGTACCAGAGACTATTACTTGCTCTTCTCGTGATGTAATCCACATGGTTATTCCAACGCAAGTCTGAAGATATTATAACTCCGAGATACTTGTAAGTATCGACAACACGGAGTGGCACGTTATTTAGCGAATAGGAGTAAGAAAGGGGGCAGCGTTTGTGTGTAATTGTCATTTGAACACACTTAACCGGATTCAGATCCATCTGCCATTCCGTGGCCCATTCAGATATGCGATCCAGTGAGTCATTAAGTACTACCTGATCTTGCACAGAGTTTATACTATTGAACACAATGCAGTCATCTGCATACAATTTGCAATGTACTGATACCCGTCTGACTAAATCATTAATGAAAATAAGAAAAAGTACGGGACCGAGGAAAGGAACCCTGCGGTACCCTGGAGCGCACTTCTGCCCTGGAAGAACAAGAACCATTGACGACAACAAATTGCGACCTATCCTTCAAGTAAAATTGTAACCAATTAACTAAGCGTTCGTTATTGATAATATAAGACAACTTCTTCATAAGTTTAACGTGAGAAACACGATTCAAATGCTTTCGATAGATCCAAAAACAGAACATCAGCCTGACCATTATTATTCAATACGTCGGCTAGTGTGTGAACAGTTTCAATTAGCTGGGTAATAGTTGAAAACCCACGCCTGAATCCATGCTGAGCATCGGTGAAAAAGCCGCCTTGCTCGAGATAACAGATGATGTGATTACAGACATAATGTTCTATTAACTTGCTACAAACCGGTAGTAACGATACCGGTCTGTAATTGAGAGGACACAAAGCGCTCCGGGACTTAAAGACAGGTACAACGTGTGCGCACTTCCACTGTGTTGGTATCTTGCCAAGACACAAGAATTTGTTGTAAAGCATAAACAGGTTCTTGGCACACCACATCGTGAACCGTTCTAAAAATGCAGCAGCTAAGTCACCTTGACATTGTGATTTTTTTCCAGACAGATTTAACAATGACGCCAAAATTCCTTCCTCAGATATAACAAGATCAGGAATGGAAACAGTCTTATCAACAATAGTCAAGTTCGTGTTTCCATTGTCTGTTATAAAAACATTTGAGAAGTAATCGTTAAAAACATTCGCTATAAGCCCTGGATCATCGGTCTCGACATTATTATGCGTGATCCGATTAATGCATGATTTCGGACCTGTTAGGTAGCGCCAGAATTTTTCGGGACTTTCTTCAAGGTAATTATGTATGATAACATTAAAAAATCTAAATTTGGCAGACTTAATCTCTGCCCTCAGTAATTGTTTCAATCTAGATAGACATGCGCTGTCCACCTTACGTTTCCGCATTCTGGAAATCCACCTCTCTACCTTTCGAGTGATCCAAGGGTAATTTTGCCGCACTTTCTTAACTCTGTATGGTACAAACAGCTGCATACACGTGTCAATAAGACCCCTGAAAGTTATCCAGGCCTCGTCTATGTTATCACAATTGCCCAACATGTCCGCCAAGCCGTCAAAATTGAAAGCAAGATAGTCGATAATACTTGTATCATCAGCGTGGTTAAAGTCATAGGAGGTTTTAAAGGCAGGGGACGAGCAGACACGTTGTGCCAGTTCGCATGAAACAGACACTGTACGATGATCTGATATGCCATCACGTATATTCACGGAAAAGGGCTTGGAGGCGATTCGAGAAGATAAGAAAACAAGGTCCAGAATAGATCCACCGCTTTGCGTGATACGTGTCGGACTGTGGACAATCTGGGACAACATTGACGAGAATATAAAATCGGCAAAAAATACTGTATTATAGCACAAGCTCCACTTAGAGGAGTACAACTATCCCAGTCGACACAAGGCAGATTAAAATCTCCGCCTATTATAATAAAAGGATGAGTAGAACAGTACTTAGAGTAGAAACGATCCGGTGAAGAAAGAACACTAATATCAGAGTTGGGAGCCCTATACACCACGCCAAGAGGAGACCGCGACGAAACAACAGATAAATAAGGGACGGGCAGAGGCTTTTTCGCGGAATGCATTCTGCATTGAAACATAAGGCCGATTTTGAAAGCCATGAAATAGTGCGCGAGTACCAGGGACCGCATACTCAAGCCTACTTATTGGAATCGGCCTTATTTAGGGTTCCAGTTAGGTGCTCCCTCATCAAATCAAATGGCTGCCTGTTGTAAGTTTTCATAGCTCCCTCCGAGTCGCCAATACGTACGGATGCTGAGCAACTAAACCGAACCGGTACATCTGTCTCTCGGTACACACGTCTGGGAGCACTCCAAGGCAAAAAAGAAATAAATCGGGGAGTAGTTACAGCTTATACTCTCCTGGATCGCATTAGACCTCTCCCTGTTTGTAAACAAATGACGTGATAGTGTTCGACAGCGCCACCAATTTGGTAGAGTGGAACTACGCTGGAAGCTAGGGGGCGAACAAGGTCGCGCCCGAAAGCCACGGTCTTGAAGGGATTACGATGGTCCCTGAAAGGCACGCGACCTGCGGTCCTAGTTTTCTTTCAATAGGAGGCAGCCAACAAGTGCCCATTCGTGGAACCCAGCTCTTCCCTTCCGATTTGTTTCGGTTTCGGTCTGTCTACCAACGTCATGATGACATTTCTCGGGTAGAGGTCTATTACTACTCGCCATTTTTGTCCCGTGACCCTGAAAGCTGCTCCCGAGCACTCCATACAGTTCCTATTTTTTTTTTATTGATTTCTTTTCTATCTGCAAGATAACAGTGGCCACTGGAAAAAAAAAATAAAATATAAATAAAATAAAGCTACATCTCTGTAGCTTAACTTCCACACCTTTAGTCTCGAAAGGGACTAATGGGTTATGGCAATGCAGTAAGCCTTCCGAATAACTAATACTACTAATTTGTTTTTTGTTTTTTTTTGTCTTGTGGTGCACTTACTCGTATTGCGGGTGCTCGACGAATTCTTCCTCCTGGTGTATGTTCGTCGGTTGGGATCCCGTGATACGGGCAGTCCTCCGTGGATTATAGTTTTCTGAGGAACGAGGATCGATCTTCAGGGACGAGGTTCTCTCGCCAGCGACGGCGGCAGCGGAGAAGGCACTTGAGACACGACGCGCGGTAATTTCCGCAGTAATGGGTCGGGAGCAAACATCGACCGTCTGCAAATTGTTTCAGCTCCCACTGCGTGCCGGCTGCTGTCCAGCCCCCGCTGGTGGTCCTGCACTGGCGCTTCCTCAGATGTAGCTTTAGCCCCCTCGGTCTTAACTTCCTCGAGACGCAGATATTATCTCTTCTAGGGGCTAAGGAGAGGGAAAGTTATGAAGGTTTTTCGGGGCCGTTCTTTCGAGGGAAGAGGGATTTCCAAGGGATGGGAAATAATGGATAGCTTTCTACGTATAAAGTGTTGATTATGGTTAAATTATGGTTATAGTTGCGCGCTGTATCTTTGAACATTAGGTTGTGGTAGCTTTTTTTTTATTTATTATACGTCAAAGGCCCGTAGGCATAACATCACGGAGTCGTGGGTTGCATAGTAGCAACGTACAAAGCAAGTTATAGGCAAAGTGCAAAAACACTTATATGAACAGAAACAAATAAACAAGCAATGGACAAAGTGCATGGCAAAGTGCAAAAACACTTATATGAATAGCAACAAATAAACAAGCAATGGACATTACACAGTATAACTAATTACACGTAAGCTCGCGCTAAAAATTGTTCAATGCCGTGATATAACTGCGGTTGAACTGCCCCTACTGGAAATGTCCTTATTGCCTGTTAAATCTATGAAATGAAATCTATTGCGAAACACTATTTTGCTGAAGCCTTCGCAAGGCCTACATAGTCCACTACTACCCTGTTGACTCGGAATCGATTATATTTGGAACGAGTACTGCTGTAACGTTACACTGCTATTAATATGTTACTGACAATCTCAGCGATAACACGCATCTTACGTATTTAGTTTCGTCTGTTCCGTAACGGCAATGCTATCCAGGGTTTGCGTCAGTTTCTACGTATAAAGAAATGACGACGTACGTAATATATCCTCCATAGATAAGTGCGTTGCTATGTGGTGATAAAAACTAACATTTATTTATTTATTTACCCTCAGGGCAATACAGAACAACAGCAACAACAAATAAATCTTGACTATGACATGGGGTAATTCACCACTGAAGAGCAGTACACTACCCCATTGCACGCGAAACATTAGATGTGAGATACGAGAATGAAGTTAAAGTTATGTGCAAGGGCAATACAGAGGAGAATGGTTGATAATAGGATGTTAATATAAGCAGCATACAAAAATATTTACAAATTAAGTCCACATGAACAAATTGCACAGATACATGGACGTAAATAAAAAATGAAAGATTTGAGTCAATTAGAGCAAACAATGACAGCACAAGTGTACAACATATAGAACGAAAAATGGCTATACAGAGAAATGGTCGCACGAACACTTCTTAACTTGCTTGACGTCGCACGCGGCGTGAATATTAAAGCGCAGGAAGATTCGGTTGGCAAATGCATATGCTTACTATGGGGACAAACTAAATAAATAAAACTATTCCTAGAGTTTCCCCTCGAAAACGTGTTTACATTCAAATCATCTCTCTATATGACGGCATTCATAGCGTCGACTTCTCGTGTGCCTTTATATCTGTCGTCCCTCCTCCCCCCTTCAGTCGCGCAAGAAACCCAGGACACGCGTCTGAACGCGTATTTTTCGATGGGAGCCCGTCCGCAGTTCAAAGGCCGGGGTTGCACTGTCGAAAGCGTGTAGTACCTTCTCCGTATTTCTTATTCACCTTACGTAGAAATGCTCAATGCATACTGGTGTGATGGTAACAAGGCTTGAAAGGGGAAAAAAAAAAAAAAAGGAATGCTGAGCTGTTTCTTTCCCCGGCCAGACGTGGCTCGAAATAATACGGCCCTGCGCGCTAGAGCATGCATAATAAATGCAGAAAGATGCACAATTACAAAGCGCTGCCGCGTCCTTTTCTTTTTTTTTTCTTTCTACACGCCCACTTCTTTGTCCTGTTGTTTTATTTTATTTTATTTTATGTACGTGTCCGTTGTTATGTATTATGAACCTGTGCAAGATCCGGAATGAATAGGGATAGGCGCTTCCGAGAATCTCGTATCCTTCATATTTAAAATGCCCGACTCGCACGTGGCCTTTTTTTTAATCCAGTTTTGTTTTTTCACTTTTGTTCATTGTGTGGGCATTTTGCATTCAGGTTGTGTGTTGCGTGTACAGTATATTCAGTTCGTTATATAACGCGCGCGTTCGCGAGGGTTGCGATTTCGATATATCGTTAATCTTGGTTTTCGTTTTTAATGCGCGTAATTTGGGCGTTTGTCTGCCTCCATGTTCCCTTCTCTTACGGTGTCTTGCTTGGGCATGTGTGAGGCAGCTTTGAATGTTCTAATGACATTCGAGCAGTATAAAAGGTACGCTATGGTTGGTCAGTTACGTTACTAAATTAATTGAGGCTCGTTATTGATTATGATATACGTTGCGATAAACAATCGAAGGTGGTGTTCCGTCAAACAACAACGTAGGTTTCGTTATAAATATGCGTATACGTTTACGAGTAAAAGCAACGTCGCGAAAGTTAGTATACCAGAGTACGAGCGCATAACAGTACAAGAAGAGAGATAGAGAGAAAAAGACAACAAAGACTGTCCTCCTGTGAGGTGAGGTGAGGTAAAGCGTGAAAAAAGAAAAAGAAAAAAATACAATTAAAGCGATGAAGCTGTCTTTTCTAACCGCCAGAATCCTGTTTTCGATTGACTCTTTCCTGTCTCCAGGGCAACTTTTTTAATTTCCAACAATATCCTCGTGTAATCCTTTACCCTTTTATAGATATATTTTTTTTGCATTCAAACTAAAATATTCTCGTGACGGATCAAACTAAAACCAACGGTAATCAAACCTCACGGAAGCTGAAACTCACTTTTCTCTTATTTTGCTCACCACAACGTATACAAGGCCACGCATTGGAATCTTATTTTCATTTCATTTTATTGTTTTTCAAACATACGTAAAAATACGCATTTACATATGTAAAATTGTATGTATATATATGTACGCATTTTTACACATGTACATAAAACATATGTTACATATGTTTTCATATGTAACATATACGTAAAACATGTTTTACATGTGTAAAAATGCGTACATACATAAAAATATATATAGGTAAAAAACGCAAGTTTTAACATGAGTTTTTTTTAATATGTCTTTGAACATATTGATCGTTTAGATATTGTTGTTTTACATATGTTACATTTGCCTGTGATGACAAAAGCGAGCACTCTCCACTGTCCCGTATCGTCTCCTCGCCCCCATTCCTTTCAGCCGCAACTATCGCAGACAAACACGGACAACGAGAGGAACGCGCAATTACGGACTGCGCAACATCAGCATATTCTCTCCTCTTCCTGCGTGCGGTCATGAAACCGCCCGTCTATGTATCCAAGTATGTGTGTCTACACTCCTTCTTTCTTTCTTTTTTCTTTTTTATTCCCCGTGTGCCATCATTCGTTTCCTGAGCGAGGGAAACGGCCAAGATACATAGCGCAGATTCTGCTATTACCAAGATGGTCCCCTTCCTTCTTACATGATGGATGACGTCGTCACTTAACCCTATACTCTCGTTCCCGAGGTAATGTCGTTAAGTCGCATGTCACGTCCTTGTACCGCCAGTGGTTGCTTATCGCTGGCGCTGCTTGACAAACTGATGGCTCCGTCACGGGAATATTTTATGTTGCGTATATATACAACGGCGGCGAGTAGTGGTACTGCTGCAATCCAATAGGGGGCTTCATTCCTCATACACAATGTGTTCTCGGGATACGTGTTGTTGGTGCAGCGCAGATCGCATGAGCGGGCGTTCGATTTTCTTCGAGCGACTTTCGGCACGTGCATTGAAACGAAAAACAAAATACACTGAACAAACAAACTTGCTTTATGATGGAAAGTGATTGTTTTGAGGCTGGAACATGTAGAGGGACAAACACAACACGAGCCTCAAGGTGCCTGGGGACATGAACAGTTGAAATACCGTAAACAACGAGAATTGGCCGAGGCAGACCACAATTGAACCTCTGTATGCTATAAGGGGATAAGTAAAAAAATACCAAACCGAGAAAACTTCAAGCGAGTATTTGGTAACGTAGCTGCAGCCGGATTTTCTCGAATAATGCAAATGCAAAATGTGTAACGTATATATATATACTATATATATGTCTATGTCATATGTTCGCCCCTGGTGTCTTAATTATCGACGCTGACATCATTTGCGAATGACATTCGGTTTCTTCGCGTAGCTCGATGTGAGACAAACGAATGCCATTCGGTGCGACTGTCATTCGCTGGGAATGCCATTCAGTTTGCCGTGTGACAGGGGTATTAGAAACACGATTCCAGTCGGTCACTTCCCTCTTACCGAGAAACATTCCATAACAAAATGGCCATAAATGTGCCGCAGGAGGTACCTTACAGAATATCTCACTTTTGTAATTCATTCGTTTAGCACTTTGTCTTCCCGAGTTCCCCCCCCCCCCCCATTCCCCTTAATCCTGAGTAAAGCTTCATTAAAAAAAAAGACCTGCATATGAATTGTATCCACAGTGCGGCTGCATGTCAATATTCGAGTTGAAACTCGTTAGTTTTTGCTCAGCATGCACTAATGCTATTTTATGTAGTAGTATCCTAGCACGGAGAATGTAATGTAGAAAATTGAGTAAAGCTCGGGGAAGGCATGAAAACACAAAGCAAAGCAAATCTGTCTCGTAATATCGTTCTACAGTGTCAGGAAATTGCAATCATCATTTTGTTTTCTTTTTCTTTTCTTTTTTGTGAACATCGGACAGCGTGCAATTCTTTCATAAATTCGTTTTTGCTGAACAGAAAGTGGCAATGCTAGAGTAAAACGTGCAGTTACAAACATTGCGAGCTATTTTGTAAGATGAAGCGAAAGAAAGAAAAAAAGTTTCATCCGAAGATTCGAAAAATAATTAAGTATCGCAATTAATTATTCCACGACGTCAAGTCTATTTTGCGAGACGCTTTGCAAGACGCTCAGAACTCTTGCATGTTTCTAGCACCTCGTCATCCTTTCCAATACCATATCACACTCGACACACTGACGATCTCAAGTGGAGTTCAAAACGCTTGTCAGTTGAAAACCGCAGATATAGCCAGTTACCAAACCCCCGTACCCACTTACCTAAACAACGAGCCTTTCGCTGTTTTTCCTTTTACTCTTTCTGAATACCGTGTGTTGTTTTCTCCCTTGTTCACAACATCCAGAAGAAGAAGAAAAAAAAAAGAAGGAGAGGAGAAGAAAGATGGAAGGGGGAAAAGTGCAGAAGAAAGCCAGCGTGTGGCGGGTCTGAAGCGGTCAGATAATACAGCGGGCGAGCCTAGCTTTTCCGTTATCAGGAGCCTTGCACTGGCGTGGCGAGGCAAATGGAAGCAGTCGGAAAGGCAAATCCACTGGATTCATATATCAACGCGGTATTAGAGGCATTCAGCAGGGAACAAGCGCACTTTCTGTCCGGGCTCGCAGTATAGTCGCTTCTCTATTACATACAGCTTTGTGTATGGGCCTACATTTGCTTGGTCGTAGAACAGTTTTGCGCTGCGAGGAAGATCGCTGTACGTGCGCTACCCGCCAGGGAGAAAGAGATTGATAAACCGAGTTCGAGAAGGTCTCGTTCCGCACTTTTCTCATTCTTTCTTTCTTCTGTTTTCGCTGTTGCTTAATGAGAGCGCGGTTCCCGTTAATGTTTCTTTCGGACGCAGGTGAAATAAATTAAACAAAGAGAAGAAACAGAAACGTGGACGGTAAGCACAGGCGTTACGAGCTAACGAGGGGCGGGGCACTCGTCGAGAAGGGCACGTGATAAAACACGTGCACGGCGCTCTTCGCGCCATACGCGAAGGGCGTGCTATGCGTCACGCGCAATGTGTCACGTGCCCATCTTGTTTAATTTCCCGCCCGCCTTTTTTGAATTTCCCGCCACTCGTTAGCTCTTAACGACCGTAACGAGGATGAAGCGATTACGCGGAGAGTTGTATAGTACAGCTCGCAACAGAGTTAACTTGAACGCCATTCCGGGCTGCATACCCTGGTGGTGATTAGTAGACATAACGGCGGAGGGTGTTTTGGTCGCATCCATTTACAGTTAGAGGGGGTGTGATCCTCGTTATGAAGGCGATGTTCTCTGCTAGGCGTTGCCAGGGTGGCTCCCTTTCTGCTTCGCAGGCTGGGAGCGGTGTTCAAGTTAATTTTTGACGCGAGCCGTACATGCGCCCATGCCTGGAACTATAGGCAGTTGTCGAAGCAGTTATAGTACGTACGGCGAGACTTCTGGTCCCGTACTTTTACAGCAAGGGCAGACTTCCCCGAGATATCGTGGTCGGCGTCCCCAGAGAACGCGCGTCCCCGCAGAGTGTAATCCCTGTCAGCAATACAGAGCGTTTTAAATCATACTCGTAAGATAAAACATCTGAGAAAAAGAATAGGTTCGTTCGTTCGTTCGTTCGTTCATTCGTTCGTTCATTCATTCATTCATTCATTCATTCATTCATTCATTCATTCATTCATTCATTCATTCATTCATTCATTATTTCATTCATTCATTCATTATTTCATTCATTCATTCATTATTTCATTCATTCATTCATTATTTCATTCATTCATTCATTCGTTTCACCATTTTTTTTTGTCTAGCGGCAAAATTAGCTCACCATTATTACTCTGTGTCGACTGTACTTCCCGACGACTCGCCAATAAACTAGAGCGGACGGAGCGAGAACACTCTCACTCTTTTATCCCCCTCTCCTACGCGCACTATGACCATGTCGCTTTCCGTTAGGAAAGAGACCGTAACATCTAACGAATTCCGAAGACAGTAGTGTTGCAGTCGCTGTTGTATATATATAGTTTCGCAATAACCAGGTTGTGCAGGAAGAGTTTCAGAACGCCTCCCTACGCAACTCCGCTTCAGAGAACATGGCTGTGTATGTCGCAATCCTCTTTCAGCTCTCATCTTCCTCGTATATAGTCTGCGATCTAGCGTTCGGGTTGCCCTTGGATACCGAATCTTGCGTGGCTGGAGTTGACCTTATCGTACGCCCTTTCGATGCCTGATGCGGATGCTGCCATAGTACTTCGATCTCGGACACGTTCGTGTTCCAGGGAAGTAACCATATACCTACCGCACATCGGACGTACCGTCCATAGTGCACCTGCACTTGTGGAACCCACTCTTAGACTTAGCATTTTCTCCAACAACCATACCTCTCCTACACTTTTTCACTGACACAGAGACACGTTGCGTTTAGTTTTATTAGCTTGTCCATAAATAGCGCGATGGCCGTCTAATATGGTACAATGGCTAGTACAAAAGAGTGGAAAATTAATTATTGAAACATTGTACAATCAAAAACGTCAATGTCACTAATTTCATTATTATAAAGATGCTGCACACGGGCCAGGAGACTCAGTGAGCTAAATCTTGGAACATTAAGAACACGACACCGACGGAAAGTTCGCATTGGTACATGAAAACTCATTGATTCAATGAAGCACGGGCTATCGAAAATGCCATGAACGGATTTGCACAAAAATATAAGGTATCGACTTTTGCGTCTCGCAACCAACGTGTCTAAATTGCAACGGCTAAGTACACACAAGTGCAACAAATGGCTAAGTACAAGGGCAAACATGAATCAACAATGACCAACAATAAACAAGTACAGCTTTGGGTGCCGCCGCCGTTGTCCTGCTTCAACGACGGCTGCCTTATTCATTATCCCTGGGCGTTGATGCCTTTAACGTTAACTCTGTCCATTTACGTAATATCCTTGGCTTGGTTGTTTTCCAGCTGCTACCTCGTATCTGGCTCTCGCAACACCGTTCATCTTGCTATCTTTAAGACTAGCTACAAATCGTCGATTTAAACGACTTTGCGCGGCAATGCAAGTGGCTCGAGTGAAAGGAAAGGGCGCGGACAGGCTTGTGCGCACTTAGGGCCGGATGTTTTCGGGCTTTACTTCTTTTGAAAATCGGGATGTAAAAATTGGGTGCTATTTTGTGGACATGAAAACACGGTGAAATTTTTTTTTTCCAGACATTGACGTTTTGAATGATACGTAACCTTATGCAAAGTTTTACTGCATCATGTCGAATTTTATTCTAGACGTTACATAATGCATTGTTTTGAACATAATCATTTTACTTTGAATGAGTCGCAATTTTCACCATTGTTTGGCGCATCACGGTCATAGTCGCTTATGCGCAATAAAACATCAACACCTCATCAAAATTGTGAAATCGTGGGAAATATCTTTATTCGGTTTTTTTTTTTTCGTTGACATTTTTTCCTCACCTTGATGTGGTGCAGATATGCAGTACCAGTTATTACTTTTCCACCAAAAGTGTAAGTTGTGCCTTCAGGTGTTCATCATCCATTGATGTTACCAACGTGCTCTGCATGTACCGCAGCTCTCTGAAGCTGTTCTCTACGTCGCAACTCCCATTAGGGAGACTGATTAATGATAGGGCCGCACAGGCAAGCATTATATTCCTATCTGCTGATGCTGACTTCCACTAGTCAAGCGCCACAAAGTGGCCACTCGAAGGAGGATCTTCACGCATGTATTGTCCGAACTCTGATTTCAGTTCCTCACTGCAGTTCGTGACTATAGGGCAAACGGTCCCTTGCAGTCTTCAAAAGTCACTTGTCGTTGAGAAGATGAAGGGCTGGCAAGTTTCTGCTAGTGGTTCCCTGCCACTTGTTGAACAAGTGATCGCAAAAGGCGTGACAGGTCGCCTTTGCAGTCATCCGTACGTCCTTTGGTGGCATCGGCAAGATCAGACGTTCCTTCTCACTGGTCCCTACATTGCTTTTGATGTTGGAGAGCGCTTCTTGAAGTTTTACGCTGACAAGGTGGTAGCACTGTGGGAGCAACACCTCCTCACACTCAAGCTATTGCCGAACACCTGTGATTGGTTTCAGTATTTCAGTGTGCCCTTTCCATACGGCTCCTTCCTCTCAGCTTCTACTTTGCCTCCACTGTGCCTCTCAGCAAATTCTGTAAGGCAATCCCACATTTCAAGAGTCACCTTTAGGGACTCGTGAAAGCTGTATACCACCGCTGAGCTACAACTGCGGGGCTCTTTAGCGTCTGAGTGTTGTTATCCGAGAGGGTGCTATCCAATTGACAATGCAGGGCTCCCGGTAGTATACTGGTACTGTCGATTGCTGTGTTTGAAGAGGCCACTAACTTAACGACAACCTGCTGTAGGTCGCTTACTCATTCTGACGTGATCGATTCCCCACTGCTGCGTGAGTCAAGTGAGGTACAGCGCTGGGAGAAAAGTTTACGGAACACGGCTCTGACGTATTCCTTCATCAGAGCGGCCCCCTGCTAGACATCAGGAAGGGATAGAATAAGAAACGGGGGGACGGCTGTTCTAGCCATCTCTCAGTTTGTGTGTCCGCTCCTGTTTGCTGCTATAGGATGTCGCTCCAATTGAGAACTGTGACACTCCGGCGTTCCTTTTGTCCTAAGCTGTACGTCCTTTGTGCATCGCTTCTACCTCGTTAACATCCTTCACCATCCGCTAGCTGCATGTATTTGGCCGAATCACTTAAGACGGCTGTCACGTCACGCCATGATTTACCGAGCACTGAAAGTACTTCGCGAAGTTTTTTTTTTATTTGTTATTCCGTGTCAGCGCTGCGAAGCAACTGTGGGAATGTGGGCAACTGTGAGCAACCCAGAGATGCAAAACAATTAAGACCGACGCAGGGCAATTTCTCAAACGCAGCTACACTTGTTTTTATTTTTGATTTTTGCATTATAAAGTAGGGTTTCACAAATACTAGAATGACGTTGCGTTTGAGAACATGTCCTGTCTGTCGTCCCTGTTTCTCCGTGTCTCTAGGTCGTATACCCGTGAAATGGCGTGCCGCACAGACATCAGACTGCACTTATCCTCGTCTCCTATACACAGTATTTTTTTTTTACATCTTTCGGATCTATATGGCTTGTCGTGTGGCACACTTTATGGTTCATAGTAGGGATGGGCCAACCGAATCCGCCAATCCTCCAATCCTATGCAGGGATTCGAGATTCGGGAATCCGAATGCTAGCCCAAAACGGCGAATCTTTCGAATCCACCAATCACGTTTGTTTGATTCTTTTTAATTGGCGCCTCCGGTGTCCTCCGAAAGCCTGATTGACCGGCTGGTGTTTTCTTGTCTGTTCATTGTGTGTGGGAGAGATTTACTAGACGGATTTCACATTACATTACAGACACACATTTACACATTACAAACACACACATTACACACACACACGCATACATTACACATTACATTTATTTACATTGCTCTGGACTGCAAGAGTTCAGGCACGAACTCTTACATTACAAGTTTAAAAGTAACACGGTTTTGTCTTTGATTGTTTCTCAGTTTTATGGAAAGAATTCAGGCTCGAGAGTTTTATGTATTTGCTGTAGTCGAAGAACAACATGTTAAATAAATTACATCTAAGAAGTATATGGGTGTGTTTTATCCTGAGAGTGAACTATTATTTTAATTTGTTTTTCATTAAACAAAGATGTCAAATTCTGCTTCAAAACACTTTTCAGTAGAAGTGTTTTCCCCCCTGGCTTTCTAAAATCTTTTTTTTTCTTTTTTTTTAAAGCAAGGATTCGAAAGATTCGAGATTAATAAGATTCGTGGATTCGCGGAACCTTCCTTGAATTCGGATTCAGATTCGGAAAATACTGGAAATGTCCCATCTCTAGTTCATAGTTTCACACCCTCCCACCCTTCTGAGTGTTGTATTTAACTAAAATGCACCATTTCAAAGGGCACGCTTAACAGAAAGCACAATGTCAGAGGGTGTATCCCATTGAAGACACCGTTTCATATAAGCGCTTTGCAAGCACCTTTTTCAACACTGTTATCACACTTTTCAGTTGAGCCAGCGTAGTAAAAAGGAATGTTTATTTACAAAGACACCCCTTTTTCAAGCTGAAAGAAAACAGTTACGGTGTAGAGCTATGACAGGACGTAAAAACAGATGCTATCCCTCGAGTCAAACAGTGTCTCCCAAGCTGTGCTTTGTGTTTCTATCCTGATGAACACCCGTCGGTTCCTTCCGGCTTCCTGATTCCATTTATATAGAGGGAGTGCTATAAGTGGCGTCTCAATTGTTTCAACAGGCGGACGTTGCACAAAATTACCGCCATTGTTTGCTGGACGCGAATTAATTACCTGATGCTTTTAGGAACAATCGACTTTACATTCAAAGAGCGTCGTGCTAGATATCGAATTTGACTCTACTTTCCGCTTTTGTGTGTCCGCGGCACGCAATTCCTTTTTGAATTGCTGATTACGTAAGCTCTTTCCAGTTCGCACGATCGTAAACGAGTTGTAGATTCATTCATTGTGTATCGTAGATTCATACGCTTGTTCTACAGTCATGAGAGAGAGAGAGAGAAAAAAAAAAAAAAGACTGGTGATATTGCACAGGGTGGTCTTCGGACTCTGAAGGGCTGAAATGAAATACTGTAGTACTGCCGTTAGACAGAGGAAAAAGTGAAATGAGGAACAAAGACATCTTTTGAAGACCATGGCGAGCACGCTTGAAGTCACGCTTCGAAAAGTTATGAAAATATTATACACACAGGGCTCAGACGATACACCACCGGGTGCTCTGTTAGTTAGTGTGCCTGTCGGTGCCAAACGGAAGTCATCCTCGAGTACCTTTGGTCGCGATACATGCGAAGTCGGCATACGCGTTACAAATCAGTTCAGAATCAGATGAAGTATTCGGCACTTACTTATGTCAACAAAGCATTAAGGAAATACTTGTAAATGTAATTTTGTCGAAGCCACGCTTCTTACTTCCGCAAGAACAAGTACAATTTTGTAGTATGGGTCTGGAAGAAAAAAAAAAAAAAAGAATCGGTAAGGACACACGTGTGACATCTCACAGCACATACGTGTCAAGTCCAGTCCGATATTGCGAGGCTCGAGTTATTACTGGTTACGTTGAATCGGCGCTGATATAATAAAAGCGCTCATTTAAACCAGCGTACACCATCCAAAAGTCGTTCTCCAGCACGGCGGTTCTTCTTCTTGTCAGCACCATTGTCGGAAGCACTAATGGCTCGCCATTCGATCTTCCAAACTTTCTTCGAGTTCTTCCTTCTCCTCTAAATGGGAAGTTGGTCGCTGTCAGACAATGCCTGCGAGTGACGCATTCTTCTTTCAGAAAACTTCGTTTGGTTCCGAATTAAAACGACCCCTCTTTTAGCTCGACCAGTTGAATGGTTTACGATGGTAATGTGTGTGCTTGTTTGTTTAGTTTTGTCTCGTCTTGCTCCAGAGCATATAATCGCCGGAAGAAATAAAATAGAGCGGATTTGTACTGTAAGCGTGTATTCACGTCAGCGATATCCCCACGGAATATTCTAGTAAACAGAAAGGAAAAAAATAAAAGGTCGCCGAGTCTTGTGTCGAGCATCGCATGGCAGCGGAATATCAGCAGACAGCAGACGACACCATTGGTACTGTTGTCTGCTACGGAATATCTTGTAGGAATATCTTGGCGCAGGATAGTACCCATGGCGCGAAAAGACATGACGTTGCACGACTGCACGCCGGAGTATTAAAAAAAAAGAGAGAAAAGAACGAAAGAAAGAAATAAGCACACGCGAAGTTGACTTGGCCAATTTCGGACTTCAGTTAGGAAATTTCAATTTCTTGCGAATTAAATTTGATAAAAGTGCTCAGAAATCGTGACAAAATCTCTCCCGAGATAAATAGCGTTGGCCCCATAGTGTTAAGAAAAGTAGGTTTTTTGGCACGATTTTTTTTTTCACGTTAGGTGACACACCCTGTATAGGCTGTTGACCACACGTACGCGTCAAGCTCTGGTGTCAGAGAAGCGATGGCTATGGGCACTCCCATTGGTAGTCATAAGCACGTGACCTCTCCCGCGCTGCCTCACTGGCGGCGAAGCCTGCAGCGATGTGCCTGTTTTCTATGCGTCCATTACTCCCTTTGCTGTAAAGCTGGTAACAGAGGTTTATATAGATGAAGATAGCCGTCTTCTATGTTTATCTGTTAGGTTTTTATGACGAATAACCATTTTAAGCGGTGAAACACCCCATGATAAAGTCATCATGTATTTGGTGTCCTTCGTATTGTAAGAACGAGGAATATTGGAAAGCATATATTTAACGTCTGTTGTTCTATGTATTTCTTGCAGTTCCTTGTTTTTCGTCTCTCGCTTGCATTTTACGTTTACTTCAACGTCAGAGAGTTTTAGCAAACCGTTGATAACGTGGCTTGCGTCGAACCGTATCAACGGGAACCAATCAGTGGATAAGGCTCTGAGTCACACAAGACTGTGATTGGTTCCGATAGGCACGATAACCTTACCGATGGTTTGCCAAAAATGCCTATTTAATTCAATTCAATTCATTTAATTTATTGAAATTCAAGTTCCGGTTTTGAATACATGTATTTACATTGGGTTAGATGTGAGGAGGGTGGGGAAAAAGCTGTGCAGAACAGCTTGACAAGCTCCATGCTCCCCACAACTATTGGTAGCATCAGTGGCATACAACTTATATATAGAGACATGGAAACTGTAATTGATACACTAAAAAGAAAAAAAAAAGTGCGCAGGCAAACGAACTTAACAGTAACAACCCGAAAGCACTTTTTATGTACATTGTTATACACACGAACATTATGTATATATAAACACACGCACATACATATATACATACACACACATATTCACATCAATGCATGGCCAATAGATAGTTTGCTTTACCATAACTTGTAACGTCTTTTTGGGTAGTACGCGTAACGGTTCTGTGGTGAGTTTGAATTTATCGAGTGCGTTTGGAAGTGTATGTTGCTGCATCTGAAATTTACTTCCTACATTGACCCTCTCTCATTATCGACAGCGCGATTATAGACGACCTGCGTCCCTATACGTCATCGATTACGTTTCGCCGCCGCGCAAACCATGCTGGTGGGCACCTATCACCCTTATCAGCCTTTTCGGCCTATCAGCCGTTTCCCTCTTCTTGCCCACCACAGCAAAATATAACCTCGAACCGGTCTTCTCGTGACGTCACGTGTTTGTATACACAGGGGGTCGTCTATTCGGTTTTTCGCCAAATCGACGCCGCACAGCGGTGAAACTCGGGACTAGTCGATCCAGGTACACACGGCCGACCCCGCCTTCACTTGCGGAGAACTTGGTGCTTTTCGCATGGGTCGCTCAGCTGCACCTGTATTTTGCTGTTGAAATCATGGATGAAGGAAACAGTGCAGACAACGACCAGCAAACAAAACCAAACGACTTTTGTTCTGTGCCACAATGCGACTATGCACGCCAAGGGGACAGCAGTTTGTCTTTTCACGTTTTCTTCTTTCCACACATGGAATACCGCCTACTTTGACGCATCCTCGGAATAGATGGATTGAGCGACGCAAAATCAGCAAGAGAGAAACTGGTGTTCTGAGGCTGGAACAACATAGAAGGGACGGATACAAACAAGCCTCAAGTTGACGCACCCCGAAAGTCGCTGGAGAGGCGTGTTAGCTTAGCTCAATTGGTAGAGCCCTGGACCGGTAATCCAGAAGATGTGGGTTCGAACACTACAGCTGGCTAACCTTTTCAGTGACTTTCATCTTTCATCGTCAAACTCAGCAAACCTGTTACACCAGCAATGCTCATTTGTGTATGGCAGAGCTCTTGGAGCGGTAATGCCTACATATTTGATGAACGTTCTTTCTCTTTTTTTTTTTTTTTTTTTTGTGAAGCACACTTCTGTGCAACTCACGTCAGGAAGGGAAGCAAAACCTAGTCTAGGCAAAACACAACAATATTTTTCATACTTGAGTAGCCATTATGTGCAATGAAGCGCAGGGGATAGCGCGAAACATATACCAAAAACGAGAGGACAGAGAGATAGCAAGCGAGCTGGTGGTATCGATCCATAACTTAAAAAGCCCGAGACTAGGGTCTGTGTTTATCGTTTTTTTTGTCCCCTAGTCTCGTGTTTTTAAGTTATGGACATATACCAAGTCAGTTTTGTAACTGTGCATTTGAATCAACGCGTCCAGTCACTTCGGAAAGAATGCAGAAAGAATGCGACGTTTCGTTAAGGTTTCCCAAAAACATGCGCACCAGTGACGCACGGATGTGGCAACCATTACCCTGTAAATTCTAAACTACATTCGTACACGCGCTACACACTTAGAAGATCTTATCTGTAAGAGAGCATCAGCACAGATATCCTGTGCTTGCATGTCTCTGACATTCCTGCAGCACAGGACACTCGCTGCTTGCTATTTCGGCCTCGCAACCGGTAAACGTGAAATTCACCTTCACGAAGTGTGGTTGATCGAACACGCCGGAACTTGGCAAATAATACGCGACAACTATAGCCTTCTCTTTGGACAACTCGGTTACGCCTGCCAGAAGTATATGAGCAGCGTTTAATACTCGTTCGCCTTCAACGCATCGAGAATCAACATTGCAGTTCAGAAATCTCAAAATCGAAACTAAGTGACAACCTGGATACGTCCGCCATGCTAGAGTTAAGATGCGCCACCTACAGGTCGCGCAAAACGTCATTGATTAGGTAACGCCGCCACGCAAAGCATATGCAGGTGGGCACTATATATCAGCTTTATCAGCCTATCAGCCGACGTGTATTTCCCGCTCGTCCATAGACGCTCCTCTGTTTACAAACATGTGCCGTCACGAGAAGACCGGTTCGAGGTTACCCAAGCAGCAAAATGTACTGAAAGTCGGGTGCAATAGGGGTGGACGGGTAGGTGGAATGCCTTGAAGAGTCTCGTGAAACTAAGGAACATCGATAAGACACATACCGTCCACCCCTATTGCACTCGACTTTCAGTACATTGTGCTGCTTGGGTATATTTTGCTGTGGTGGGCAAGGCGCGGGAAAAATACGTCGGCTGATAGGCTGATCAAGCTGATAGTGCTCACCAGCATGCTTGCGCGGCGGCGTTACGTAATCAATTATGAACGTGCGCTCTCTATCGTAGAAAAGTGACGAGTTAAAGTACGGCATTAATTTTCTAAATGGAATCCTGGTGCTCATGCTTCTGTGCACTAGAAGTACACTTTTGTATGATTTAGTACCTACGCTGTGATAAAGAAAGTAACAAATTGGGCAGCAATCGCAGCGTCTATACTCTCCTAGATTACAATTACTCCCCTTTTTTTCCCCTGAACCTGAAATTTAGTACCCCGGCATTGCAAATGGTCCCAAAGCTTCGCATAAAACATTATCTGTATTTTGAGACTCTTGTGTCGTGCCCCCTCCTTCAACGGCATAGTAATGAAATAAATAAATCAATAAACAAACTTCTGCGCATTTACTCCCCAGAAAGACCAAAACTACTCCCTTTTGTGCACTACGGCGCGTCAGCTTGGTTTCACGCTATTAACTTCATCGTTCGGCGGGCAAGTCTTACTTACTTTGCCACACATTACACATTCCGCTACTGACATTGCGGCGTCCCGCTCGATGGTAATAGCCAAGGTCGTGCCAATGGCTGGGAGGTGGTGGGTTCGAATCCTATCACCGGCTCTGTGCTTTCTGAGGTTTTCCCTCGGTTTTTTGAAGACTTTCCAGACGAATGTCGGCACAGTTCCACTGAAGTCGGCCCAGGACGCATACTAAACCCCCTGTCCCCCACTCCTTCCTGCTGTCCTCTCTACATCTGTCCACATCTGTACGCCGCTCGTAGCCACAGTTGCTTCGCGGCGCTAACACGACATTAAAAAAAAACATACTGACATTATCCCGAGACTTTGAACTCCAACTAGCGCCACAATTGCATAGTTTCGCGATTGGCCACAGCGCTGCAGCGACCACAGCTTATTGGTCGAGGGCGTAGAGAGCCGGAGACGCTGATGAGAGATCAATGTCGGTTAATTGCGATATATTACAATGCATCTGGGGAACGACGCCTCTAACTGGTAATGGATGGAGCGGGGCCGTCCTGGGGGGAGCGTGTTCCAAATGGCTTTTCACGTGTTTAAGGGATGTGATGTATGCGCGTTGCGCCAAGTGGGGGGATGAAAGCTGTGCCGAAGCGACGTGTTCGGTCTCTGCATTCTCTTGCACGAGTGTGTGTACGCGTAGAGATTATGTGGACTCTGATGTCGTTGGTTCTCAGGGATATGATCAGAAATAGGTAGACGAGGAAGGGTATTTGATGCGTGTATTTCTTTCTTTTTTTTGTAGTTTGGTGCACGTAGACTTTGTTTTCGCACTCTCTCTTTGTGACAGCTCTTTTTATTTTTTTTGTCATAGTTGTAAAATGCAGGGACGATGAACTTCAATTTCAAGCGCGCGTTTTCTTTTTTTTTTTTAATTCCGTGTTAGCGCCCCGAAGCAACTGTTGCTGTGAGCGGCGTACAGACGTGGGCAGATGGAGAGAGGACAGCAGGAAGGAGTGGGGGACAGGGGGGTTAGTATGCGTCCTGGGCCGACTTCAGGGGGAACTGTGCCAACATTCGTCTGGAAAGTCTTCGGAAAACCCACGGAAAACCTCAGACAGCATGCACAGCCGGTGACAGGATTCGAACCCGTGTCATCTCCCAGTCTCGGCGTGGAAGGCGATCATCCTGACCACTACGCCACGGGAGCGCTGGTGCGTTTTCTTAAAATCAATCCTAGGAGCAAAGGGCCTCCAGAGAATAGGGGGTCGCTCGTATTACAGAACCACCAGGAGCTACACTGGGTACTCGCCTTTAAAGCGTGCTCTGCCACATTACATGACAGCATGTTGAGAAGCTCGTGGTGCAAGACCTGGACATCCGCAAAGCTCCCAGCACCGGGGTAGTAGCTCTGGCAATCGCCGCTTCGCTATGGGATTTGGCGCTGGCTACCACTGTTCGTTACCACGTGATTTGTCGAAACCACGGCAATGTATGGTGGCCTGTGTTGACAACGACGAAGACGTACGGAAGAGGGTAGCGCGTGCTTAGCAACAGAAATGATGATAATAGTGTACATGTTATTTCCTGTCCCCAATAATGCTATGTGGCGCTTGCAGCGGCCACTAGCGTAAATAACCCATGACCGGGCTCTCCCATAGGCGATCGCCATATGTCCAGGTCTCTATAGTATAGAGTAGGTCGTGGCACCATGCGAACGGCTTGCTTGTGCTCTTTCAAAAACTGGTGATTACCGCCGGTTCACGACCTCGTCGTCAGCACATATGTTTCTGCTCGTGCGAACCTTCGCGACTAAAGATATCTCTATCCCTACGCCACTATACCCAAGAAGGTATAATTGTGGACGTGACGCAATTACCGGCAAGTGTAGAAAATTCTACCTTATCTTAGAGCGTATTTTTTTCAATCGCACGTTGTGCTGCTTTGAAGAAAAGGAGTAAGCTACAAAGCAATTGCAGCTTTTATTCCCCTAGATTGCAATATATACTCCCCTTTTTGTTCCTTTATCCCCGTAATTTACTCCCCATAAGCTTCGCATAAAGTTCCACGCATTTAGTCCCTAAAGAGACTAATGGAAGTAGCAAGGCACCTTGTCCCAAAAAAGACTAACACTACTTTTCTTTCTTTCTTGAAGTCTATATAGACAAGTAAGCGGAACATATTGTCACGTGAGTCACTCGTAATACGAACCGTCAAAATTCCAATGACGATGCCTCATACCCCTCCGGGCATAGCAATTGGCAAAACGGCTCCGGACATAGCAATTGGGCTCGTTATTTTATTCCCACCATCCCAACCAGCAATGGGGTAGAGTATCGCCTGCGGCCATGAAACTCCCCACTCTCCAAGGTCGAAAATAAAGTTGTTGTTGTTTGGCAAAACGGCAGCAGGAACAGCAGCTTGTGAACGCCTCTAATGAGATAGATGAGCTCGTTCCAATGAAGAAGGGCGGATATGCTGATCAAGGCAAATTTCCTGCACAGGACGCAGACGTGGGCTGGCTGGCGGGCGTCACCCGTCTGGCAGGGTGCGTGGCTGGCGGCGTTTTGGTGGGACACAAAAGGGTGTCACGGTCACTGTCTGGATTGTACGGGGCACATATACGGTGCGTGCTCAATCCTCGATCACTGGCAGATACTGCGCGCGGATCCGTATTTGCATGCAGAAGACCGCCGCAATTCAGCATGACCTTCCTACCATTGCGGTCCTTGTGCCCATAACTGCGCTCGCACTTCCTGGGCGTTCATTGTTGGTTGACTGGACGATGTGTTACAGAACTGAGCGATAACTCGAAGAATTCGTGTGTAAAGAATAAGCGGTATTGGGAAGGGTATAACTGAGGAATATGGTGACTAGCCTTTCTTCGTCTGAGGCCAGCATTGAAAGAACTCGCTGATCAGTGCCAGGGTTCGACCCTCCTTTTGGTCCTTCCGCGAAGGGGAGCGAAGACAGTGTTCTCTCTCCTTTTCAGGTGACCGGGGACACATCGATGCATAGATTAAAGCACTGAGACCATTTTGACGACGCATCACGAAGCGATGAACGTTGTGATCCCCCTTGTCCCCCACTCCTTCCTGCTGTCCTCTCTCCATCTGTCCACATCTGTACGCCGCTCATAGCTGCAGTTGCTTCGCGGCGCTAGCACGGGATTAAAAAAAAAACTTATCATAATTTTCACAGATCATAATGTGGATTCTTCTCTCACTTGGAGAACACATGTTGATACACTTGCGAGGAACAACAACAACGACTTTATTTGAGATGATGAATGGGGAATTTCGTTGCGAGGAAATTGTCATTGCAGTTATGTTATGTCATGCTTTGTTCCTTGCAAGACAGTGTGTGTAACTTTTTTGAATACTCACGTTTCTTCAGCTGAACTAATTTCGTAAGCTAAATGTTTTGCCTTTCCTCGATGCTGTCCGAGAACGTCAGGTACAGATGATCCGTTCAATAGTTGTTAAAAATCTGCCTTTCAGCAATGCCATCGGAAAATACAAGTGTCACACTTAATGATTATATGCCATATCGCCCTAAGAGTGTGTACGGTACACTGTTAATTGCTTGCTATGGCCAAAAAATCTGGAATACTTTGCCATCCGAGCTCAGATATATCAAATGTCCACGCAAGAAGATACGATAGTACATAGTTGGAATCTCTGTATATCTAATATCTATAGTATGTCTTTTACATGTTTGTTACATATTTGTTGTACATGCATTGAACGTTATTGTAATTCCTTTCTGTTTTGCAGGCATGTTTACTAGCTATCGCTATTGACCCTGCAGCATGAGTACTTGTATGGAGTAAAATAAAATGTAAAGAGTAAAGTAAAGTAAAAAAATATAAAAGAGTGAAGTAAAAGATTTGACATGATCTGAATTTGACAATATTGACCCTGCAGCATGGGTACCTGTATAGAGCAAAATAAGATATCGGTGTCTCAAATAGTTGCTGAAGTAGTCCAACCTGAAGAATTCAGACTAATATCACAATATTTGGAAATATGAATCTTCTGAATTTGACAATATTTGACATGATCTGAATTTGACGATATTGACCCTTCAGCATGGATACTTGTATAGAGCAAAATAAAATGTCGGTGTCACAAATAGTTGCTGAAGTAGAGCAACTTTAACAATTCAGACAAATATACATTATGAATCTTCCACATGCGGAGTTGCACGTGAAGTCAACAACCCCATTGAACCATTCAGCCTGCCCAATGTATCATCTGCTCACGTTCAAGTAAGCATCGTCCAAAACCGAAGCGCTACGACGAAATGTGGCTAGTATTCATGTTCCTTTTCGTTTTGCGCATTGGCAAGCGAGCGCAGACAAACACAGTGAGTGGAATCGAAATACGGCCAGCCTGTGTTCACAGCCATATTTCATTGGAAGGGGCGCAGAACCAATGATTCTGGCTGCCTGCCAGCGCCTATCGACGTTTCAAACGCTAACACTAGCGCACGTTGGCGCTAAGGGTTAGCCCCGTATTTGCGCCAGAGCTGCGCATCCCATCTGTGTGCGCAGGTGTTCGTTCGCACTTGGTGTAGGAAGGGGGAAAAATATTAGTGGCGTGGGAAACCCACCTGGTGCTCCTATACACATATAGTATATCGTCGCTATAACGAAATTGCGTATTTCGAATTATCGCTTTATTCGAAGTTTCACGATGTCTCGGCCGGAATGTATTCGTTTCGAACCGAATTATTCGAAGCCTCCAGCCAGCCGACTCCGTTTAGTGCGAACTGCGAGCTGGTGAAATCCCACAGCATTTTCTTTCTTCTTCTTCTTCTTTTTTAATCTATGCTCTTGGGTTAAAAGATTGAGAAGGTGATGCTCATCACCAAGGCATGTTTGCTGTCTGGCATGCCCGTTCCGCACCGTTCCCACCGTGTTTCGGCACGCTTCCGATGCCACTGTCACTGCTCTTCTGACACTTCCGTTTTGATCGAATTGTCTCTTATATCGAATTTCCCCCCCGTCTCGTTCACTTCGTTATAACGTGGTATCTCTGTATTTCGTGTCCATCTGAGAAAACGTCGTGACGAAAGAATACGGTGTGTGCTCGTTTTCTGACGAACAGTAGAGAAGTGAAAGCAAGTTAAACTCACTTTGTGCGTGCTGTGAATGAAAAAAAAAACAAAAAAAAACGGCAACCTGAATGCCGGCTGCTCCATAGATTCGCCATAGAGGTGATGACGGCTGCGCAGTCATCGCCTGTAAATGCCGGCTTTACCTGTCAGAGAAATTTAACGACATTTACAGGGTGCGTGCAGATAAACTCGAGTGGCATTTGCACACGTACAACTCGTGGTCTGCTTACCTGACGAACTTCCGGTGGCGCACGACGGGGCATTTTTGCGTGCGAAAGCTACAGAGAAATCCTGAAAGCCATACTCAGCGTGCAAAATAAACAAAGGCGACGAAAACATCAGATAGGGCAACATGGCGTTCTCAGGAGAGTTGTGTGCAGGTACCGCTAGGGACGCTACCGATGACCACCCATATGGGACATCGCTTCGATTTCTGAACCAATAGCTCCCCTAGTGGCACCCGAATACAATTTTCCTGAGACCGCCATGTTGCCCTATTCTGATACATATAAGCTGATGATTTTGTCGATTTACTTAGAACACCGCAAACTTTGTCCTTATTTTCTCTCTCTCTCTCTCTTTTATTTTTCTTTCTGTCTTTTCTGAATTAATGGATGCATACTTTTAGAAGAGCATTATTGTAGCTGTCCCCGCAAGAACTGTGCAGTGGACTGCTACAGTTTCGTTTTTAATGGCACGGGACACTTTTGCTGCCATGTTCAGTGTCACAGCAATAATAACAACATTCGCTCCGTTTTTTTTTATCTGTTTGTTGCTTCCGTACTAATAGTACGTCATACGCCTTGCATAGGCTTGCGATAGAGGTTATAGGTGAGAAACCGAAATGACGAGCTGAATTACTGGTTCACCTTCCGGGTAATGTCCCGCAGAAAAAAAAAAGAAAGAAAAAAAGAAACAAAACAAAGAGAAACTGGCAGATATGATTACATATATATGATATGATATGGTATAAGTTACAGTGCCATCATATTAACGACAACGATAGAGCTGTTGTTGTGCTCGCCTGTCGCATGGTTCGCCCTGTCGATTGTGTTCCGCAGCAAGATATTCTTTCGTGCGCAGATAGGTTCTAGGACCGCTAATAATGCCGCTATTCACCACAGCACACACACACGCAATACCGTCTCCGCCGCTGCCGTGGGGGACGAGAAGCCGGTAGAGCGAAGCGCTATATGTGGGAACTCGCCTTAACACCCTGACATGTGAAGCGGCAACCGCACTGCCGCTTCACACTTTTTCTCTGAAGCGCGTGGTCCCAACATCACAGCCAACGTGACTCTCCGAAATGACCAATCTGCATCGCGCGCCTTTTTTCGTTCCTGCTCTTCATCTCGCGCCAAGGGAGAGAAGGGATTTCGAAGATGCGACGTACGGACAGGATCTTCGCGAAAGTCAGCCCTTAACAGTTGTCCCGGTAAAAAAGAAGAAGAAGAAGAAGGAAAAAAAAAAAGGAGATAGAGAGATTTTTATCCGTGACTACTTTCATTATCTCATTCACAATTCACATAATTCACAATGAACGCAATGAAGCATGCAAATGAACTGTGTGACGCTATCGAAAAGTCTAAAATCCAGCCATCCGATCAAACTACAGCAGAGCAGTCCCTATTCGAAACATCACCGGTTCCCGACATCAGGCTTCTGCTGCATAGTATGTAACGCCGTGTAATTCATTTATGTGCTGCAAAATGAGGGGCACCTAATTCTACTATTCCAGAAGCTTAGTTCCAGGCTGCCGAACTTCTCGTTCATAATTTTTTTTCTTCCGGCATGATGTGCATAGTAGCAGGAACGACTGTTGCAGGTTAAGCGAATGCTTATCCTTTCGCCGAAAGAATTTTCACTGTTCTGCCATGCGTTTTCGTTGTCGAAATGAGCCGCTGATAAGCTCACGCTGATGTAGACTAGATTAGATTAAACGAGATAGAAAAATTTAGAGTTGTTAGACACGACAGGGCAAGGTCCGACGACTTCTATAACAGTGTGCCTTGTTCCAGCTTGCTTATGTATAATTTTACGTTTTGTCTTTGCAGTGTTCGCAACTGGGCATGGCGGTTTGGCACAGAAATTTCCAATCAAAGTTTATTTGCGTCAAATTACACCGAGATTAAAGAAGTGAGTATCAATTTCCTGCCAATTTTGCTTTTACGACATGCTCATATTTTGTACGACGTCCATTAGTGGTAGGGAGTATAATAAATGAGAATTAAATCAGTCATGTATGTGTATCAACAATTTTGGAGCAGTGTGTAGACAAGGCGACATGGCGAGCTTACGACAAACAACAACAACGACAACAATAGCAGCTACATGCGTGACGATGGGATGAGGTGTGTTCCACAGCAGGAATACCCTACGAATTGCGATACCCTACCTCAGTGTATGTGGGCTAATACAGGGTGTCCAGCTAACGTGCACCAGGGTCTAAAAAACACGGTGCGTTATAAACGAATGAAATCTGCAGAATATTGCGAGGAGTCGCGTGCTCTAATCGCCTGTATTTTTTTTCATTGCGTCTGATTAATTAATTTGGCGCAATTAATTAGCTAACTTTCTAGTTATTCGTCTTAGGGCCGAGATGTAAATTGGGAAGTTGAAGAACGTGTCGGAGAAACACCCATCGCAATTGTTTCCTGCAGTGTACGTCTTCCGTGGACTTTTTTTTTCTTCCTGGTAGGTGAGCTCTTACCTGAAGGTCGCTTCTCGGAAGATAACGGATGTAGTAGTTCTTCTGCACGCATGAGAGCTCCGAAATCGAGGTGCGTGCGTAGGTGCGCTCGATTCGTGTCACGTGGTACACTCTCAAATTTCGCTTAGCGGCCTTTCTGACCAGGAAAAAAAAAAAAAAAAATCTCCACGCAAGGCGCACACGCTCTGCAAATTTCCAATTCACATCTCGTCCCTAAAACTAATAATCGCGCCTAATTAATTAATCAGACACCATGAAAAACATGACACCATGTAGGCGATTACAGCACGGGACCGCTCGCAGTATTCTGCAGTTTTTATTCGCTTATGACGCACCGTGTTTTTTTTTAATACCCCGGCGCATGTTAGCTTGGACAACCTGTATACAGGGTGCTTGCTGTAACGTGTCCCGAAATTATATTTAAAGCGAGCCATAAAAGAAAAGCAAGTGGTACATTTCTGCTACTTGAGTAAGAAACAGGCACTGCTTCACTAGTAGCACCTGTTTCTTAGTCAAGTAGCTGAAAAGTAGCGATCGTTTCTCTTTTATCGCTCGCTTTAAATAAAATTTCTGGACACGTTAGAGCAAACACCCTGTATAAGTGGGACAGCGATGAAGGAGATGAGATATATACACACGCACATGACGCAACACATAGCAAGTGTGTTCTATGACAACAGTCGCGTTCAACTTAAGAAGGAAAAGAAATCTAGTCCGTCAGCTCTCGAAATATTACTGCGCCGCAGATAGGATGGTTGGACACAGAGAGGTCACGCTCCCTCCTGTGCCAGATAATGTAATGCACAATGCTCACTCTGCTGACCGCACTGACTGACCGCATGGCACTCCGCTGCACCAGAAAGTGCGCTCCTCTACTGATGGTGGCGCTGCATTATTTCTCCTGCGGCGCTATTGCGTCACCTTATCTCCAACGGCGTATGTAGTTGACGGACTAGATTTCTTTTCCTTCTTCACGACTATACACGTGTGGAGGCGCCGTAACTGCCGGGTTAGCAGTTCATCCAGTCGGCCACATTTGATGTAGTGCGATGAAGTCCCACAGATCACATTTCCGCACTCACGCAAGAGTCACTGAGGTCACTTGATTGATTGGCTAAAGGAGCCCAAGCAGACCGGCGAACTTCATGATCTGTTGAAGAGTTTGCGACATGGCATTATAAGCATCGGATTTTTTTTAGAGCAAAATTTTACGAGTGAAATTTTAAAAAGGAATGGCTATACTGAGTTCACAAGTTTTTCTTTTCTAGCGTAATTTTTGCCTTAATTACTTGTAAACATAACCCGATATCAGCTAATAATTTCAATTACCATAAAATTAATTCGTGAGCCTTAACGTACGAAACTTCCCAAGCGCAATTTTTATTGCGAGAGTCTCTCAGTGCCCCCGTGTCGTAAATTTTAGTCATTTATCTTTTTCCTCCAAACTTTCCTTCTCAAAGGCTGCCATTGCCCAGACCCCCTTATGGTTTTTCTGACTCCCGCTTTTCTTCTGCTTCAACTTTGATCCCCACGAGCTAAAACATACAAAAGCGCGGTACCCTCTTCAAGGCAGCGAATGAGATCAAGTTCCTCCCACCCCGTACTCTCCCTTCTCTGCCTTACTCGGCAAAAATCTCTGCTCTAATAAAGCAACAAATAATAACAAAAAAAAAGCTTTCCGGTAACTGTGAGAGAGAAAACGAGATTCATTCCACCTGTTCTCCATCCGAAAATCTGGCCCCCGATCGGAAATTGAATTTCCATAAGGCAAAACGGGAATCGGTCCTTTATTTTCCTTTCCCGGATCAGCAGATACGATGGATGGGGGAGAAAAGGACGAAAGAACCACACGAAGAAGAATGTTAAAAAAGAGTCTCCACGATGAAGATGAAATGCTTGTATACTGGTTTGAAAATGTACTTCAATGTGTACTTCACAGTGAAATGTAAACGACGGTGAACAGATTTCGTCACCGGCATACCCCGAGAGAAGGAAATTTGTTCTACGCAGCGTGTCTAACGAACGAGAAAGTGTCATTTAATTCTCACAAATGGGGTACGTGACCTAAAAACTATTCTTTCTAGCAGCGCAAAATAACGACGACGCAAGAAAGACAAGATGACACATCCGCTGTCTGATATGAAGCGGATGTGATTGTTTGATTGATATGATTGACGTGTGTCGTCTCGTCTTTGCTTGTTTGTTTCGTTTGTAACGAAAAAAAAAATGAGGAGAAATAGTCTCGTCTTTCTTGTGAACGTTATGAGTAGTTTCAGCCCATGCCAGATACCCCAACTGCGAACATTGGTTGATCTAAAAAAAATCAAACGTCCTGGGTAACACACGTAAGTATTTTTTTTTTCACACACTATCATCGGTTTTATTCGTGTCACGCACTAATTCAGCTAATTCTGTTAATTGAAATCGAAAATTTGCCAAGCTAAGATTTAAATGTTTACAGTTACAGACATCGCATTGAATTACTTATAATTCGGTAGAGGGGGCAGTGGGCCGCACCTCATATGGCGAATTTCCCCATAAAGAAAAATATGTACTTTCTTTCCATTTTTCGAGTTCAGTTAAGAAAATTAGCATAATTAATGCGTGACACGAATGCGAGCTACAGTAATATGTGTCAAAAGTAATTGCCAGCGTTACCCAGGCGGTTCCAAATTTTTATGTTGCGCAACCTATTTTTAGGAATTAAATGACACCTTCTCGTTATACACTCTCTTTGTATCCCGCATGTTTTTTTTTTTTTCCTTCGAATCGTTTGGGTGTGGACTAATGGGTAGACATAGGAGAATTGATTTATTGATATGTACAAATGCAAGATAACATCAAGGTACGCTGGGTGTCACCTGCGTCGTGGGCGCATAAATTTTGTTATCCGGCTGCCGTGGGGGGCATTGGTATTCTCTCTATATATGCCTACCTTCTGTGTCGATTAAAGAAGTTCTTAGTTGCTAGTTGCGCGCGGTCCTCTGTTCTTCGTGTAACGTGTTCCTCGTCCCCTTATTGGCGCTTTGTTATCATTATGAAGTCGATATTAGTTTTGAAGTCACGATTTCTGAACGATGTGTAGCTTCGAGTAATAATTGTCTGCTCTTCCGATTCCACGTGGCATTGACCTTGATCGTAATATGCCTCCAGAACTTTGAAGAATTCAAGGCCGACGCTCACTATAGAGACATCGCTCAGCTTACAGAGAAGATTCTAAGAGACCTCGGCAATTTAGTGTCCTTAAAGATAGAATCCCTCAAGGTAAGAGATTGTTACTTTACATCTATGGTACCCGTCGTAAAAGCGTCTTATAACATTACTTCCCTTTTGCTCCATCCTCCTTTTACCTCTTGTTTCCTTGCCTGTTTACTCTCCGTGTTCATCCCTACCTTCTTGTCTTTGGATTCCCTTTTGAACTGCTTTTCGCTTTTACTTCTCTCTCTCCACTTTCTTCTCTTCGTTTATTGACATCTGCTTCTCACCTTCCATCCGCCACCGTTAAAATGTCTTTCTTATCACCTGGCACCACTCTCTCAACTTCCATATGTCTTGTCGCCTATTCCGTCCTTCCGGATAAATGTTCTCACGCCCTTTCCATATATCCCTATTACTTGCATTTTTTCCTCTTTTTTACTTCTAATTCATCCACGTCTTATTTACATGTTGTTCATACATTTACTGTTATGGTATTGGCCTTCTGCACACGTGTTCTCGCATTATATAATGCATTCCCTTCTATTGCTTCATTTCCGTCCTGTCTGTTGCTGTGTTTCCTGTATGTAACCTCCTCCATTTCCTTCTCTTATTTCATTCTATCATTTTTTGTTCAAACCACTACTCCTACATCGCCTCCTGCATTTAACCTTTCTCTTTACCCTTTCTCTTCGGTACACCTCCCCTCTGTTACCTTATTATAACCTTCCCTCTTGCACTTTGTCAAACCATTACTCCTACATCGTCTACTGCGTTTCATCTTTCTCTTTACCCTTTCTATTCGGTACACCTCCCCTCTGCTACCCCTACCATCTTTCACATCCTTCTTTCACATCCTTCTTCCACATCCTTCTTCCACATCCTTCTTCCACATCCTTCTTCCACATCCTTCTTCCTCATCCTTCTTCCTCATCCTTTACGTTTCCTTGTCCTTGCCTCCCCTTTCGTGCTGCTCCTCCTTCTGCGCTTCTACGGTATGCCTGTCCTTTCCATAATCATTCTCCTCCTCTACTATGTTTCAACAATCTGTCCTCCATTTGTCATATTCAACCTTCTCCTATGTTTCTTTGTTCTAACCTCACCTTTTCTTCCACCTCGTTCTTCCTTACGTCTTCATCCTTTTCTATTTCAACTACTTCCTCGTCTCTCTCTTTTTCCATTTCTATCTCCTCTCTCTCTCTCTCTCTCTCTTTTTAGCCCTTAATCCAAGAGGCCGAGGCGCACGCCAAGGAACACAAGTACAGTAACGACATAGACGTGAGTTTCTCCCGCCAATTACACTTTGTCTCGAGGCTCTTCTAAAGAAGCCACTGCTGTGCTACTGGCCTTCAAGTGCCTGCAAAGAACAATAGACGCAAAGAAGGCACTCGTCTGTTGCGCCGTCTTCTCATTTGGGATATGTAGCCTTCGCGAACTACTTGTGGCCTTTTTATGACTGCAGGCAGTTTTTGCGCGGTCGTTCCCTTCATAAGGGGAGAGTACTTTGAAACAGTTCCCTAACGAGGACATTAAATAAAAAAAAAAGTATCGAAAGGCAACGAATAGAGAAAGAGAAAAGGGGGGCCTGCAGTCGGCGATGCTTGCTTCATGAAGTAGATCGGATGTCTGAGTTTGTTACGTACATCCTTTACTTTTGAAATTCTGGTTTCAGTTTTTTTCTTCGTCTCTTTTTTCTTTCCTTTTCTTTCTTTCTTTTTTTTTTTGTGTGTGTGTAGGCAAGACGTGTCTGATGAAGCCGCGTTCGTGAAAGAGAGAGAGACAAAAAAAAAAAAAAAAAAGAGATTGCGAGATATCAATATAACGAGGTGTTATTTTGCGCTCCGCTTCCTGTTGGCTTCCTTCTGCGTGATATACTGTGTTTTCGTGTTGGTGTCAGCGGGAGGATTTGTCTGTCGCTATGGAAGATGCCTTCGTAGCTATCCTTTTGAAACTTTAGTGGGGGAAATAAGAGTAACGAATGTTAAGTAAAGAAAACAGGAATGTAGGTCCTAGATATACAATTAAAAGTCCAGTATCGGCTTTTTATCCAGACGCCTACTTAAACGTTTGGCCAGCTGTGCAGATTACGTGTCCCGTCGTTATGTGAGGCGGGACCGCCTCTTCTAAATACTCTCTTAAAATGCGGAATAAGTAAAAATACATTATCCTTTTCGGCTCAGAAAAATTCACACGTGTCGTCGTACCAGGATAAGACATGCCGTTGTTACCAGAAGCCTTTTTTTTTGTCATTGCGTGCAGCTTGTAGAGGCATTATACTCAGTTATTTCAGATTTCTGTTTTTCGGTAACAGGGTGTAATTTATTTATTTATTTATTATGCCCTCAAGACCCGTTGGGCATTACAGAGGGGAGTGGGAAAAGAAAATACAAAACAGTAATAAGTAACAGTGAACAAAGGTCAGTATATCAAGATACTCAATTAAAATGTAACAGATTGATAATACAAGAGCTAGTGAGTTGGGAGAGTTTACATCAAGGTCCACAGGTTGATATGAAACTACATGGTGTTATTGTGAGTCAAAAAAGGAACATAATGCAGAGCGAAATCGGAAGTGATCGCGAATGTGTATAATCACTAGGAAGGTGGTTCCACTGAGCAGATGTGCGGGAGACGAAAGGCTGCAGGATTAGTGTGGTATGACGTAAGGCCTATCATGTGTTGATGATCAATCTGAGATGAAATATAAGTGGGAGGAGGTAGAAATTCACCACGCAGACAAGGCAGGTCGTAGTAAAGTTTGTGAAATAAAGATAAACGAAAGATTTTACGGCGTGAAGCAAGGGCAGGTAAGGCAAGAGTGTTCTTTTTATTGTACTAATACTCGCTGTGCGGGAATAATTACGAGTAATGATACGCGCATAATTATTTTGGACAAGTTCGATTGCATTAATTAGTGTGGCAGAGCTAGGATCCCATATGGAGGCAGAGTATTCTAATTTCGAACGCACAAGAGACTTATAGAGCAATGTTTTTAGGGATAAGGGGGGCTGAAGAGAAGTTGCGACGAAGGTAGCCTAACATGCGGTTTGCGTTGTTAATTATGCTCGTTATGTGAAGACCAAGGTACTTGAATGGTGAAACATTTTCAAGAGTGATATCGTTAAGATAGTAAGTGGAAGGAGGCAAAATATTAGTTCGAGATATGCGCAAGACTTTACATTTATTAATATTTAATTTCATTAACCAAGTGTCACACCATTCAGAGATAGCAGTTAAATCTTGTTGCAACAAAGAAATATCGTTAGGATTAGTGATTTGACGAAAAATTACACAATCATCCGCGAATAAATGAATGTTACAGGAAACACAGTGAGGTAGGTCGTTGATGTAGATTAAAAACAAAAGGGGACCAAGGACGGAACCTTGAGGAACACCTGAGTGGACTGGGCTAGGCATGGAGTCATAGCCGTTAGCTGTGACGTACTGTGAACGGTTAGACAGGTAGTAATGCAACCAAGACAGAAGATTATGGTCAAAATTTAGTTTACTTAGTTTAAGTAATAGAAGTTTATGACATACTTTATCAAAGGCCTTAGAGAAATCGAGAAATATACAGTCAGCAGAAGAGTTGCGATCCAAAATTAGGTGAAGTTTATAAGTAAAAGAAAGAAGTTGTGCTTCACAGGAAAACTTTTTTCGAAACCCATGTTGTGCGTGAGAAAAAAACAAGTTTGTTTCAAGAAAAGAAGCTAAATGTGAGAATAAAACGTGTTCTAACAATTTGCAGGGGAAGCCGGTGAGGGAAATAGGACGATAATTAGATGGCGAAGATTTACTCCCGGATTTGTGTATTGGAACCACCTTCCCGACTTTCCAATAATTAAGAATTGCACGAGTGTTGAGAGACTGCTGGAACAGTTTGGAGAGTATGATTGATGTGTATTGCACAGTGCTCTTCAAAAACTTCGTATTGATTCCGTTAAAACCACAGCTTGACGAAACCTTCGGATTACCGATTAGTTTGATGATGCCACTAGGTTCAACGATTATGGGCTCCATTGGAAAATAGTCGCAAGTTCGTAGAATAGGAAGTGAAGATGTAGTATTCAGAACAAAATTATTTATCTAAAGAACTATGTAACAATTTATGCAAGAAAAGTTTGTTTCCGAAAGGCTTCGCGTAGACATGACAAACTAACGACGATCGTTTTTTTCTTCTTCTTCTTCTTCTTCTTCTTCTTCTTCTTTCTTTATGGTAGTATACATACTTGAATGCGCGCAAAGTGTATCCGCCGAACACTACTCCCGAGTTTCCCGAGGATGTCACCGATGAAGAGAAGAGAGAATACTTACCCTTGGAGCTCAAAATGCACAGCAACTTTCAGCCATTTGCCGTCAACTTTTCCCAGAGCGCAGTCCACGTCGCCACGAACATCTACGGCAAAGGTAAGTCTTCAACTTGGGTAGCGTTCTTTTTCTCACTGGAGGCGGAGTTTCTTTTCATGCGTTAGCATTAGGAGTGTCAAAGTGGGAAAAGCTGTATGTATGTGTGTGTGTGTGAGATGGTGAAGCCGAGGCAGAGGTATAAGTGGAGATGTAAAGGAGAGATAAGAGGGTAAATTTAAATGTAGGTGAATGATATGAAATTGAGGTAGTTGACGGTAATGAAGAGTAAGCGGTAAGAGCAATTAAAGCAAGAAAGTTGAGTTTAAAGGTAATGAATGTAAGATATATGTAATTAAGAGAAAGATTTAATGAAATTAAAGATACCGAGGGCTACCGGAGGTAATTAAATGTAATTAAAATAATTATTGTCAATTAACGGGAAATTGAGAGTAATTAAAGCAAGTAAACGTAATTAAAGGGAATTACATGAAATTCAAGGTTACATTCGGCAACAGGGTAATTAAAAGTAATTAAAGAGTCAAGTTAAGACAAAAGGGTAATGAAAGTAATTTTGGCTAATCAAAGGTTAATTAAAGGGACTTACATACAGTAATTGAAAGTGTCGACCCGGAAGTCAAGTACAGACCGGAAAAGGCGCTTAATGCTAACGCATTACTCTCGCACTTACCGTTAAATCCCCACAGATTTTTTTTTCTTCCAAAAACAGATACTGCTTTTAGAGTTATCGGTGAGACGGTCTCCAGCCAAGCATACTTTAAGACAAGGAGTAAATTAGGAAGCACTTACAGCTTTTACAGTTCCCTAGATTGCGATTGCTCCCCGTAATAGTTCCCTGACCTTGAAATGTGCTCCCCAGCACTGGAAATAGTCCCTACACTGCGCGTGAAGGAGGTAATAACCGTGACAATGCATCTCTTCCCCAAAAGAAGTATGCGCTTTTTTTTTCTTTTTCACTAGACTGTAGGTAGTGGTACATGCGCGACAGTGGCCCGGTTTCCCCAATGCTGGCTAACTTTGAACCGAGATCAAGGGTTGCTAAAGCTTGAAGCTAACGCTCAATTGTTTTTTTTGTTTTTTTTACAAACTTTAGTTTGTGACGTGATGAATGTTTCAATGGCAATAACTCCCTTCAGTGTAGCAGAGCTAAGTGTTCAGTTAGGTTAAGGGACCGTTGATCTGGGTTTAAACGTTAATCGGCGCTAGTGAAACCGATCCACTGACATGTGACACGAATCAATATTTGATGAGCTAATTGAGTTAGTGATAGTGGAGCAGGTACAGGGTGAGTCGAGTCCGAGATGGCTGTAGAACGCTCAAAACTATGACACTGAAGCTTTCTAAGTTTAATATGTACAAGCTTTCGCGTGGTGGACCACGCTTCATCATTTACAGAATGAAAAAAAATTTTTTTTTTTTCATTTTTCACACGTGATCATACCTGATGAAGCGTGGTCCTCCACGCGAAAGGTTACACATATTAAACTTAGAAAGGTCAGTGTCATTGTTTTAAGTGTTCTGAAGTTATTGACAATTAAAGTATGAATAGGCACTTCGAAAAAAACACCCCCAAGTGAGCGGCGCAAGGCATCTTGGGATGTTTGAGAGACGCTGCTCTGTGCGTGTGCTCTTTTTTTGCATATTTTTTCCGTTCCGTTGCAACTGGCAAATTCCAACACAAAACGCAATCGAACGATTACGTTTCACAGACAGATGCAGCTAGAGCGTCTGCGCATGCGCCGGCAGCAGTAAACAGGAAACTGGCGCTCCAACTTCCCATGATCCGTCGGGCGCTACAGGTGGCGCTGGCTTTTCTCAAAGGGTCTATTGCTTCTCTTGCATCATTAAAATAGCCTCGCACCACCACATCGAAGATAAAAGAAGGAATTTACGAAAGCTATCTGTCCGTTCTCTGTATTTCTCTATCTTATTTTGCATCCGACCTTCGTAGAAGTGATCCACTGAAATTCCGAAAATTCATCCCAGCGTTAGCTGCGTTACCCGATTGTAGAAACAAACGAAGCTTGTCCGAAAGAAATCAGATTTACTCCCTTCGAAGCGAAGGCGAGAAAAGCTGCGATGCAGAAACATTGCCGACGGCAACGACGTAAAAGGATCCGAACCGTATTGCCCAAAGTATAGGGTTCACTCACAAAACAACATTGCTTGACGTTAGCCCCATTTTATTTTTTTTTATTTTTTTTTGCACAATGTTTTTTTGACATTTTTCTCTAGCTCCGCCGGTTCTCAATGCGATCAAGTGGTCCGAGGGCATGAACTCTCGGTTTCGCAACAACAGGGTCATGGACCCCTTCATCTCGTGGCAGTTCTTCTGCAGCAGCACGGGCTTCCTCAGGGTCTACCCCGGTAAGTTATACCCCTGCCACACGTGCACAAAAAAAGAAAAAAAAAAAGAAGACGTTGGAGAGTTTTAGTGCATCGTACGCTATCGCCTTTGCGTACGTAAGGGATAGCGCTGATGGTTCTGCGCACGCCCATAACAGAAAGAGAGCTTTGCGCAATGCGCAGAACCACCAACGCTATCTGTTACGTACGCTATCGCCTTTGCGTACGATCTACTAAAACTCCAAGTGCGTATAATGAGTTCAGTATTACTGTCATTCGTGCCGTGCTTTACGGAGATATTTAATGACATTCGTCCGAATGACATTTTCCGCGTAATGAGATCGACACAACTCATTCGCCCATGAAACGTGTACACTCGTTCCCATTGTCTGAGGACAAGGGCAATATAGAACGTCTATAAAGCCACTCTCTATAGTGCGCACCGGGCAAAGTTACACAAAAACGAGCATTATTTTTTAGCAAAATGCCTGGCGTTGTCACCGCTCTTTTCTTTTCTTTTTTTTCATATTTGCTTTTGGCGTAGCCTGCCACCTGACAAGCAAGATAACAGCTTTCCGACACAATACAGACCATCGATTATGAAATACAGCAAATTTTCTCATTTTTAGGGATATTATGGGTACTTCCAATCTCATTAAACACGTTTACGCTCTTCAAGTGTCGCGTCTTTTACGCGGCTAGTGGGAAACACGCATCGACGCCATGGCGTTTGATGTCATTGCAATCTGACGTGTAGCACGACTTTCGTAAGAAATGGCATTCGTGCCTCGACCGATATTACACGCTAATGTCATTTTTTTTCTGACCATGTGGCACGGGTGTTACCTCGCACTACAAAAGTCGAGTGGCGTAGTCCATCTTTTCGTGCCCTTTTACAACCCCTTTGTAATTTTACCTGGTATGACTTACGGGCCTGTTGTGCGTAGGCGTAACGAAAATCGCGCTTCCCACTGGTCCTTGATACTCTTAAGTACCCTGGCATTAAAAACTGCCATTTTCAAGATCTGGAATACCTTGGAATTTTTCACAGTCCTTTAAAAAAAACCTTGAGTTTGCATCCTTTTCTTGATGCCATGGAACTGCTAGTGCAAATTGTCCGAAGTCAGAACTGTGGTTTCAAAACCGCAGGAGTTAGTGCTCTTCCCAATAGGAAGCAGCAGCAAGAAATTCACGGCACACTCAGTTGTATTAGTCAACTTTCCTCTCTGTCCTATGGTGGTTAACATTCAACAGTCGTCAGACACATCTGTGAACTGATCACTATTGTGCAGTTCCGGTGTATTCTCTCATGTGATACCTGAAGCTTGTACATGTTTTTATTTTTTTGCTGAATATTGAAATCCCGGTAATAAACTGTGTTTTCTATCTCAGACAAACTGAAGGCTGTATCATTAAGAGGCCCTTGAAAGCCCCTGAATTTTTGTTCAAAAATGCTCGTTGAAGATGTTCAAGATCACGTTCAAGATGCTTGTTCAAAAATTCAGTGAGAACCATGAACTATATGCTTAATAGCTACCCTTTTTTTTACACTTATACACTCATAAAACTGAAAATATGTCTACTCTATTATAAGTATATTCTATTACAGCTCCGCTGTAGCAGTCGGTTTCAACAGTTTTAATGTGAGTTGCGCGAATTCATTCTTGGTGCCGGCAGGTGTCACCCGAGAAAACACGATGTGACCGGAAGTAGTTTTTATTCCCGCTTTAATTTTAGTTGACAAAATTGCCCACCTGGTATCTGACTTGCTCCCTCAGAACACTCGTAAGGTGTGCTTTATAATGTGTTCTATGCCGTGACTGCATTGCAGGATTACCTAACGGTCCCACCTGCAAGCTGCTCTGAATATTTGTGTGTCAGTGAGAACCATTCTCTTCTCAGAAAAGCTCAGCATAGAAAGGCATTGACATGTCTTGAATAACCCCACATTGGGAAGCCGACGAATTCTACCGATCTTCGCAAAGGCCATTGTTAGAATTGATTCATTCCGCACATTGAGACGGCCCGCATTAGGAAATGCCGCTTCACCTTTACAATCGTCTTAGTGCAGTGAAGTACTCTTCACAGGCGCTTTTAACTCGATGCTTTTTTAAGTGGAGCTTTCCTCTCTCTTCTGCAGCCCTCAAGTGGGTGGACGACGGCCCTGATATGTATGAGTGTCGAACAAGACCATGGTATGTTTTTTTAAAATACATAATTTGCGCTGACGCCTCTTTCCAAAGTGTGTTCTTTCAGTTACCGCTTGCTTTCGGGCGACTCGGTAAGGCAAAAAAAAAAAAAAAAGGAAGAGAGAAATGAAGAAAGGGACAGGGAAAAGTATAAAATCGTCGGTACTGCGTTGGAGCTAGTGGTACTAAACAAGATCGCTATTCTCGAGTATTTTGGCTCCATAATATAAGTTTAATGGATCCCAGCCATCTATTTTTAGTCGGTCGCAGCAGTACACATTACCAGATCTGTAGCTGTCTCGTACTTTTTTTTTTTTTGCTTTTCTGCTTATTTATGTTGCCATTTCTTTACGACCGGGCTCTCTACCGAATGAACCTGCGGCTCTTCACACAGTGTTTTTATATTATTTCTGGTCTGCGTTCGTTTTAGTTACTACTGGAGGTGCTGTGGTAGCCGTCCCAACCTCTTCGGGACAACAAAGTTGTCCCAGTGAGAACATCTGTTCCTTTCGGTCACCTGATATCGTATCCGTTTTCAGAACAAAAATCCTTTCGATAGATCGCCCGCAAAAAATTCGTGAAGGAACGCCATTTTTTTGTTCATTGCGCTTCTTAGAAGACGCGTCTTTCCTTCACCCCCAATGTGAGAGGGAGAAAGAGCACGCTATCGCCTCTCGCGTCCTGGAAAAAGATTAAAAGGAAACAGGAAATGCAACCCAAGATAAGGCCAGTTCCGATAGAGTCACCCGATACATTTGTTTTTGTTTTGTTTCCGCAAGTTAAAGCTCATTTTCGACGCATGAGGCGGCACTGTACTCCTTTCCCCTCTCACGTTGGGGATGAAGGAAATACGCGTCTCCGAAGATGCGCAATAAACACAATAAAGAAAAAAATGGCGTTCCTTCACTAATTTTTTGCGGGCGATCTGTCGAACGGATTTTTGTTCTGAAAACGGCTACGATATCAGGTGACCGAAAGGAACAGATGTTTTCATTGGGACAACTTTGTAGCTTTTATAATTAAAAAGTTAATTAATGAAAGTTAATTAAGGCATTGCCTTTGGACTTTGCTAATGCCCTCCTAGGGAGTGCTATATAAGTTTATATATATTTTTTAAAGATATGGTTGCAGTTAGCTGGGACACCCTGTATACGAATCACACTATACAGTAAATTTTTACACCATTCATTATCTAACTGATGTTTTTGCGAATAAACGCCCTTTTTTTATTTCGGACACTATTTTTTTACACGTTCCTGCTTGTGAAAAGGGCGTCTTTGTAAGTCAACGTCCGTTTTTTCACACGCTGAACCGAAAGGTGTAGTAAGAGCGTTGAACAAAGGTGTTTGCGAAACAACCATCTGAAAGTGTGTTTTCAATTGAATTTCGCTAGAATATGCCCTTCGAAATGGCGCCTTTTATAGAATACACTACAGAACAACTTTTCTGTATGGCGAGAAGCTTACAGCACAAAGGTGTGTTTCATATAGAACAGGACATTTACGGCTGAGAGGGCGTAAAAAAAAAGTTTGATTCAAGTTAGACGCGCAACATTGAAGGCTGCCGTCGTTGTGTAGCGTGACGTTGTAGTATGACGTTGTTGCGTAGGTACGTGCAAGCTGCAGCGTCTGCCAAAGACGTGGTGATCCTATTGGACGGCAGCGGATCCATGATGGGCCTGCGCAAGGAGATCGCACGCACAGTCATCATCAACATCCTCGATACTCTCACCGATAACGACTACGTCAGCATCTTACGGGTAAATGGCCAGCTCTTATTTTGGCTACAGGCTATTACCGACACACTTCCGACGTCTCTAATGGGTTCGGCCTGCCACCGCTGTTCCTCTTTAGCTTCTCTGATCGTACCAAACACTTTTTGCGTGACTTTTCTCTTCCAGTGTCTTCTTTGCTGATGTGCCTTTTGGTGGCGTAGTTTTTTTTTCTTCTCTTTTCTTTTTTTTTAGTATGTTGCCAGTTTGCACTTCGCCTTTTAGTATTTGCGTTAGGAATGCAATCATGCAGTGTTTTTTTTTTCTGACCCTGGATTTTGCCGATATTAAGATTACAGATTTTTTCTTTAATGGAAGCGAGGTCTTTCTATACTAAACTACCTCTCATAAAAAGGTACTGCTTACGACACGTTTTGTCTGGTATCGCCTGTGAGTAGTTCTGCAGCCCATATTTATTTGGTTGCCTTCGGAAATGATGTTCCAATATTATATTTAAAGGAAGACCATATGCTGCACGTGTTTATTACTCAAAATAAATGATCTTGCAACACCTGGAGATTTGAGATGGGATAAACCACAGGGTGCTGATTTCAGAGAAGCGTGTCGCAAGCAGTACATATCGCGTGGTACTGAAAGGAGCAATGAGGTCCCCCTTCATAGTTTTTTTGTTTTTCCGTTTTCTCTGCAGCGTATTGTATAACAAGTAGCTAGTTTTAGTGAATCGTATTCACAAAAGCGGTTCGCGAACGGTATTGCGAACAGCCAATGAGAAGACGGAGTGATCCAAAATGGAATCATCTGATTGGACAGCGAAAAAACTTTTCGTAAACCATCTGAGAGGCAGCCATAGAGTAAAGCTAGCCAATAGAGAGTTTCAGTAGATCGTTCTTACGTACGTAAGGGATAGTGCTGATTGCTCTGCGCACGCCCATAACTCAAAGACAGCTTCGCGCAGTGCGCAGAACCACCAACGCCACCCCTTACGTACGCTAGGACGATAGCGTACGATGTACTAAAACTCTCTATTAACATGCGTTCTTGCGCAAGTACCATTATCGTAGGTACCTTGTTGCGCACGCGAAAGATTTTCGATCTGCCACAACGTCTAGAAACTCTTCCCCTTCTTCAGAGAGAGCGTAAGTAAATGAGTGGTGCTGACGTCACTCTATGACGTGGTGAGTCCGCCGCGAATGGCGTCGCGCCTTGTCCGTAGCAGATTTCAATGATCATTGAAACCAGTAGCCTTTGAACACGCACCTAGCACCACCTAGTGTGTAGTGCGTCAACCTGTTAGGGAGAATTAGATACACTGCTCTTTGAGGAGTTGACACGTTACACGCTAGGTGGCGCTAGGCGCGTGTTCTATGGCCGTTGGTTTCAATCATGATGGACCTTTTCACAACGCTTCTGCGCATGCTCTGTGGCTACGACGGCGCCGAAGATGGCTCCCTACATATGCAATGGATGGCGCCAATATGGCGCCGGCTTTGCTTTGGCGCGCGCCGATTGTGTTTCGCTGGACAGCCGCCAGGATACGACGCGAGTGTGAAAAAGGTCCAATGGACCTTTGACAGGTCCATTAAATCCACAGGTCTGAATGGTCCACAGGTCCGAATGGTGACACTTTAGTGGAAAATGAGAAATCACGATTGCTCGCTACGATGATGCCACGTGACACGGACTTGGTTACGTCATACCAGGAGATCGGGCCGGACCTCCAAGGTCACGTCACACCGCTCCTGGTTGCTTTCTCAGGGCGTTTTTGTAAGGCCCATTTCACAATAACATTTTTGTCGTCCATTTGCTTCAAAAATCGAACCTAATGTCAATCGAGCCCCGTGGGTTCTAATGGGTCCGTTTTGGCTCCGTAAAAAACACGGACGAGAGCAACGTTAGTGTGAAACCGGCCTAAATGTAATCGCGTAGTGATAAGATACTGTAGAGCGAAAATATTGTGCGTGATGGTTGATGCATGAAGCATGGTTTCGTGAAATGCTAAGCGTACTTCATTGCTTCTTTAACCCTGACATTCTTATCGGCCGATACTTTGCAATCATTGTTCAGCCTCATCTTCCCGGAGAGACTACGAGAGATCGTACGATGGCTGAATTATTATCATTGCCGCCATTCGCAAACATTTTTTAATCGTCTTTTCTCCGCAGTTCCCGACAGTGTAGTGCACGTAAAGCAGCATCACATGAAATACGTGATTAAGGCGCCAATACTTGCAACGTACCTTTTTCAGTTTTCCGAAATCATACAGCCCGTGGCGCCGTGCTTCGGCGAAAACCTGGTTCAGGCGAACGCTCAAAACATCAGGGTACGTAGGGCGCTGTTTGCTTCTGTGTAATGCGTTTACTATTATCGTTTACTCTTGTCATTTTTCGTAGGAGTTCAAAGAACACCTGGGCGGACTCCCAACGACTAACATTGCAAACTTCACGGCAGCCTTAACCCAGGCGTTCGAGATGCTTCAAAAAGTACGTACAACATCGTGTTGATGAAGTTTTTGAACCGTGTATTACCACGAACTACTAGATTATAGCGACCATGTCATTTGCACCCCTTCCCAGCGCCGCATTTGGAACCTAGCGGTGGCGCTACTCATCGACCCAGTTATTGCTTCCTCAATTTCTACACTACTTTGTATTTCAGCTTACTTTAGTATTTTTTACAAGCGGTGGATGTCCCGCAGGAGACGCTTCATTCTAAAGTTGATTATCATCATCATTCTATGATTTCATGGGAGCCGTTGCTGTCGTCTGCTACGGTAGTCGCATGTCCGACTCTGCGCGCTCAAAATTCAAATTTCCATTGCCCAATCATGATGCAGATCTCGCGGGCCGATGTGTAGCGCTCCTGGCGGATCGTGCGGAAGGGCTGCTCATAGGGTTGCCGATTATGACATGGTCGGTATAATCTAGCATGTCATGGTATTCACACAGGCGGCATCCCTGCGGAATATTCTAATGGAAGAAAGAGCGAAAAGCAGTGCACGGGGCGGAAGTCCCATCGTGTGTTTCAGCGTACGCATAGTGCCGGAATATCCGGAGTGGTGTACTACGTACATAGCAGACGATACCATCGGCCCTGTCGTCTGCTATGGAATATATTGTGACTGAGCCGCAGGATAATTCCCCATAGACGAAGAGGCACGACGTTGAACGGTAGCGCTCACGTGGCAGCAGAAAGCTATGACTTTTTGCGCATCTTCCGCAGCAGTATTCTGTGTAAAGTCGCTTGTGGGAACGCACGGTAGCGGTATAAGAAAGCAAACGCTTCTCGAGACTAATAATGATTTGTTCGCAGTTCAACCGATCTAAGATGGGTAGCCAATGTAACCAGGCAATCATGCTCATCACGGACGGAGCACCCTACACCTACGAGGAGATTTTCCGCCGGTACAACTGGCCCAACATTCCCGTGAGCACAATATGATATTATGTTGTTCTTAACATCGTTTGTGAAGCCGTGTACAACAACGTCTCAATTTTTTACTTCCAAAAGAATCCCCCCCCCCACAAAACACACACACACACACAAAGTCCTGTTCAACCTACGGACGGCACGTTTAAGTCCCGCCCTAGGCTTGTTCTTATTGGCTGCAATATGTAGCCGCGTCTCTCAACGTCGCAAAATTCGAACCCGGCCGAGGATGCCAGCAACTTGGTGGCAGGGTACAAGTTGTTTAGACACGCCGTCTTCCGGGAGAGACGTTAAATACGGGATGCCGCGTGGTGACCTTTCATCGCACGTTAAAGAACCCTCAGGTGGGCAAAAGCAATTCACAGACCGACCGCTGTGGCCTCGCTCATGATCTCAGTTGTCTCGCGACGTAAACCCTCAATTAATACGTCGCAAAACGTAGTGCGCCGACACCGAAGCTGTATGGAGCCCCATACCAACGCCAGCCAGATAAAAGGAAAGCGTGATTAAGAATCCACCAATCCGGACCGCGCTTTCGGCGACCGTAGCTATGGAAACGAGTCACTGGTAGCCACAGGAATCACGTGTTTGAAATAATCTGCAGCGATTTGTTGAAGCTGATGACGTATCACTTTCCATGTCCACGTAGCGAAAGCGGAAGTGGACACAGGTCTTCTTTATTTAGGTGGCGCTTCAGTATAATGGGCCTTTTTCACAACGCTCCTGCGCATGCTTTGTGACCCTGATGGCGCAGATCGTGTTTCGCTGGACAGCTGCTAGGATACGACGCGAGTGTTAGGTTACGCGAGTTAGGACTACATTTCGTACACACGAGTTCTGTTCCATTTCTTCTTCCTCTTTTCGCTCTCTCCATTATTGGCGTATGTGTCTCCCCTTGTTGCAACGGTACATCATGCAGCTCACCCTGACGTCATCAGTCGTCATTAGGTGTTGTTGTTGTTCCTACACTATTTGTCAACGTTGCCTCCCATCTCGGGCGCAAAATTGAGAGGTCGATAAAGACGTCCTCTTCTCCACCTGTTTACGTTCAGTGTTTGTGTACGCAGTGAATGGATATTGATCGTGTAACGATTTGTTCGAAGGTACGGGTGTTCACCTACCTCATCGGCAAGGAGGTGACCGATACGAGGGAAGTGAATTGGATGGCCTGCGCCAACAGAGGTATACATAACATTATTTTTGTGTTGCGATAATTGAAATATTGTCCACTAGAGCTCTTAGCAACAGGAGTCCGTAGCAATCTCTAGACCGATTGGCCCAGCGGGTAGAGCTGCCCATGCAGGAAGGCGCTGAAGTGCATGTAATTTAAACTTCAGAATGTATAACAAACAATGTATAGGGCGCGTGCAGATAAACTCCAGTGGCATTTGCACAAGTAGCTCGTTGTCTGCTTACCTGACGCACTTCCGGTGCACGATGGCGCATTTCTGCGTTGCGAAGGGTATAGAAAAATCGTGGAAGCTATACTGAGCGTACAAAATAAACAAAGCCACGGAAACATCGGCTTCCGTGTATCAAATAGGGCAACATGGCGATTTCAGGAGAGTTGTATTCGGATACCGCTAGGGGAGCTGTCAGTGCAGAAACCGAAACGATATCTCATTGGGATGCTCATCGGTAGTGCCCCTAGCGGTACCGGCACACAACTCTCCTGAGGCCGCCATGTTGCCCTATTCTGATATACGGAAGTCAATGTTTTCGTCGCTTTGTTTATTTTCTACGCTGAGTATGGCTTCCACTGGGTTTCTGTAGCTTTCGCACGCGTAGTTGCGCCATCGTGCACCACCGGAAGTTTGTCAGGTAAGCAGACAACGAGTTATACGTGTGCAAATGCCACTGGAGTTTATCTGCACGCGCCCTGTACTTGGCGCGTAAAATTGAACTTTTTGCGTCTTTGCACCTTGCTTTATGGAGGTGCTCTTTATATGTGTTAGAAACTTTGGAGGCTCCGAAATATAAGTGGGACATTGCCTTAATTTTGCAGTAGAGTAGAAAAATATCCTCTCGCTAAATGAAAGGTGCCTCGATAGTCGTGCAAAAGGAACGCAATTCTTCCGTTGCGATGCTGACAATACGTCTTTGTCTTCTACAGGCTACTATACGCACGTGACGACGCTCGCTGAAGTCCGTGAACAAGTTCAAGTAAGTCTCTGGCATAAGTATGGTCGCTTGCCTCAATAAAAATACAAATACAGAATGAACGAACTAACGAATTACTGCGCGTGCCTGAGTGGTCGTGCATATTTTTTGTCACGATAGTTCTTTGTGCTCGCTGAGCAGTTTTCAAAATGTGAAAGGATAGGTCGTTATTTTTTTATTTGGGGGGGGGGGAGTGTGATGGTTACGATGTTTGGTAATCGTGCACTGTCTCTGCTTTTTGTTTGCAGAAATACATACCAGTCATGGGAAGACCAATCGTGCTTTCAAGAAAACACCCCATCATATGGACATCCGTCTACGGAGACATGACGGTATTGCTGCTTCTTCTCCATCACTTGTCTCGTTATAGCGATGGCATTATAGGGCCAGTTCTATAGGACCACGTGACATATATTTTACCGCCAACTGTGGCCCTATAAAAGCTACGGTATTAGAACGCGCTTCGCACAATCCCCAAAGATGCAGCGACTTTTTTTTTTGTTTTTTTTTAATACTTCCGTGCTGTTTTGTCGCATTATCGAAGCATATAAGCATCACGTTTCAATTTTCGAACTTGTAATTGTTGCATGTAAAGCAATATAACTTTTACGTTCACTTTATAAAACGGTAGCGTCTTTTTCACGTGGCAGGCTTTGTTTACGTGGACGACGCAAGAAAACGGTGTTTTGATGTTGAATTCACGTTTTTCTGATCGTTTATGCGGCTGACAGTTCAGAAACTCCATGTAACGTTTTTGCATTACGGTTTGGTGTAGGATTAAATTAATTAGATTAATATAATCAATGTAGTTAATCGACTAATTTAATATTAAAATATCCAAACTAAATTCTCCACCCAAAATTTCCATCCCAACCCCATCCCAAACCCAAATCCCATTCAGTCCCAAAACCCATCAATCTCCAACGGAGGAGGTCACCCTCCGTGGTGTAAGTTTCTGTTGTCATACTGCATCACGGCTAACCAGGGATTGTTACCGGAAACGGTAACGAGGAACGTTAACTGCCCTTATTCCGCGGGAAACGTAACGTAGAAACAAAACCGAAAACATTTTCGTTTTCATCACCAGAAACCCAAGCGGAAACGAAATCTAAGGGTGGTAACTATAGCGGAAACCAAATTCATGAATGCGTGTTTCACTGAATTCGTGCTGGTGACTGTCACCACACTTTTGATGACTACTTGCCGCGAGTTTGCCTTATCCAGCCAAACCACACGAGTCAGCAAAAGGAACGTGCACTATAGACGAGCATTGTGCACCGACAGCAAAAAATAAGAAAAAGAAAAGCGACTGCGAAAAATCCGCGCGAGATCTGTCCAGAGGGCGCGGCAGCGGCGAAAACAGTAGTCCTGCTTGCCTCTTTTATTTATTTTAGCGAGGCATGCGACTGGCACAGTGTCCATAGGTTGCCATGTGGTGAGCAGGGCTCATGGTTATGTATGTCTATTACCATATCTCGTTTACAGTTTTGGAAAAAAAAATTGTGAACATAAACACTGATGTTTTTATACGTTGTACCTTGCACGCAACATACGCGGACTACTAAGCGCTACAATGAAATCTATATGAATCCGCAACTGCTGAGGACTCGTCAAAACCGGTATCGAAAATAACTTGGAAACAATAACAGAAGCGACATACCGCAGAAACAGAAGAAAAAAAAATGAAGAAAGGATACTGATACTGAAATTAGCCTGGAAACGAAATCGGAAACAAAAAGTTGCGTTTTTTATATACCAGAAACAGACCCGAAAACATTATTTTCGGTAACAAACCCTGCTGAAAACCGAAGGTACTGCGATCTTTTCGAACTACGCTGTAGCGTTCCACAGCAAGCACGCTGAATATCTTATCACATATTTCCCATATCTGCGTGCATGTTACCAATAAATGCGCTCATGGCAATATCTTCTAGTAATAAGAACGAGAATTAGAATTGTTCGTACATACTCTCTTGCCTCGCTACAATGAACAGAACACCCACCAATCCCGAAATGCATCTCATTCCGAGAAATTCGCCCCTACTTTTTACGTGGCAGTCTGCGCAGGCGGCACACAGTCGTCTGCTTTGTGTCATCCTTTCCCGACCGGAACGTGCGTTGATGCACGAATTGCTTTACTTCATGATTATTGTTATTAATATTAATATTCCTTTGGTGCCTTTCGGCATTGACTCACAAATGCACGTGCCTTTTTGCTTTTTTGTTTTTCTTCCGTTCCTCCCTTTGCTTGTGTCGCTGTCCATTTCCGTTTCTCTCCGTTTTGCCTTTTTGGTACATTCCCGCCAGCATTTGTCTGCTATCTCGTCGTTGCTGCGTCTATTGCTTTGAACTGTAGCGACGCTTCTTTTTCTTTTTGTCTTTTCTTCCGCAATCGGCCCTGGAGGCTCTGTCGCCTGCAACGTCGATTCCGCTTCAACAGTTTCGTTCATTTTCGCTTGTGCCGCGATGTCGTCTGCTGATGATTTTTGTTTCGGTTTCATTTCGCGCTTCGTTCTCCGTATGTTTTGCGTGTGTCGGATGATGTCTTTGTTACGTAGCTACTTTGACGGGGACGTCTTTTTTTCTTCTTCTTCTTCTTCTCTTTCGGAAGCCATTATGATTGTTTCTGCGCATTAATTCACATTTGCTGCAACGTTCATTTCTATGCGTGTTATCGAGTTTGCGTGGTTTCTTTGTATGGATATGTTTTTCGTCGACGATTCCATTAAGGATATTAGACCCTTGGGTGATGTTTGCGGCAGTTGAGTTGGTAGTGTGACCTTTTGAGTCGTCCTTTTTTTTTTTTTTTCGTTTTTGGCGTTGGCATTGAATACTTGCATTACTAGTATTTCTTTGTGATGCTTCGGTGGTAATATGTCGAAAAATAAGCGACCAAAACTAATAATCTGGACGTGTGGCACTATTGATAAAATTGAGGAAATAGCGGCAAGCTGGTAAACATTAATAATAGGAGACTTGAGCATGAGGGACCGAGGAACATTTCACTTCGATATCTTACTTTCCGCTTTTCACTCACAAAATTATAGGCCTTAAGGCAGTCTTGAAAAACAACGAGGTCACTTTATCTGTACTACTTGCATTCTTATCGAATTTTTTTTAAGCGATATCTTAGGGTCATCGACCCTGTTGAGATGTCCGTGGTTCAGTAGCAACAGAGAGCGAGAGAGAGAAGGATTTCGCCAAACATTAAGAGACTTTCAATAAAAATTGAGTAGCATTTCAAAAAGAGTTCCGCCGAAAATTTATGGCGAGCGATGGCCCTATAAAACCGCCGCATATGAACGCGTTTGTTCGGCAATGCCCAAACATACAGGCAATTCTCTTTCTGTCCTGCTTGTGGCACAGGAGCCGAAACTGACTGATTGGCTATGGGCCGAGCGACAGCAGGCGCAGTTTCGTAAATTGATTCTGCACCGCAACCTGATGAGCAAGAACGTGGAGCAGTACCGGGCAGCGGCCTACGAAGCCGATGCGGACGGCGGTGGCGTCGAAGACACCGTCGACTACGCTGCCGAGGCCGTCGAGTACGCACCCAGACGAACGGCCAGGTCTGTCAGCACTATGCCCGTCAGCGCCATGTCCGTGCGTCGGCCTCAGAAACCAAAGGTGAGCGTCCCCTCTGGTTGCCGCCACCGTGTGACGCTCTTCATCCATTGATTTGCGATGACTTGTCCAATGACCGCCGTTCTGGCCACGAACTTGGCAGACGACGTGCGCAGACGATCGTCTGCTCGCAACGCACGTCGTCTGCCATGTCGCCGTCGTCCGTAGACGCGATCGATCTCATTTACTGACGACGCGAGTTTTTCTGACACGTGCGGCTTGTATGAAAGCACGCTGCGTAAAGCCGACGAAGGACAGCGTCGGTTTACACGCTAGAGGGAGACCACTCCTTCAACAAGGATGTACCCAAACTTATCATAGGCGCTAGAAATTTAACGAATTGGTTGTCCCTTAATTATTGTCCAATATAACCAAAATGGCTTGGAAAGAGTGCGTTACATGACGAGTACAAGTCAATGCTCAAGTCTTTTGGCACTGGTGACGAGCGTTATTTTTTTGTTTTTTGTTTTTTTTGCAAGGCGCGTGACGCTAATTCAGAGAGACATTAGTGCAATATTGACCATGGATGGAGTTCACGTGCAATCTTTCTGGACGGCGTGTGTTGCAGTCCGGCACCGTAGGTTTTCAGTTTCTAGTGCTTTTATGCTCTTCAGCTCATTTAATACTTACGATCACAATTAATGATGCAGAAAACTGTACACTCACATATATATAAAAAAAAGAAAGAAAAAACATAGGTGAAGATTGTTTCGAAGGGTATGAGTGCCGACTACCTTTCTTTCGGACCCGATATATTTATTTTTGACATTTGACACCATTACCAAAGTCAATTACCACTGTGTTCTATTACCAAAGTGTTGATCATTCGTACTTATTATCATCATCATTTGTACTTAAGTGCTTATTTAGATGATATCATAGGAGTGCTAATTCTGTTGTCATCCGTGGTTGCAGACTGTCACTCTCTACACGACAGTTGCAGCGCCGGTCTTCAATACCAGCAACGACACTGTAAGTTTCTTCACTCTTTGAGCTTGCAATCTGCGAGCACACTTCCCATTCCGTGCAAAGTTGCAATTGAACGGTTTTCTTCGAACCCGCCTGTTTCAGTCTGGCACCGCCAACCTCTTGGGCGTCGTTGGCATTGACGTCCCCATCAAAGAATTCCAAAAACACGCCCAGCCATTTAAGGTACGCAATAAAGATTGTAGCAGGCATAGTGATTCTTATATCCTTCATTATTCTGTTTTTCGTCTTTTAGCTTGGTGTGAATGCTTATGCATTCATGATCAACAAAAATGGCCATCTACTGTTCCATCCGGACCTTCGCCCATTGGTAAGCGAAACTGAATGATTAATAACGAAAAAAAAAAAAATACGAGTAGCTGTGCAACCTTTGGTACTCGCTGCGCATTGTGAGCAGACTTTAACACGGTCCTTTCTCTGTGTTTGAGAGTTCTTAACGTATAACATGTTAATATTTCGAAATGATCTCTTACAAATGCATTGCAACTCCGAACGGCCCTGTTCAGATGTTTAGGAATCTTTACAATCTTTTCTGAACGAGTTCGTGTTGCAAGACAAGAAACTTCACTATAAGAACCTCGGTGGAGCCGTCGTGGCGAAAGGCCTGGCGCCTTAAGCTTTCCACTCCCGCCACCTGCATCACCACACCTCACGTGATATCCAACGTCGCGTCACGCCACCTTCGCAGCGCGCTTCTTCCGTGACTCACCGCGCCGCGATATCTTTGACACAGGGCGCACGAACGCTATCCGATGCTTAACTCTCTATAAAAAATAAACAACTGTTAGGCTTTTATTCAGTGCATTAAACAAACCGCACATGGAGAAAGACGGAGAGGGAAAGAGACAGCAGAATGAGTGAGAGAAAAGTACGCAGAAGCAGCAGGCAGGCAGGTTATGTTGACGGTGTAGATTACTAACAGCTTGCCGCTTATAAACTCAGAATAAGTTATAAATGTGACAGGGAAAACTTTTTTTTTCTTTTAATATGCTGGCAAAATTCGCTGTAAAACGGCTCGGCGCGACGTCTGGTGGGAAATAATGCCCAATTAGTCAGGCAACAGTGATCTATGTTACAGTGAACCACGCTCGCCTCGTGTCACGTGTGTACACTTTGGGATTTCGCGCGCGTTCGTTCTTACCAGGACAGAAACTTCACGCAAGGCGTACGCCGTAGGAAACAATTGCGATGGGTGTCTCTCGATACGCTCTACAACTTTCCAATTCACATCTCGGCCCGAATTCGGGTAATTTCAATTTTTATTTTCCTTTGTTTTTATAAATGTTATTTAAATTAAATAAAAATCTTATAAATTAATTTAATAAATAAAATTAATAACATTATATTAAATATTGCTAATTTAATTAAAATTTAACTTTTGTTAAAATGTTAGCTAATTAATTGCGCCTAATTCATTCATGAGCCACCATGAAATAATACAGGCGATTAGAACACGCGACTTCTCACAACATTCTGCAGTTTTCATTCGCTTATGCACAGTGTTTTTCTTTTTTTAGACACCGGTGCACGTTAACTTGGACACACACACACGCACATAGATGGGAAGATGATGTGGTGGGTCATTCTCCGCCGTTATGGCGGTACATTGCCCCATTACGCTTGTGGAAGGGATGATAAAGTGATGATGATGGAAAGGTGTCCGGTTAGAGTTCGTCCATTAGTCTAGTGCTGGAGAGGAACTCAGCAACAGCTCGTAGGCCTTGCAATAGATGTGAAGGGTCCGACCATGGCCCTAGAATTTTGGCTAAGTCGAACTGGCGTTGATCGACGCGTTGGAGAGCAGTTTCCATGAGGGCGCACTCGCGATCGTACTGTCCGCAGACCAGGAGGATGTGATGGAGGTCACAGCGCACACCACACGTGGAACAGAGGCTGGACGCGCCGACACCGAGGAGGTGTTTGAAAGCCGGTGTAAAAGCCACATTAAGCCTCATGCGGTGGAAGACTGTGGTAAAGGGACGCGGCATTCGGCGGGGGACACCCTGTATGTTCCACTAGACTCCTGAGGAAGGAAAGCACACAGTGGAACAAAGCTTGCCGATAGACGGCTGGCCAGTCACAGAGTACTTCCTTGGTGGTCAAGAGGTCCTTTTGACGTTGACGTGTCCGTCCAATGCACTCCGTAGCACTTCACGACTAGTCGTGTACTGCTCGTTACTGAGCTGAACGTGTGCGATGTCCCTCCACATCGGGTGCCGTGGTGGTGGTGAAATTGCTCGCCTTGTTCGGCCACGCTTGTAGCGGGCAACGTCACGGCTAACGCTGGAGGACGAGGTCGATGATTAGATGAGGATGAGGTTAGATGAGGTTTCCTTAGTTTAGCTTAGTGCAACCTTAGTTTCCTGCAATGCCAGGCCTTCTCTGTACAAAGTGCGAGAGAGAGAGAGAAGGAGGGAAGGAGGAATGTTAGGCGGCTAGAAGCAAAATTTTCACCAGGGAAATGTTCTGTCGGAACATTCAGTGCGAATACCTTCAGTTCCTCGTATCGAATACCCGCGCGTATTTTACTTGCTATGGTTCGCGATCATTTGCATGGAAAATAATAAAAATTGCGACTGATTTAGACTCGTTTTCCCCTGCAGCATGCAGACATGCTGAAACCATACTATAGTAATGTCGACCTCCTCGAAGTTGAGCTATTGGACAATGAGAACACCGACCGGGTAAGGTTTCCGTCCTCTGTCTCTTCAGTTGTCGACTAATGCGTATATTGTGCCTTCTAATAATTAGTAATTTATTGCTCTTTTCAGATCTTCACCGACGTATTCACTGAGGTGAGGGACATCGTAGCTTTCGCGATTTTCACAAACTAAGCTACTTGTAGAAAGAAAGGGTAGTGATGCCAAGCTGTTAACCCATTTTATGCGTGCACTTGTCAGTCTTCATCCTTACCCTAATCAACACATGCCTATATGCCTGTCAAACATGTGAAACTACGCATACAATGGTAGCCTGTGCCATTGCTCAATCTGACGCAATTGTCCTATCAGTCCGATACCAACTCCATATCAGTCTGATACAGCAGGAGGATACAGCATCTCGTTAATGGCACATCGCCGCTTCCTCGTATTAGACTGGACCTTGAACCTGAATATCAAAGTTTGGGTTTGGAACGCCGTACTATGCTCGTTCACCGCAACACGAACTTGGAACATGAAAAACTTGAATCGAGTAATCTTGAGCAGGGCAACTTTGAACCTCTTATTTCGGCCTACCTTATTAACCTTCTTATAAATTACATCTTGACTCTGCAACCAAATTTTTATTGGGATATGCATTCTAGGCACTCCACGCATTAAATCACTCAATTCAATCAGTTTATTTACTCCCAAAGATCTCTGTATGTGGAGGGCAAAATTCGAAATTCGTTGCGAAATTTTTGTAATAAAACGTCAGCTGGGTAACACGAATAGTACCGTATGCGGATTGCACGCGGACAAAGTATATCCGGATTACTGCCGATCCGGATTAGAAACAACCACGCCAAACACAGACTGGATGCCGGGGCTGAAAGTTTCGTCAATTGAATCGATGGTAGTTGAAGAAAAGGCACCAGCCGTGGGATTCTGGGATCGAAGTATCAATTGAAGTATCGATTGAAGTATGCAACTGGGCATTGTAAGGCTTGTGTTGTGTTTGTCTTTGTATGTTTAATTGCCTCATCCACTGCAACGTGAAATTTACGTCCACAAAAAACAGTGCAACTCGAGATTATTTTTCGTTACCGCCAACCTTGAACGCATATTTTGACAGTTACGTAAGATGTAGCCGTTCAACATTGTCCCTAAATAGCGTGTGACTTAACGTGGTACAATTCATCATTGACTTCGCAGATCCGTAGAAACATGATAAATGGGAGGAGAGGGTGGATGGAACTCCTTCCTGTACGAGTACACATGGATAGCATGGTGGGTACATCTGCTTCCTAATGCTTCCACATGCAAGCCACGAATTGGTTGTCCTTCAAAATGAACACTCGTAATTTTCAGAAACGAGTTGTCACAAGGCGACACAACTACCAGTATGGTTCCGTGCCAAACAGCGGATTTTCGTAAGTATTGCTTTCTTCCTTCCTTCTGTACGCACATAATTCTGACCCATCCCATCCCAACCCCCAAAACTACTGGGTTTTCTCCCCCATTCCCCCCCCCCCCCCCCCAACAAGATGTGGCTAAGTGGTCTGGGGTAGCCAGTCTGACTTCGTCGTGACTTATACGTCCCCATTTTTTTCTTCCTCTCTCACATCACTCACACACCATAGAAGGCAACGCGACTGTTCACATATTCGTTTTTTGTCTTTGTCAGTTCTCTCTTCCTCTCTTTCTTTTCTTTTCCGGACGATGTAGACCATAAACATAGCAGTCAGGTCTAGCAAGTATAAGACGCCGCAGTTAAGGTGTATGTCCTTTCATGGTGCGCAGGTTTGGCATCGCTGTACCTCAGCCGTATGGTTCTGTTGAAATCCTGGGTGAAGTGCAGGTTCAATCAAGGGAGGAAGACTGTAAGTACATATTGTTCCTGAAAAAAATAACGAAATGAATAGATAAGTGACATTTGTTCATTAAATATGACTCAAATTAATAACTTAACCTTTCCCGCAGGGAGGCAATATTTCCAAGGCGACAGTTGGAGGGTCCATCCTGATTGGTCAGTACCTGAACGGATATTTCGTGTGGTGATAGTTATGTACGTACAGTATATCAGGAGATACAACATCTGCGACGTTAGACAGCGCATGCCGCCACCTCGAACAAGTTTAAATACTACGTGGCGCTCACGCCAAAGCTTGCAGCGTACGCACGCTATTCCCCGGAAATAGCTCACGCTACAGCTGCGCATGCTCGATGGTGGCACCGTTATCTCAGAGCGTACGCAGAGTGATAGCGTAGATCCCCTAAAACTCCTTCAAAGCAAGCATATCGCGCTATCCTCGCACCACTTGCTCCAAACGGAACGAGAGTGAGACCTTCACCACGTGATACATGCATTGTAATCGCCGTCTATTCGCTCCGAGATCGAACGGTGTCGGCGCGCTGCGGAGAAACGACGAACTATCGTAGTGTGGACGCGTCGTCTGCTTTTACAGGTTTATTCCGCGTTCAGTGCAGTAGGTGAAGCATTGGGGAACAGAACAGTATCGTATCATCACGGCACAAGTGATCTTCCCATGACTATATACACAAGAATTACGGAAAATGACCATCAACTCCGAACATCGGCCGGCGTGTTATCCACACTAGAAAGGTGACAGTGTCGCCCCCTATATGTCACGAGAAGACCGGTTCGAGGTTATATTTTGCTGTGGTGGGCAAGAAGCGGGAAAAATGCGTCGGCTGATAGGCTGATTAAAGCTGATAGTGCCCACCAGCATCCTTTGCACTGCGGTGTTACGTAATACATGACGTAGGGGCTCTGCAGGTCGTCTATGTAGAAGACGTCTGAAGTGGATCCCAAATATTAACGCTAAATTTGTCCCCTTTATCGCAGTGATAAAATCCGTAGGGCCTATAGCGTTTGAGCAAGAAGTGTCAAGCGGCCTTTTTTTTTTTTTTTTTTACTTTTATTATGATTTGCGAACCTAGTTTGTCCCAGACAGGAATGCATTTATTATTTTTATTTTTTTTTTAGTAAAACGTTGCGAATGGAGGTCGATCAATCTGAAAGCCTCATATTGGGCGCCGCGGCTATGTTCTGCTATATAATTCAGAAGTGCTGGATCGTTCTTCTAAGAACGTCACGCTCGGCTGCCGAAACCTTCTGTGAACCCCCCGACAGCATCTGTAATGATATCATTTCGGGCCGCGAACTTCAATGTTGCACGCGGAACTTACATATTTCCCGCGCGTGACTTGTGGTCGTGATGACGTATATGTGTTGCAGGGAGTACTGTGTGGACATTCACAAAGAGTACGATAATCCCGAGATGGTGATCCGCGATTTTCTCGATCGGGTCATGCGAGATTCCTCCCAGTCGTCTGAGAGCTACAAGTGGAAGCCCGACAGCAAGCGTCAGTTCTACAACACCATGGTTTGTGAGTATCACGTCTTACGAACAAACGTGACTCCAGCGAGCTGATTACGTGCGATCCTCTGCGACTGCGTGTAGGCGATAAAGAATTGGTCCAGAGCCTGGTGTTCGACGCGAAGGTGACAAGCCCTGCGAAGATCATGGCACGGCAGCCTTCCAAACAGCTCTACTCCCATGTTTCTAAGTGAGTATAGGATACGACGTGAAGCAACTACTGCGAAAAAAAAACGAGAAGTATAGTAAAGATGAGGCTAAGCTACAGATTCGTATTAGTACGTCTTATATATAGGTTATAGGTTCCTCAGTTATAGGTTCACTACCGTCCTAGAGGTCTATCTTTATACATGCGGATGTAGACAAGAACAAGCATCATCTCACGCTATTGGCATCACTGTCGAAATTGTTGCACGTAGAATACGTATTTGGCTTGGAAATGCAACTTGGCAATGCGTTTCACAGAGAAGCAGCCTGTGAATCTTACTAAACGATTGTGTGCTATGTCTGGTGCTCGTATATAGTGCACAGCAGATGGAGAATACAAACAACGTTAATTCTTGATACATGGTGCACTTATCCATGGGCGCATAATTGTAACAAAGTGAAGGCATGTAGTACAGGTATGCGGAACTTTTAGAGACGCGGAAATTACGGGTCGATTATGGAAATAATTGGTAAGTGGTGGCCACACTAGGTACAACGACGTAGAGGGTCTGGCGCTATTTTCCATACCAGCAAACGCATTCCCCAGCGATACAGGAAACGCACCGGCTCACCGCTGGGAGAGCGGTCGGTCAGAAACTCTCCCGTCGCGTGATTTTGTTTCGAGAGGAGGTAAGAAAAAGTTTGACGTTATTTCGCGTGCTGTATCTATGATTCGCTTCTTTTCCAAGTAAAAACGTATTCTACGTTAAAAAAAAAAAGTTTTGAATTTATCCATTAACGCTGTGAAGCTTTACGTACTTCTCTCACGTTTGCTAACGTGAAGGAGCCGCGTTAGCTTTTGTTGCACTCTGAAAAGCGCTAAAAAGATCATCATGAGAAGCGAGGACTGTGAATTTAGAAATGGCGAAGACCTGTGGTTACCGAGTGGTTCGTGAACGAAAAATCCCACGAAGGCTTCCCCTTTAGCCTAACATTACTGACAACATATCCAAGGCTGCCCCAGTGTATCCAAGTCTGGAGTTTGGGTCTTGTGCCAAACCAGTGCGGTACTTTCAAACATGTGTGAGACATCTGTTTCTTCCCATTGCGCATTTTAATGCGCAGCGCGTCACGCTGCCTTTGTTCCCCTGTCGCATGCGCATGATACTTTTGCAAGCGATATATATCACAAGTTGGCAGACTGAAGTAGTCTTCGCATATGACGCGTTTGAGATATGTCAGACGCGTAGGAAGGGTCGTGTTGATGCGATTGCATAGTTACTGAAACACACTACTTCAGCCATCCAATTTGTGAGAGTGCTACTTTTGAAACTTAGAATGATGACAAACAGTTCGCTTGTGCTTCCCTCCCCAACACATGTAGAGTCCTCTAAAACAAGAAATAACATGATGTCCCGGTAGAACACGTTCCGGGAACACTGTGTCCAGGCTAGGGCGAGGCACACGTGATTTTAGTTAATCGTGCTTTGTGCCTTCATCTGTGGTGCTTACTGTTGTTGTTGTTGTTGGGCGTGTCTCGTGCATTAGTTCCTGCAAATGAGTAGCATAACATATTTTCGATTTTTTATTTTTTTATATTTTTGCTATTGACGTCATAATCATCATCTGTTGTTGATGACAGATTGCTTTCACGTGCTTTCATACGTAAACCTGTTCTCGTGACTAGCGTTAGGATCCGGGATATCTCGAAATCCCGTGATTCGTGGGGGAAACTCCCTGGACTGAAACAATGACCCGGGGTTCCCGGCAGTATTTGTGAGCGATTCGCGTGCCAGACCAGAATAGTGTGCGTCATATATACGGTGCATGCTCTGGCCTCCGCGGAAAGTTGACACATTATACGCTAGGTGGCGCTACGCGCATGTTCAACGGCTGTTGGATTCAATCGTCATTGAGACTGCCGGTGTGTATAAGAGGGAGGATCTCTTCCATAAGAGACGGCATGTAGCAAACCTTCGAGCCCCGTTCGGGCGATAGAAAAGAAATAGAAAAGGGTAATAGAAGCGGAGTAAAAGTACGGGAAGTCACGTGCTTACGGCTGCCAATGGGAATGGACGCAACTCTGAGCTCTGTGACGTCTGCGCTTTGCCCGGGAGTGTGTTCGAGGACTTGTATCTTACTAAGTACGACAGAAGAAATAGAATAATTATATTATATAATAGAAATATAATAGAAATAGAATAATTATATAATAATGTAGAAGAATAATTTTTCTCTCTCAGTATTCTGACGTACAGTACAATGCGTCGATGATGTAATGAACCAAATCTATGAAAGTGTCCCAACCGCTTTAAGTATAGGACGGTAGCAAGGTATGAAGTGCGCTGTGACAAAGTAAATTACGGAAGAATAGAACCTGCAGTATTTCCAGTATTGGACTGTGCGACCAGAGAGCGTTCTGATTGTGTAATGTGGAGTTTGTTAACCGGTGTGAACACGACGAGTATTTTGCGGAATATTCTCGCTCAAGTAACGTCTCTTCATTACACATTACATTTTTTTACAAACGTTTCGGTCTCGATTCAAATGGCAGGAAAGCTTCGTGTGGTGCGCAGAACACACGATGCGCGCACATCGAAGCTCGCATGATACGGCTAATTTCTTGACAGTTACTCACTCTTCCCGGAATGTCGTTTGTCATTTGTTCAAACATTCTCTCGCTAACAGTCCGCTGCTTCTTGCAAAACCCATTCTTGACCGCTTCCGACATTCAGCTCTTAACCTTACAGTTCCATTAAGTGTTTGCTATTACTGCAACAGCATTGTGCGGCACATTTTCTGTCCTAAGCTCAGAATTATCTGCGTTCGTCCGCAAATACTTCCACGACCAACACCGTCTAGAGCAAACAAGGCCTCCACGTGGCGTAATGTCTGTGGCTCAGTAGGCGTCTGGCAGGCATTCCTTAGTAAAACAACGTACTAATTCTGAGGTCAAGCGCTCCAGGTGAGCCCACGATGTTAGCGTGCTTCGTCAGATTATTCTGCAGAATACTCGTTGTGACAATACACAGTGATCGTGTACAGAGCTGGGAACCACGAGAAAATACCTGTCTGACGCACACTCTGCAAAGAAAGCTTAGCGACTAAACGTAATTACGATTGCACATGCAACACAGCTTCCACTGTCTTCCAGTGCCACTCCGGACTCGGAAAACAGCTTTTATTTTATTTAGTCGGTGAAAAGAAGGTGCCTCAAAGATTCTATACGCGAAATTTCAATCCTGTTTACGAACGCTGTGCATTTCTGTCAATTTTTGAAGATCTGCTGAGCCTCCACAAGTTCCGATGATGCGAGGAGCCGGTGACGTAATCATAAGCCCACGAATTGCAATGATGTCATGTTCTGGAGAGGGTACTCGTCTCCTGGCAAGGACGACGGCGTCCGGGAAGGGTCGCGTTCTGGAGAAGTCACGTGACACTGATCGAAAGAGGGGGAAATGGGAGAGATGTCTTCTCCCTCCTTTGTGTTTTCTCGAAGGTCGGAGAGGTCGGGTGATATGTCACGTGGGGCTCCGCTAACGGAGTGCAAAAAGCGAGCCCCCCCGGAAGACGCGAAGGGCAACAACGTTGCCAGATGATAGCCGCGCGCTCCGCCGGCGCCTAACATGACGTCACAGTTCTCAAAAATAGAAATTCATTTTCTCTAGCTTTCGCGCCACGTAGAGCCAAAATATTTCGCAGGAATGTAAAGTGAGACAAGAACATTTCAGTAAGATAACTTTGGTAGGATTCTTAAGACACGAGATTTAGTCCGTAGTGGCACTTTAAGGCATCTATAAGGCACTCACCCGCGACATTCAAATGAATAAAAACGCCAATAGAAAAAATCTCCACAGTTCCCAGCTCTCCGCACCGATCAGTCTAATGGTTTCTCCCCGCTTAACCGTGACTTTCTCAACAGCTCATGGTAAGTAAGTCGCATTCAGGATCCTCGGTAAGCCTTACGTCCCGCTATTCTTCCCTCAGTGTCCTTCTCCTGTGCCTCTCCCTAGCACGCACAGCCGCGACGACCACCACTATTCGTGTAACGTAAATGAAGGTGACTTATAGTGGGACGTAGTCGCGGTTGAACGCAACTGGTTCAGAGTGTTCCCACTTTGCATGGTACAGTGCGTTCCTAACATCCCTCTGTGTTTGGTGTGTTAGCCCACTTCATAGGCTTCTGGCCTTACTGCCCAGGTAACGTAGACGCTTTCATGTATCTGCATTCAGTGCTGGACTGTCTTCGGAGAGAGAGAGTATATGTTTCTTCGATGAGTGTGTGAATCGTTTTTTTGTTCCCTTCTTTCTTGAAGGAAGAGGTGGGGTGGAGAGGGGCGTTCAATTTCAATATGACGTTAATAATGGTACCGTGGTATCTATCCAGGGGGTCTAATCACTTGCACATCTAAAGAGGTGAAGAGGGGCGGGGCATTCGTTGAGAACGTCACGTGACGTATGACGCGCCCTTCCTGACGGATGCCCCACCCCTCTTGACTTCTATAGCCGTGTAAGCGATTAAATAACTCGTAACTGTGTGACAGTAAAATTTAGAGCATTCAGAATGTGCGCTTTACTTCCACCTGCGGTTTTCGCATTGGAAATTGTAATATACGTATTGCCTTGCTCCGTTTTGGCTTTTGCTTTTTCTAATTTACCGTTACTGTGAAGTGGCGCGCAAATGGGGGATTATAAACGCGGTGTAGACACAGAAGTCATGACAAGCGTTCCGATAGCGTAAATGTGTCTCGTCTACAACGGGTGGAAAAGCATGGCATTTCGTTTGACAGGGATACGACCTTCAAGAGCAACGGCATCGTGGTGACGTTTGTAGCCACAAGGAGCGGTCTTCTGCGCTTCACTGACCATCGAAGCGAGGACGAGAAGACCAACAGTGAGAGGTACGTCATTCGATGAGAGTTAAATGGATTCAGCGGCATTTCGGGTTTAATCCTTTCCTTACCGCGCCCATAGGGCGTCGATCACCGGTGATCGACGGTTTATACGAGCGGCGCTGCTCGGCCTCTAGAGTAGATACAGTGAACCCTCGTTATTATGACCATGCTCGTTCCCGAAAATTTTGGTCATAATGCGGAATTGTCATATTAACGGGGGGGGGGGGGAGATTTGCAGAGGTTTCACTGCATTGTTCCTCAGGTGTATGGTCGTAAACCGCGTATATCAGGTTATCGGTGGTCATATTAACGAGAGTTCACTGTATAGACAAGGGGGGTTACATTTGTTGGATACTATAAACACCACAGAATGAGCTTCGTTGAAGCTTTTAGCTTTTCCTCGTGGTGGTGGTTTATTAAGCCGGCTCTGCGCAAAGGAGGCAGTGTGGAGATTTTATCTTGGTCGCGGCGTTGCGTTCTCGCGGCAGACCTTGATTTGGCAAATGCGCAATACTCGCATTTGAAGCATTTTTTTGGGTTCGATTTTCGTTTATTAGAACACAAATAACGACTCTGAAGGTGTTAGACAATCAGATTTTTATATTGAATGTGTGGATATGTATAACTTGCACTATTGCTGTTCTTCCCGTCTCAAAACTAACCGGAGGAATAGAAAAGCGGCGAAATGGCAAGACGTGGTACAAGAACAGGAAAGTTGAGCACGAAACTAATGTTTTCTGCGGAAATTATGATGCTCATTTCTGTCTTGCTCCTTCAATGAACTCTGCCACTCAATTACATGAACAATATTGGTGTTGATGTTATTTTCGACAACTCATGAACTTCTTGATCCAGAGTGTTGATATTCCCAGATATTATTTTTGACAAAATTTGCCACATTCTGTATATTTTGGAACTTGTAGATCAGTATTTTTGTTCGAGATAGAGTTTCTAGATAGAAACTTACATCATTCGATAGGGCATTCATTTGGCTACATTTTCCTATATAGCAACATATTTTGAAGTGATACTGTCAGTCACAAAACATATATTTGTCAAACCACCCAAAAATGGTCATTTTTGCGGCGGTAAGGAAAGTGTTAAAAGCAATTGCGCATCTCGCGCGTGTTTAACTCCTATGGCGCGCTTTTCCGCATGGCACCCGTGTTATGCAGTCAAAGCACGCTTTAACGGCGCAGCGTGCTCTTTCATTTTCGTCCTTTCCTTGGTCACGTTTTTGGAGTACAATATAGGGAATGTGGTAATGGTAATTTTAAGACCGAAGCGAATACATATATAACCGAATCAAGTACTGAACGAATAGTTAGCTAACCGAACTGAATACATATGCGTCGGATTTTTGGGGGTATACAGCATACATAAGGTACATTGACCCGGACATTCGTGTGAAGCAGTAATCGTCTTCGTTGTAAGCGTTCTTTTATGGCGTTGTCGGGCTTATGCGTGCAGCTTCGGGAATATTAGATTATGTACAGTTTGAAAGATACACTTCTTTGATTCAAAATTCGAACATCAAAGAAACAGATTCGGTTCGAATCGTTGACACAATTATTCACTTCGGTACTCGAAAAATCCGCGCAGCGCTAGAAGACACTCGTTATTGTGTGCTGCGAACATACTCCAGGGTAAATGTACTGCAAATTATTATTGCATCCTAAGGCACTTCCTCGTAAAAAAAAAAAAAAATACTCGATAATGTAAAGATCAAATAAAAATTTACAAAGCTAACAACGTCAAAGACAGTGTCCTCCTAATTAGAGGGAGCTTGGCACATTCCCCTCACGTAATGTGAAGCAACATGTCTCCTTCCCGTTTTGCCAAGCTTGCCCAGACAATGTTTGACACCGTTCGCATAAACGCGGCTGCGACCTGGTCTTGGAGTTGTAGAGTTCGCTAATGTGACACAGGAATTTTATTTCTTGTGTTTACAGACCTTTCTACGATGTGAACACTAGAGCGATCGATGACTTGTTCTACAAGCGAGCTGTCGACTTCTACCAAACCGCGAACGACACAGCATTCATTTACTCTGTGCCGTTCGATGCAGGTAAACGATTGAGATATCTCTGCACGGAAAATACCCCTTATTATCAATTAGTCTATTGTCAACATGGGATTATAAAAATATATTTAGTTGTGTATAAACGTGCATATAAACCAGTGTATAAACGTGCACACGGGTAAATTCATTATATTTTCTCGAGTTAACACTCGAATGGAAAGCTATATACATTTCGTTATACAACACTGGAGTAAGTATGTCTTGAGCATGCCCATTACTTTTTCACATTACTTTTTTCTCCGCTAGGAGCGCGGTACGCGGCCGAGGACTCTAGTACCATCTATGTTACTGGCAGTAGGGCTGTATTCTTGGGAACTGATAAGAAGGCACCAGCAGCTGTTGTAGGCCTTCAGATCAAACACTCTGTTTTTGAAGAGAAGTTCTTCAACATCACTTCCAAAGTAGAATATTTTTCACCTTTCGATAAGAACACTTATGAATGTGAACACTTGAATATGAATATGAACGATATGAACACTTCTTTTGTATATAACAGTGTGAAAACCAGAAGCCTTGTGCCTATACTTGCACGAATGAAGTAAGTCGCCTTCATATTTTTCAACCGCATTCATCCTTTCCTCTTACGTTGGACAGGTTCCCTTTATCCTACAGTATATAATGATTATTTCATTGTTTGTCATTATTTTGTTTCATTGTATGTCATTATTGTCATTATTTGTAGATGCCGTGGCCAACTCCTGTAACGGTCCACATGACGAGGACCAACAGTATGAATAAATAAATTTCTTTTTCTTTTCAGGCACTTGACTGTTATCTTTTGGATAACAATGGATTTGTTATAGTATCTGGGAATCGTAGCCAAGTGAGTTTAATGCCACTCTTTTGTCGCGATGCGAGAGAACTTTCGCAAATGTGTCTGTCCCCATTCTTTCTTCTAGGTAGGGAAGTTTTTCGGGGAGATTGACAATACACTGTTCATATCGATGGTCAAGTGGAATGTTTATAAAAAGTAATTTCCCCCTTGTACACGCAGCAAAATGGTGAAAGCACTAAATCTGCAGCAACGGTGCTTATGATATTACTTGGCCACTTTCAGGGTTCGAATATACGATTACCAAGCGATATGCTTCGATGAGATAACTCCATCCGGTCCTGCCAATTTCCGCACAAGCGTGAGCCACCTCTTTTGTTATGTCATCTTGGGTAACACATGGGTCCTTGAGTTCAATATGTAAATAACGTAAATATTTTGCCGTCTCATTCTTACATCATGAATGCCGTGTGATTCGTCTAGTAACCTTGGATTGTTCCTTTCCTAATAGCTATAACTGTTCCATTACAGCCCTTTCACACTTTATGGAAGGTATTAGCGTGGGGATGGCAGCACCTAGTAGCGTAAGTTTGGAATCTGATGTTCCTTCGTAAAAGGAATGCGTGAAAGTCGTCTTATTTTTTTGTCACTCCTTTTTAGGTTCTTGATAAACTTTGAATTTAGTAAGATTTTTAACCTGGAGTGGGCTGTAGCAACAGGCAAGTACCACTTTGGTATAATAAGTCGAGTTCAAAGCACGACCAGCACCACCTGGAGAAGTTTTTGCTATACGCGCTTTGAACTGCATTTGCGCCTGACTGCAATAATACTCTGTGCAGCTGAGTACGAATACGTGATGGACTACCTGGGCGACGACCCGGTGTTGACGTTTCGGAAGACACGGCCCAGACCGTGCGACAAAGAGATTGACCTCTACGAGATGCAACCACCCATGGATACGGAGCCCATCAAGGGCAAACTTTATAAGTGTAGTGACCGTAGCTGTGACAAGTAAGCCGTCGCAAACCCGTACTCTTTGCTACACTAAGCGCATTCTTTTCACTTGCACTGGACTGCACTACTTTGGACTCCACGCAAGACGGGTTTTCGGGAGCTGCACTTTCCAGCTGAAACAAACTTTATTAGTAATGCCTTTCTTTTCTTCTTCTTTCTTCTTCTTCTTTTATTGCTCACAAACAACGAAAAACAACATACAATAATAAACAGGACTGCGAGGGCAAGCCCTGTGATGCAGTCCAGGCAGGAACACAATTCAAGGAAACACACTGGGCGAGGAGCACTGTCATGAGTACAGTTGGAAACTAGGATACATAAAAAAAAGAAAGAAAACATACATAAAAAATACATTAAAAATACATAAAAAAATGCATTAACACATCCGAGTCGATGGAGAGAGTGAGGGAAGACAAAGACAGGAAAAATGACAATAACATGTTGCGATCTATTGAGATGAGCGGAAGTAGTATTTAATACTGCGCTTAAAAGCGGTGGAGTTGGTTGCCAACAGGAAAGTGCAGCACGCAAATAACCCAGTTCAGATCTGGTGCAGGAGGTGCAAGCGAAAAGAATGCACCTACTGTTACAGTCGCTACGCAGCATCCCTTACGCTTCTGTGCTGCGCAGGCAGTTCATCGTGCAGTCTGTACCGTCGAGCAACCTGGTGATGTTGGTCGTGTACACGGACTGTAACTGCACTAGCACGCCAGCGCCTCTGGTGCAGGAAGAGGTGCCACGGAATGAGACCATCTTCTGCAATCACAGCAGTCTCCCGAGACAACGGCCGGAAATATGCATTAACTACCACGCTGAGGTACCCGCCTCCTGACTCTCTGTAGGCGTTCACTTGTGAAGTGATTTGCACTATGTATAATATTTACTCGCATAATTGACGCATCCCCCTCTAGGGCACTACGTTTTTGTTTTAACATGCGCATTTAATTGTGGGAGTAAATGCAGTGCTTATTTCTAAAGCTACACAACTTCACTTTCTCAAATGAAACTGGATCGCTGAAGCATGCCAATCAGACAAAATCAGTCATTGGTATGTTACTTTTAAAAATTAACTACGTCGCAGTTTACGGTGCAGTTACCACGGTAAGATAACTTCGCTACTGTGTTGTCCCACAAAAAAAAAAAAAAAAAAAAGAAAAGAAAAGAAACTATTTGTGTAAAAGTGATTTTCCAAAATTTTATTTTAGCATGCGTAATTACATCCTTGTTACATTTAAGTGGTAGTTGATTTTCGAAGTTACCATTAGTAAATTTCCACCTCTTCAGTCCAAACACACATCCCACATTAAAATGGCATTCACCAGGAGCGCGCGAATGAATGCCAGTATCGTGTTCACAAGGAGAAAGACGTTCAAAGCATCCCAACATGTGGCTAAGTATTAGCGCTACATGAGTAACTGAATTTCAGTTCCATTTCAGTTACTTTCAACAGAAGTGGCAACTGGTTACAGTTAGAAGTTACTTTCACAGGAAAGCAATTTGTCACTGTAACTAAGTACAGAAGAAAGTACAGTTCTTTTTCGAAAAAAGTAACTTAGTTAGAGCTACAGTTACTGCTTTAAGAAAGTAAGTAGTTAGTTACTGTTCCAAGAAACTCAGTTACTATACAGTTACCTTACAGTTACTTTGCGTCCTCGCCAGGACGGACAACCGTATATGTGCACAGTCCATGCTGTATTTCCAAACACGCACAGGATTCTTAGGTGTAATCTGAACGAGTTTCATTTCAATATGGGTTTCAATGAGTTTCATTTCAATATACTGTATTTTCAAACAACACGAAGAGCTTCCTTAAACCCGAAAAATCATTCAGAGATAACACGGGGCCGCGGTTGGTTTCACAATGATTCCGGAAGATTTCACACTGTCACGTGTAATAACTGAGTTACAGTAATTACTTGTAACTGGGTGACTCAAATCAGCAAAGTTTTCTTTTTCACAAAGAAAACTTTGTGGTTTGAGTCGTTTGTTGTGTGTCGTCCCTCTCTGTGCCCAGACTCGGGCTTTTACATTATGGGGCAACTGTATAGTTGCAGAAAAAGTAACTAGTTACAATTATAGCCCAGGACTGAACAAGATCCCTCCATTTTGTTCACGCAGGAAGTTGAATTGAAGCAGCAGTGTGGCATGGCTGCCTGTCTGCGAGTTTCCACTGTTCCTCTCCTTGGCGGACTCTTACTCGCGCAGCTGCTCGCCCGGCGCCTTTGACAAGCAGCGGAGAGGCCACCTACCTCCTTTCCTTCCCGGCGGTTTCTCAACTAAGGCAGCGTAGAACAAGACCACCGTCGCCAAAATGCGCCAGCACTGTGCCCCCCCGAGCACTGCCCGCGTGCGAGTGTAAACCCGACCACAGCGAGCAGAGAGAACTCCTCCGAACTCACTCTCGGGTTTTCTTCGTTTTTCGATACCGTGTCATCTGTAAAGGGAGCTCGTTGCAACTTGCCAAATGGGACTATCTCTTCCGATACCTGTGCTTAGAGTTCTTTTTCCCCTCCCACCCAACCAACCAACCACAAATTTCTTCGGTACAGTTGCATTTCTATCGTGAACGGGTCTGGAAGTTCAGCGAGTAACATTGTTTTACTCGCAGCTCCTTCGGCAAATGTTAGGCTCGCCTTTTTACTTTATTCCGGTACATTTATTCGAAGCAGCGGTGACATTCGTTTTTCGGCAAAGTTTCTTCACCATGAGGTTACTTTATGCACGTTACGCACTGCTCAGGTAGTTAGAAGAACGGAAAGTTTATATACCCATTGTTTATATAGTTTTCCTATCTTCCGTTGCAGACCTTATGTATGACCTATACTATACTTCTGGTGCTTCAAGAATGCAAAAATGTTCCTCAGTCCCTAAGTTTGTCCGACAATACCTTTTGGATGTGGTCTGAAGGTAAGAGCTGGACTGCGACTCAAAACCTAAGGGACGGACGCTTCTAAAGTTTCCTGGGCTCACATCTTAAAAAAAAAAAAAGAGGACAAGATTGTTTTATATTTGTTTGAAAAGAGTGGGCATCTAATGTCACTCCATGGTGATAGGTGGTGTTCGATATTGTTTTGATCTTTTTTTTTTCTTTTTTTTTTTCATCCTGAAGAGCATGTTTCCTTTCCCATCAACATTTACAATTTGTGTGACATGTACCAAACATTTAAGAACTTGCATAATGCTGACAAATTGAACTGCAGCAATGCCCTGCAGCTACAAAAAGGCTCTCGGCAGATAATTACATCTACAAATTTTACGAACACCCTCGTTAGAATAATTATTTCACTGCAGTCGCTGTGTAGATACAAAATCATGGCCAGTTATAACCAACTTGCTTATGAACAAAGTGGGAATCATAGATAGTGTCGTATTCCACGAGGTAGATTATAAAATTTTTCTCACGGCTCAAAATGGGGACATGTCAGTGAAGAAGAAAAACCTGCAAGAGATCCTCAGTTTCGTAGCTTGTTCATCCTGAAGATGTTAAGAGTGACTGTTTGAGAGATATGAGGCTGTACATAAACCTGTTTTATAAAACAAATGCGTATGATACTTCACACACTTGTTTGCTCTCTTAGCAGTTTGAACATTTTTGTAACTGAACGAGAATCTTGTGCATCAGCAGGTTTACATTGCATTAAAACATGATGTGGTTTTCCAGCTCTGTGTCTGGTATATGACAAATGGTGCTCTTTCATATTTAGCCGCAAATTCCGTAGCTGTTCTTCTATTGATGCAAGGACCTTCATTCAGGTAAGTAAAGTCATTATAAAGACAATGGTAAAGCCATTTAAGCAATATTGTCACCTTGGAAGAATTGTACTGCAGTCAACCTCCACCTAAGATGACATGGCTACATTTGTGGAGCTGAGTGGGCAGCCACTACTTTCATCCCCACAGTATAAGTGGGAAGAACATCCCTATCATCCATGTTGCCCTACAGAACTTTTAAAGGGACCGCAAAGAAGTCCAATCACTGTTGTTCCTATATTCCACCACGCAAAGAACTACTCTTTGTGGTGATACACACATAACATAACCTCTCAGTTCCACGTACTTTCCATAATGACGTGTAGGAGGTTGATATTTTGCCTGCGTCAACTGATATGCACTGAAATAGTGAGTGACCATAATGCACTTTGTACGATACGATTGCTTGGCAAGAGCCAAATAATGCCACTTTATTTACAAAACCTTCGTTTTGCATCACCTTCAGAACAAGGCAAACACCCGTGGTCCCTTGTGTAAAACTCCGTCGTTGTATGAAAACATTAAAAAAGAAAATAGCCTTAAAGGCACAACAAACCCCAAACCCCTTTTTTTTGTGAGCTTCGAGAAATCCTTACAGTTGTACATTACATGATGATTTGAGGCTCTGTTACAGACTCTGAAATTGCTTTGTGTGGTAGCACCTTTCCACCATTAATGTAGATTTCATCTTTGACGTAGACATCCTCCCCCAGGACAGAAGTGTTCTCCATTCGTACCTGCAATCATGGTAACCACTTCGTTAGCACTGATTTGTGAGCTATGAGGCATCGTGTGAACACAGCCACTGCACAACACACATTTTGCCGGGACATTAAGTAAATACACATTTAAAATCATTACGCCGAACACAAATGAAATCCAGTACACAATTCCTAACTTCAAGGGGACCCCTGCTCCAGCAAACCTGGTCAAGATGCAGATTTCGATGACGTTACAAATTGCTCATTTTTAATACAATTTAAGTTCAAAAAACTTTTCCTTCATAAAATGCTTAAAGGTAACCTTCATGAACACACTTTTCAAGGTCATTTCCTAGTTTTCTTGGGCTCACAACCTACAGAAATTGATCGGATTTAAAGCAGCACAGAAGTCATTTCAACACAGTGTTCTTCCTATAAAACCTATAAAATATATGTTAAGTAGGCCAGTAGGATGCACCACAGAGTCATAATTATCGCAGAAATTGAAATTAAAATACACCGCAAAAGGCGACCTTGCGCAACGACGGTGGAGAGCAGCATGAGCCTGTGATCTGCGCGCGGCCTTGCGCTGACGCTGTAGAGTCCGCGCTCGCTGATTGGTTCAGAGAAATGTTGTCTGCTACTCGGCTGTTTGGGGCTCTGAAAAAGTATTGCTCCTGGCTCAGTCATGATTCGGCCGCTCCTTTTATCCCCAATTCTCCGGGGCAACTGGCAAAACTGGTTTACGGCGGCAAAGGGACAGGGCGCTGACCCCTCAGTGACCAGCGAACCAGAACGCGTGGACCCTGTCACGTCATCGGTGACATGGCATCATGCTTCTCCTCCTCGTTATACCCGGAGTGGCAAGTTAAGGATGAACGCGCGGAGCTATGTTTATGTGTTCTTTTTTTTTTTTTCTCGGAAACAAATTGCACACATCAAAACCTATCGTGCTATTCTGTAAATTGACACACACACTTTCGTCGGACGTTTTAATCTGAAAATTTTTGGGATGGCCTTCTGTACTCCTTTAAGTCATCCCACCTAGCAACATTCAGTATGAAATATGCTTCACACAATGCAAGGGACAGTTTTTTTTCATTGGAAAATGAAACTCATTAAAGTTTTTCTTTATGAACAAACGTAGAGCAATGTTTCTAGTGCAAGGTTACTCCTGTCAGCCTGCAAAAGCAGATATGTTACTCACCCTAATTGATATTGTAAACTACTTTACATGATTCGGTGTGAAAGCAAGAGAACAATTACTTTATATGCTACTTTTGTCACCATTAGTTTATCTGTACGAAACTGTCACCTACCCACTGCCCCACAGTGCAGCGCCAACCAATGATACAGGATTCCAGCCACGAGTGAGACTTGACTGTGGCTCCGTTAAGCAATGTGCACCTCTTGATGCAGGCACCATCCTCAATTACAACATTCGGACCTATCGTAACATTTGGTCCAATGCGGCAGTTCCTTCCTATTTTGGCACTTGGGTCCTAAAAAACGAAGCGCGAGTAAAGCACCGTATTAGTATACCACCACAACGTCAACTGGAGATCTAGAAGTGAAGCCTTTTAGTGAAAGGTCGGATGTAGTTCCGTATCGGGACCACTGGCTTTTTTAAAGAAAAACGAATAAAAGCAAAAATCTAACGCTTTTACGTGAAAGAGGAAGTAATTAGTAACGAAATTCAACAGGAATGTCCCTCGTATATTGCGTAAAACATATAAAAATTCAATTTGATGATTAAATTTTATTTTCTTGATGGCGATCCGCCATCTTGACTGCAGGGATGGGCATAAATACATTTTTTGAGTAATTAAATATAAATACAAAATACTTTGTTGAAAGTGGTATTTAAATACTCTGCATAAATACTTTTCAACATGAGTATTTAAATACAAAATATAAATACAGTATTTAAATACCGTAACTACTACCATAAATACTGTGAGGAAAATGTCATCCGGAATTACAGAAATAACGATGATCATAACAACAAATCAGCAACGAACAATAGCATTTATTTGTTACGTTATCATGGCAATTTTAATATTAGAAGTTTCTCGAATATTGTATCTTTTAGGCATCTTCTGTTCGGCCGTACAATCAGATTCGCAAATGAGAAGAGCATCTGCACAGGTGCTGATGAACAAATGCTTGTATTAAATTTGACGAAGATGCTTCGTACAACAAAGTAATTGGCTAGTCGCGACCGTTGTCCGCAACAACCGTGAAAAACTTGCCATCGAAAATTGTTTGTCGCATGTGCATGGTAGCACAAACACGGCATAACTGCGCCCCAAACTCTCTCTTCTTCCCGAAAGGTCAAATGGAGGGCAACTTTAAGATATGAGTCAGCATATACTGTATTTAGGAGTATTTACTAGAATAAATACCCAAAAACTGGTATTTAAATATAATTATAAATACATTTTTCAAGTCTGTATTTAAATACAAAATATAAATACATGTATTTATATTTTAAATAGTATTTTAATTACAATGTATTTAAATACTGCCCATCCCTGCTTGACTGAGGACCTAACTGACTTAACCCGAGACACAGTCCCGACGCCCGCACCGCCTAGTGCGTGCCGGGGGGGGGGCAGACCAGGGGCAGACCCCACACACACACACACACAATCTGTAGTACCTAGCTTAACCTAACCTCACTAAAGCCCATTTAGCCCAGTGATTTAGCCCATTTCAACGATCCTACCTTCCGCAAGACGGCAAGTTTCGAATCCGTTAGGCTTAGCATTCCCGTGTTTCTCCTGCGCTAAAAGTGAATCAGATGGGGTTGCTTAAATGCATATAAAAAAACTTCTAGTCCACAGAATTTTATAATTCTTACATCTTCAGATTCAGTATATGATCTTCTTCCACTTCTATGCAATATTTACTTTCCTAACCATTTCAGTAATTTTTAAAAACGAGTGGTCCCGATACGGAACTACACCCGAAAGGTCTACTTGCCACAAGGACATTTCCCACAATTCCAGCCTCTGACGCGAGCAGCAGGTGCGGCGACCGTGCCCTGAGAGACTGGAGGTACAAACACATGCCCGTCAGAAAGTCTTTTGGTTGCCCAACGTCCATCCAAAAGCCCTGCAGCTCCATGGCATAAATCTCATTGTCTTTCACCATGGCAGGAAACACTTCTTTTTCAATCGATGTTGGTTTTACCTGTGTACGGGTGCAGAAATGCAATGAGTCGAGCTTTACCTACGTGTACAACATGGATGGTGTTACCTCGATGCGATGCAGTATGGCAGGGCTGAATATGTAGAGGCCAGCGTTGATCTTGTTTGAAACAAACTCCTGGGGTTTCTCAACAAAGCGTTCAATACGTCCCACTTCATCATATACGACGACTCCGTATTTCGAAGGTTCTTCAACACGAGTGACCTGGTCAACATGAAAGGTACATATAGGCCTTATTGATAGCAAAAAATAAAAAGAAAGAACCGACAAGTCTGGTACGACAGTATTACGAATTCTGCTTTGATATAGCATAAATATTATATATTTATTACCTGCACACACATTATTACATATTTACAAATATATTACAAAAAGGCTTTGGAAGGAGGACAACGTCCATCCAGTGAAGGGGCATCACTAGGGTACGCGCCACCCGGTGTGGGGGCTCTTTGCATCCCCTCCCCCGCTCCTATAAGGAATCCTTTTCCATACCACACGGTATGCGATAAATAACAAATTCAATACTACAGGCAGAAAATAAGATCATTCGCTCGCAGACGGCTCCTCATGTCACCGCAGAGAAAGAGAGCTACTGGGCGGCATGTCACACCCTTCCATCACGTCACCACCCCTAGTGACGCCACTGGTCCAGAGTATAAGTTTGTGGGGTCATGATGCTTGGTGGCATAACATATGACATAACAATTCATAAGTTAGGATAAAAAATGTTACAAGTTCAGAAAGATACTAATGGCTTGAGAATGCCATGCACACATGCTTCCTCCAAGATGTGCTTGAACCGTTTTTTGTCGACTCCCTGGACTCGGGGTTTTACTGTAATGGATTCTGCTTGACAAAATAGGCCCCTTCCCCACAGTGTGGACCTAGCCACATAGCACTGCACTCCTCCTCTCATTATGTAATGCCCTTGGGACTTCGAGGATCTGAACAAATGAAATTAATGTAGAGACTGCTGAATAGCATACCACAATAGTGCCTTCCTTCCCATGATGTTTGTGGAAGTTAACCATTTCTTTAAACGGGAAGTCACAGATGACATCGCTGTTGAGCACGAAGAATGGCTCATTATCGTTGGTGAGCAAATGTTTTGCAAGGGCGAGTGGTCCCGCAGTTCCGAGGGGTTCCTCCTCTTGAGACAATGTAATCTTTACTCCGAGCTTGAAAGATTAAAAACATGCATCATAAAACGGCAACCGAAAGGATGTTTTATTTTTTAGTCACCTTCTTCTCTTCAGCCTTGATTTCTTTTTCAAGCAGTTCAGCACGGTAGCTCACAGCTAATATGACTTGCGTCACTCCAGCCTGAAGCAAAAGTGTTGCATTTGAAAGCATAGTTTCAATCTGTCATAGTTCATTACGGCACTGAGAAAAAGGCCATGATGAAAAAAATGGCAGTTGAATGCGATGGAAACTTTTGGGTATTGATTGCATGGCATGTTTTCACAACTTAGTATCCGTGCAAACAGACACAAGGGCAAATATAAATGGTGGCAGTGTACACTCACTGTGGTGACAGCACCACTATACCTCAATTTTACCAGGACTCGTTTACTAGCTTCAGACAGTATCAACCTTTGGTTCCGCTCTTGTTAAGTGTCCAGATGATATGTACAAACTCACAAGTAATTCTAGTTTTTGTAGTGAAATTTTACTAACACAAAATGGAAATTTTGAGGTACGGGGGAGGATTTTTTTTTTATCTTTAGCGTCAAGCAACACTACAATATAGTCGTGATTCGAAGTGAGTCACCCAAAAGAGTTCGAGGACGAGATAACAGGATATGGCGGGGCTAAGTTTCAATAAACAGCACTACGCTTACCTCCACTAAAGCTTCAATTTGGTGCATCATCATGGGCTTGTTGCAGAATTCAACCAGAGGCTTTGGTCGACTGAGAGTAAGAGGCCGAAGCCTTGTGCCGTAACCACCCACAAGAATTAAAGCCTTCATGCTTGAACTGTTTTCTGGCCGCACCTATAAATGCGAGGTCCATCGTGAGCTATTGGGGGAGGTATACCATTACGACCGAAGCTAATTTTTTACATGTTATCGTCCGCGGAAACGCACCGCCTTGCTCGTATTTAAACGTGATTATCACTGGCTCAGGCGATGCAAAAGCAAATTTCCGCTATGCTGTTACTGCTTACGATGAGTAGTATGCATTTTCTCACCGGTCACTACTCGCTGTTCAGTATACAAACCATTCGCGGCAGGATCATTGGGAAACTGTCTTCGCAGAAATATGCTTACCTAGTTCGCTGCCGATAAACACATTGTACCGCGTTGCCACGAAAGCACTACACGCACACGACTCCGAAAAGAGAACTATTTGCTGACGGACGCCATTATGTTGATGGCGATGAGCTGTTGGCAAACGCTTCGGCTTGGCCATTGCCTAGCGTTTCAGAAATACTGAATCTACGAATCGTTACATGCATAGATACATTTAAAGAATAAAAAAATAATACACGGAAATTCAAGTAATATGATATTCAATTTCCCCCTTTCTTTTTCCGTAACAGGCATGGTAACAGACGACAAGGGTATGATTCAGTATTCAGTGGCTTTGCCCGCGTTTTTGAGTTTTTACGCATCTCCAGACTTCTACAGCAGGTAAGTTTGTTTCATTTTTTAATCCACCAAATACTGACTCAGGGATTGAATGAACGCTTTGGGGCGGAATATGGGGCGCATAGTAGTAACTGCATGACTGAGCATATTTACTTGAATTTCAGTATATGTGAGGGCCCCTGAGTTATTGAAAATATAGCTGTACAAGCGTCTTGTACACATAATGCATGGTTCAACGTTATGGAACAATTAGAGTGTCATAAAAAAAAAAACTCAGTTCAACTCCATGCTAAGAGGCACACCTGTATCTACATTAATTATACTTTGTTCTCGGTGTTAATCAAGTTCACTTTCATGTCGCTTTCATAGGATGTCAAATACCCACCTAGCACCCTATAAGAGAATAACTTTGTGCAAAAGGTGTATCCACAATCACCCGTGGATTTAAAGTACAGGTGTGGCAGCAGTTCGGAGACAAATATTTATTTAGAAACATGTCGACAGGAGCCTCAAACGTTCCATCGAATAGTCCCAGCAATGGTTGATCGCAAAAGGAATACTAGGAAATATAACAGCATTTTGGTGCGTCTGAGGCTAAAAAAAATTGCGAAAGAAAATATACTATAAAAAAAGTCAGGTCCTTTACAGTCAGTGTAACAACAGAGCAATGCTGATGACGAACATGGGTGACAAACGAAGCATGAGCAGAAATATGTCTGCGCCGCTGATGATGAATGGCTGAATTTAGAGTTATTCTATTGTGCTCATTTGTCCTTCTTGCCGTCCTGTGACGAGTTGATCCGTGGCGAACGCCTCTTTTCCGGTTCAGTGGTTTTCTTTATGGTCTGTTTCTCGTCCACATCGTCTTCTACTTCTTTCTGTCCTGCTTCAACAGCTGGGTGGTCCTCGTACCTTTCAGGGGAAAGGAAGATGTGATCACTGCCACTTTCCTTCGAATGGAAAGTCAGTTTACTGTCTTGTGCACAGATTCAGAGACATGCGAGCAGGTCATTAAGACAGTCCCGAGTGTCGATACTTTAGTTTGAGCAATTGTTATGGCCAACCAGCTGCAGCTGCTGTCCTGTGAAATGCAGGGGGCACAGAGTGCTTAGGTCTTTCTGTGCATTCACAAAAATAACCTATGAAATTTTGACACACTACAAGTGTGTGAAATTACATGTTCAGCTCTAACTTTGCCTGGGGTTACGATTTGTGGTCCGTGTAATGATTCTCACCTGCATTACTAGTGACAACTGAAAGTGAAATGCAAATGATGATGAGTTGGAGTTTTTTGGCACAAAAGCATCTGGCTTTGTATTTTTTACATATTTGGAAATAGTGGTCTCGGTTACCTGGATGGGGTGTAGCTCAAAAAAGCCTAGTCATTTTTTTCTGTACATGCCAAAGGCCAATGTGCTGTACAACCTTTGATTCTAATTGAAATGTTCGAGATGCAGAGAACTCCACCAGCAGTGTCATACCCAGTCATGTAATTAGTGTGAGGATTCAACGTTACTCATGCAGTCATGACATCACACCCTTCATAACTTTGTCCAGACCCGCAGGAGGGGGGGGAGTGATGTAGGGGGAAGGTGCGGTCAGCCTGCTCTGAAGTGGCGGCTTGGTGCACCCAGGGGAGGGAGAAGGGGGAGGGTGAAAGAGGGAGGGGAGAGATGATGGTGGCACAGGAGAGGGAGGGGCGTGCTAACACTCTTGCTCTGGGATTTGGGTAGTCCAAGAGGACTACCCACCACAGAAAACATGCGAGCATCCCTCAGAAGTCTTCATTGGGAAGCTCCCTGTACTGCGGTAACGGCCAGGATTATTGGCGAAGTTACCCCATCTCCAGACCCGCAAGTTGCAAGGCAACAGTAGTAGTGTTGTCTGGCTTGTATTATATCCATTAGAGGAAAAATGCTACTGCAGTAGAACAACACAAGACCTTTCCTTTTAATAAATGTATATTCCCCCACCCCACAGTTCATAACAAGGAAGGATGTAAACTGGATGGAACATTCACATGTTCATACACACTGTACCAAACATCACGTCGTTGGCATGCATAGAATACTTCAACCTAATGGGTCTGCATAACTTGTGTACTACGACATATGCCTGCCCCCTGTACACAAGTTATAGTAACAAGTATCCGTGTGAAAAGGAAGCACTCACTTAAACATGGCGGTTATGTCACCAAGGACAAGGGCCACAGTCAGAGGCACACCCACGCAGGCTGGAACCAGGTACAAAAGTGCAGGCTACAAGAAGAATATGATATGGTACATAATGTGTATTTTCAGGACTACATTATAACACTGTCACACTTATATTATGTAATATCATATATATATTCCATACGCATCCATATGCACCTCGAAACCACTTGTGTGCAATTCAATGCATGAAAACTAACTACGTGCTGGCATAAAAGATCAGTGATAGCACGGTCTACAAGAACTGTGATGGGGCTCACATTTAGCTAGTCTCTACCAAATAATAACTGATATGTACCAATAAAACACATGGCCAAGCATTTTATAATACATATTAAGTACATGCAAAAAATGTACCAAGCATTTAGCCAAATAGCTGATGTGCCTAATTTGTAAACCATGATGCTCATTGTTTCTTCCTAGCACAAATTTTAACAATAACAAAGCTTGCACATATATTCATTAGACTTACCTGCGCATGCTCAAAGTACATCATAATGAATATTGTTGTACCGAGCCCAACTATATAAGCAATGAAACTGCTTGTGAAGTATACGTGAGTCTTGCGATTGAGCCTGCAAGAGAGTCCTTCATGAGTTGACCTCAGGACACTCAGAAATCACACATACTATACGCCAACAAAATGTAAGTCACAAAATCTTTAAAACGCTACTCACGTTGCATCAAATCTGAGAAGCAGTGCAATGAAAATACCCGGAATGACAATGTCGCCAAGACCCAACATGGCAAACTTTGACCCTTCTAAACCATTCTCCAAGAAATCTTGTGGGAAGACCACTATAAAAAGTATACTATTGAGTTCGCACACCTTTGACATTCCATAACAAGTTGGCTGCAAACACACAAAAAAAATCAGCAGGCTCACATTTGATGGGGGCTTCAAATGACTTTGCAACAGTAACCATGACGTCTGTGCCAAAGACCTACCCAGAAAAAGTAAATGCTGTTATGTTGCACCAGTACTACCTCTCAAACATAATTGTCGCCGGTTATCACTAAAAAATGTTGCACAGATTGGAAAGCTTCTGTGGAGGCTCACCCAAAACACGTCATAGACGAAAAGGCCACCTAGAAGAATGCACCCTGTGGCGACTGTGTTGATGTGCAGCAGTTCCACGCCATTGATGGCAAATGCAATACCAAACAGGTTGTTTGCAATCCAGTGCTACCAGAAAAATGTAAAAACAGCAACAGTGAGAACCACGACAAAGCAACATGACAAGAGAAATGCTAGAAAGTACGCACTTAAGTATGGAGAATCTAATAAATTAACAAAAGCTCACATAGCAATGCATACCAATGCAAAAAATGAGTGGGAAAAACTGGGCCAGGCATAAATATTAGGCCCCGGTCTCAGATTCATGCTCAACTTTTATGCGAACTGGACTGGAATAGTAACAGATTTGTCCTGCCTACTGTAAGTAGGGATTCAAGACACTTCCCAGCCAATGATCTCTAAAAAAAGTCGGTGCAAATCACCTTTTTCCAGAGGTACCAGACACCAAGGAGGGCGCAGCAGACCCAGCAGATAACATCACTGTAATTAAAACGGTAGTCGAAGATTTCTGAAACGAGTTTTATGATTAATTTTAATGATCAGACCAACGACCAGTGATGCAACTATGGGTGGCACCGGACGGCAGCAAGCTCACCCGTCACTTCAACTGCCTCTCACCCTCATTTTCACCCTCACTCGTGGGGCACGCTTGGAAGGAGAGATGGTATTCCCATTGATATAGCTTGGTGGGTAAGACTTTTCGTAAAACACGATCCATTGACGGGCTGTTGAAGTGAGAACATGAATCAGACTGTTGAAGCGCACACGCACAAGCCTGATTAACCCGAAATAAAATAGTTATGTACAACAGTCCTAGTGAGATAGAGAAATCACGAGCTTACCTCATGATATGAGCGAGGGCCATGATCCCAAGCAGGAAGAAGTAGCCAGCCAAAAGAAGGTTTATGTGCTCCTTTGAGAATAGCTGGAATAGAAAAGCCCTATATCTCAGTACTTGACTGTTGAAATAAGCGCCAGGATCTATTCCTGCGATCAGCTAAGAGTCTGATTACCTTGAAGAATATATACAGTCCAAACAGTGCTCCACTGGCTATTACAGGAAACATTGCTGCATCCTTCCGTGTCATTGTCTCTGGCTTCTCTCCAGACTCCTTTAATAAATAAATAAATAAAAAGATCGGAATATAATGCATGCAAGCAAATTGTTCACGTTGTTCTCTGGTATCAGTGCGTCACATTTCTTATATGACGAGGGAGCTGACAGTCGTGATTCTACACACGAAAGACCATAGGTTTACGAAAAACCATAGTACTGTCACTGAGCATGTGCCAGTTAGTCGGAGACTACGATCAATATGATCTAATGTGGTTATGACACGGCGGTATTAAGCAATGCCGGCCCGACACAGTGCAACATATGTGTCGGAGCGCTGGAGTGACGCGTCAAGCTACACGTGTACTGTTATTACCACGTCTCCTTGAAGACTATCGTCATTCCTGAGCACACCGCATCCTGAAAGCTGCACCAACCGTGGGGAGGAACGACGAATGACATGTAGACAGGTCTACCAAAAAACAGTATGCATACGTGGACCATATGTCACATCGGTGCGCTTACCTTTTGCTTGCGTTGGTGCGTCACTGACTTGAAAGAACCATACACAATGGGAAAAAGGGCCATGATTACTATGCTAGAGTATGCCACAGCCATTCCCGCGGGTGTCGCCCGATATTTTTCGGTCTCATTTTTAGCTTCTTTGAGGGATTCATTTAGTTGGGAGAGCACATCACCCACCGTGTCCGCCATGATTGAAAGAGAGGAGAAAGAAGCGTTTGGAAACTCTCGGTATCAGGACGCGTCTTGTTTCGCTCACTGGTTGAGGTCGCTGTCGTCGCAAGTTGCATACATACTCTCGTGCACGCGGGTGTTCTTGCAAAGTAAAATGGCGGAAGGCGTTTCTTCAAGTTCTGCTTCCGAGGGCATTAACCTCGTTGAAACTCATTTGGGCAACGAGTATGACTCTAGCTTCGAGTACGACAGCGAAGCTGAGCGTAAACGCCTGGATAGAGAAGATTTGGCGGTCGCCGTGCAGGCAAAACGAGACGCAAAAGCTTCACGCAAAGTGGTGTCCACCGAGTATGACAAGGAAGAGAAGCGTCGGGAACGGCACTGCTTCCTCGCTCTGGACGCTTACACACGCCACAAGAAACTGATCAACGATTACCTTTTATGTTACCCAGGTACTACTGCGAAGCTGAAACGTGATGCCAGTCGGGATCGCACTGATTTCGATATCATACGCGAGAACCACAGGTTCCTCTGGGACGAAACGGCCGACGACATCGACAGCTGGGAGAAACAGCTCGCGAAGCGCTACTACGACAAATTATTCAAGGAATACTGCATCTGTGACCTTACTTATTACAAAGCGAATAAGATCGCCATGCGTTGGCGAACTGAGCAAGAGGTGATTGATGGGACGGGACAGTTCTCGTGCGGCGAAAAGAAGTGTAAATGCTCCGAAGGCATGCGCACCTGGGAAGTGAACTTCGCGTACTTGGAGCAAAACGAGAAAAAGAACGCTTTAGTGAAGCTCAGACTTTGCAGCGAATGTTCCTTCAAGCTAAATTATCGTTTCCAGCGCAAAGAGCTAACGAAACAACCGGAAAAGAGGAAGGTTGGCAGTGCCGACGAAAATGAGTCCGGTGGAAAGAAATCTCGTCCGAGTGGAAGTGCGGTGGTTGATGCTCCGCCGGCAGAGAAAAGCGGAGGCGAGGAAGTGTCAGCGAAAGAGGAAGAAGAGAATATCTGGGCCAAGCCGAATGTTATCGACGCGGAGAAGAGTCAAGAAGAGGAGTTTGACGCGTACCTGGCAGACATGTTTATGTGATAGAACCGCGACACCGAATGAAATAAAGATTCGCAAATTTGTGTACACGTACGTTGGTGAAAAGAATACGTGCGCTCTACGAAAAAGGAAAGATTGTGTCCTTCCGGTCTGTGCAAATGCAGCGCGGAGTCAGTAAGGGGAAGGCAGCTTCCCTGTACGTTCCCTTTGCTTTGCAGCGAAGCCGAGCCACGATATCTGCATGCTCATTTTGTGTTTCGATTGGATTCTGGTGTATTTGTTCGGCGTAGTTGAAAACTTGTCGTCATCATCACGAAAGCATGGTCATATGATGTGACTTGTGCAGGCACGGTCGACCGGAGGTTTTGCATGACGAAAGTCGAAGATTCGCGAATCCTTCCAGCGGAGGTGTTGTATGACCTTTTTCCTTGGTTTTCCGGAAGACTTTCCAGACGAATGCCGGCAAAGGACGCATACTACCCCTCCCCCCTTGTCCCTCTCCTTCCTGCTGTCCTCTCTCCATCTGTCCACGTCTGCACGCTGCTCATAGCCGCAGTTGCTTCGCGGCGCTAGCACGGAATAAAAAAAAGAGAAAAGGTATCGAGTGAGTGTATGTCGGCCATGATAAGGCGGGCGGACTCTTATATTATTTGGACCAGGTATAGTGTAGCACGTTTATCCGCAATGCGGGTACGAGATATGTGTGGGCAAACCTCCTTTCCGAAGGCGCTGATCAAGTCGCGGCTGCCCTCAACGAAATCTACCAGGCACTCCCATGCGCGAGTCGTTATCTAAGCATTAGCGGTCGTTAGTGTCCGATGACTACCAGGCTACGCGTTCGAACTCTGTAGGGTCTTATAGAGGGTATTCACCTACGTCACGTTGTGACGTAGCATTCGCTTAAGCTCCTCCCACTGGTGATCACTTTTACCATGGCGGCCAAACGCGTTCGTTTGACGTCATGTGAATACACCCTATAAGTAGCTCATGATGGAAAACGCAGCGATCACAGGCTGATTCGCGGGAAGACTTGCCAATGACCTTGCGAAATAAGTAACCAATTTTCGTGTCCAGTAGCACTTCCATCTTCCCTCCACGCGCGTTTTGGACTCTTCCATTATCGCCAAAAAAACTGCCTTGTTCAAAAATGCTATTTTACATACTGGTATGTGATATGCGAATATCGAATAATTTGCGAGGCCCCTTTTCTCCAAACCGTTCTGCAGCAAGTGTCCTGGAATGCTAGTTGGCAGTGGCACTTATCCCCCTGGACCGTGAAAAGCGTGAAGGTATGGTTTTCTTCGCTCTCGGATACTGGGAAGTACCTGAGTTCGAATCCCGCACCGACTGTGCACTCTAGGTGCCTTCCTTGAGTTTTCCTCAGTCGTTCTAAGGAGAGAGAGAGAAAAAAAAGAATAAAGTTCCGCACTTCGCAGCCTTAGTTCTAAGGGAAGTATCGTCACAAGGTTCCAACGAAGTTGCCCCAGGACACACGATCCCCACTCATGAACAGCATGTCGCCGTATCGGTCATAACGACACGACTACCGTTTCCGCTTGGGGCTGTTGCCGACTGCTAAGCCCGCTTAGGTTGGATCTTATTATTCATTAACAACCAACCGTCCCCAATCAGCTTGGCTCCCAGGTCAGGGATTCTGCAGGATCTTCGTCGCAGGCGGGTCGTTGGAATTCCTTAGGGGGTTTCTCCATTGCATGTTACACCGATGACCCCTTGGATAAAAAACGTTGACTTGTAGTGCTTTATCCCAACCTCCTTTTCTATGTAAGACACTGTGTGGATCATCTTCTCCGCTGAGTTAGTCTTGAAGCCCATGACATGTCGACACGAAGCTTTTTCTGGTGCGTCCTACGGTAACTAAGTCGATTCTGTTCGATCCTCACACTAGAGTCCTGCACGGGCCCACTTTTCCGGGTCCGACCCGGCCCGGTCGCATCGAAAAATGGCCCGGCACGGGCCCGGACCTTCATGTTTTTATGCGGGCGGCCCGGCCCGATGGCCCAGTGAATAGAGGCCGGCCCGGCCCGGTGACTCGATGCGTAGATCGCGGCCTAGTATTTCAAGACGTGACGTACGCGTTTCTAGCGCTTATCACACAAATTTATAAGTATATTTATAAGAGGAGAAGACACGGCAACAAACATACAAGAACTGTCGGTTTGACATCAGAACTGCACGAGACCGAATTTTATCCAGACGCACGCGGGCAAGCGCGTTACCGTTACACTACCAAGTTTTTGTAGATGTAGAGGATGCCGTCGACAAACTCCTCCCAATCCTTACCCCTCTCACCAAGGTTTGCGAACCTGTTTGTGAAATACGTGAGGAGTCAGGAGCAACGTAAAGTGGCTTTGAAAATGTTATAGAGGGTCGAATCATACGCGTAATGCAGTGTCCCTTGCTTGTTTTTGCAAGTACTGTGCACCGCTATGACGCAAGCACGTGGTGATATGAACTAATATCCACCATTGCGTGGAATTAGCTGCGTGACCCGGTCGAGCCTGACTCTCGGAAAGATGTTTGCCGGCCCGAGTCCGTCCTGGCCCGCCGTGCTGGCGTCTTCTGTCGGCCCGGGCCCGGCCCGCGGTTTTGGCGTATTTTGTCGGCCCGGCCCGGAGCACACAGCCAATAACAAGCCCTTTCTGAGTGACCCCCTTGTTCTCGGAGTTCTTCAAATCAGTATGCCAACCGCGTACTCTGTTCAGGAGCAACAGGGGATACGTGAGAAGATCGTCGATTTTTTTGTCGATGCCGACGATATGTTGCAGAGTTCCTCCTCTTCGATGAACGGCAATACTTCGAGAGGCAGGGACATAGTTGTCTTCTGCTACGTTGACGACAGCCGTCTTGTTCGCCGTAGAAAGGACGGACTGAGTGACTGACTACCCACCCCGGAAAACATGCGAACCTCCTTCGATAGCCTTCATTGGGATGCTCCACGTATCACGGTGACCTCCAGGATGCCTGGCGAAGTTACCTCATGCGCCTGTGTACCAGCTCCGGTGGCGCAGCGGTAACGCGTGCGCTTGGAGACTGGGAGGTCCGCGGTTCGAATCCGCGGGCCGGCTGTGCCCTCTGGGGTTTTTCCTGGGTTTCCCTCAGATGTGTAATAGGCGTATGCTGGCACAGTTCCCCTGAAGTCGGCCCATGGACGCAGCTATCCTCCCCCCGAGCGGATTCCGCTCGGTCTTCCACTTCACCCTTTCCTCTCCTCCTCTCCACCACTTTTCCCTTCCCGAGAAACATGCCGCCTAATCAGGCAGGCAGACCTCTCGGGTTCCTCCCAACGACACTCCTCCTCCTCCTCCTCCTCCATGCGCCTTTGTGCTGCTTCCAAGTTGTCCAGAACGTCAATTTCTCCGTACTGCTTCTCCTGGCTCTTTTGTGAATGAGGTGGTTCGACACATGCGCTGGTAAACGTGGTTCTGGATTCGCAAGCAGTATGGATCGTTCCGTCTTGGAAGGTGCAACCTGATCACCCATTGAAGCCATTGCGAGGGTCGAGTTAAAATTGCGAATGTTTGGATGACATTTTTTGTCTTTGCGGTCCTCTTGGCATGTCCGGTAGCAGAAGGGTCGGTGATGAGAGCGTCTTTGAGGGACTCGATGGGAGGGAGGGGGAGATGCTGAAGTTCTGGACCCGAGCACGACTGATATCGCAGCGTTGTAGAAACTTCCTGTGGCCGCTCCTATAGTCTCAGTATCAAAGCGGCTCGGACTACAGTCGACATAGAGAACACCCGTGTATCCGAGAAAGCGCTGCTCCACTTGGCAGGGAAAGGCGACTTTCACATGACTAGATCGGCGTCGTTGTCGACGAGCGTCATGTCTTTCCCTCTCCTTTCATCTGACCTTCCTCCTCAGCTTTCATCTTTCTGCTAACTCGTCTTCTGTCTTTATGTTCACACCGTGGTCTCTGAAGTTTCCATTCTCAGCCTTTCTTTTGCTCCGCGCACTATGGCGGGCCCGCCATACGCGCACTTTCAACATCTTTTTACAGTCGTTCCTCTTCCTCCTCCACGAAAGGTCAGTGGTGAAGGTCCTTTTACTGCAACTAACTACGCAGTGATCGCCATCATTGCTGCCGCTCTGTAGCTGCTGCGCTACGAATATCACGAGGAGTAGAGAGGGCTGGCATTCGAGGCTGGGCCTCTGGAAGAGCGAGTGCGACGGGAGAGAGGGTCTTTGTCGTTTAACGGCCAGTCACACTTGGCATTGTCAATGAAATTAAATTCGGTGCCTCCAGGTACGTCTATTGATAGATTTCACACCAGGGGACGTCAAACTCGTAGCTCCCTATAGGATTGCGATATCTGACAGGCGCCCACTCCCAAATGCTCTCCATGTGCTATTTTAGAAAATAGCACGGCGCGTTTTTATTTTTGATTTTTTTTAAGGACATCAAATTCGTTTTCATCGACGTCAAATCCCCCTAAACAGTGTGATAAACTTAATGTGTGTGGATTATATCATTAAGAAGTCATCCAGGCTAAAAATATGCAGTTCCGCAACTATCCTGACTCCCGAGGCCCTCCGGCGAAGAAATATGAGAGCCGCACATACTCTGGTAACACAGATGACTGTACGGAAATTTCACAATCAGTCGCCAAACCGAATCGCCAAGTAACCAAAATCAACCATGTGGGACTTGCGCCTCGAGCCGTGACAATGTTCAAGGCTGCACCTGATTATGCGGACCGCGTAGACGAATAACCGGAGAAACCTTTTTTTGTAAGGAAACACTCAAACGGACAAGGCCAAGGTGAAGATGTGTTTTTCTAATCACGTCCACTGTAGTACAGTGGCTAGAAGGGGTAGTGTGAGAATCGCGCCCTCGAAGCCGGCCCTGTTGTGGAAGACGGCCGCATGGCGGCGCTCGCGCAACTTTCACTGCTTCGGCTGCTTTTTTGTACTAGACGATTGTATACAAATTTTATGCGGTTATGTTGCCACTGAGCCTGTGTAGCGTGTAAACTGTTACGAGACGTAGTGCAAATGCACTGTTTTCGATGTTTCTTCCTTTTCTCCTCTTCTGTCTGAAACCTGGAACACTAACAATAGCTCTAGCGCCATTAATCTCTGTTGTTTTATGACCCCGGTTTTCAATATAGATTAGGCGAGGCGCGAAAGTTTATTAATGATAAGTAGGACTCTACAAGACTTTCGCCTGTAATTGATATACATCCAGAGCTCCGCCAATCCCTTAGGTCTTGATGAGCACGCCAGTACATTTCACAATTTCCATTTCTCATTTATCCAGCAAAAACAGTGTTAGTTGAGACACAGCTATCAGGACAAGAAGTTGTTCAGCTGGAATACACTCAGGTAAAAGCTAATCTTTTAGTTGATATACCGCAGCATGATATTAGCAGATGAAAAGGGCAGAAAGCATTTAATGGTCGTCAGTCACATCAAGGTTTGTATTGCTAAAATCGCTTTAAATATTACAAAAGGCAAAGTTGAAAACTATTAATCACCATATCTTTCTTTCCCACTCACAAATGTTTTAGCACATTGCAATTTTCTTTGTTACAGTCGTCCCAGTTTAGAATTCTTCGCCTTCCTCTTCTCCTAACTGCTTCGGGTAGCGATTTCACGTAGAAGTGGAGGTGCGTCAAAATATAGAACTTTATAATTCTGTTTGTCAGTTCTGTTTCATGTGACTCACAACCAACGCTGTTAAGCGGGCTTCCCAGAAGGACTGATGATACTTCCATCACTGCGTCACTGTGGAGTTTGCACTTGCTCATGCATGCTGTGAAGGCATTTTCCATTGTCTCTATCAGTCTGCACATCTGTTCAGACACATACAGGAGTCCCTCACGGTCAAGGCGTCTAGTGTAGCCATCAACTCCGTCGTCTCTCGCATGTTTGCTCACTAACAGGACAGCCCAGTTTTCACATTCCAATGCTGAGATGCACTTCCGAGCAGCGTAACCAGCTACACAAAATATAAGCCTGGAATCACTACGCTCCCCTGTCATGTCATCTAGTTCTAGAGGCTGACCCAGTGAATTTAGAATCTGTTGTGCTTCCTCCAGGTTGCCGATGTCTAAGGCTGCATCAACCTTTTCCTGCTGTGATACACTGGTCTGGTGTGAAGGAAAGTCTAACAATGCATTCACAGTCTGCTGACGAATTTCCTGTTTGTGGTGGCTTTGCTAAGTTATAGAAACTCAAGCAATTAACTGAAATGAGGAACTGTGATGGCGTGGGGTGCACATTGCAGCCAGAAGATCAATTGTGAAGGCAGGCAGTGCTTCATCTGACAATGCCTCGACCTCGCACGCATCGTTCCGATCACCAACAGGATTAGAAATTCCGTTCCTCTGTTCACATACAGGCATGCAAGCAAGCAAGACAGTGAGCGATGGCACTGTAGCCTGTAGCGATGGAGCAGGGAAACTGCTTACAGCGCCGCCTGTGATATGACGTCACCGTCTTCCAGCGCGCGGGCGGCCTTGCAAGCGTGGAGCCGGGCGCGTTCTTTACACTACCTCTTCTAGCCACTGTAACTGTAGCATTGACGGTTTAGTTGCAAAAGGCAAGGTGTACTGCGCTCTGTGACTGTTCCTGTCGTTGTTTGCCAAGTCTTCAGTATGAACACAGGTGGGAGACTTCGATTGCTTTTTTTTTTTTTTCCTTGCAGGACTTAATGGTTGGAATATTCATGATATAACCTAATATGTCGAAGCTTATCAAAAACGGATGAGTTGTCGTTGCATTGTGTTATCTTGAGACGCCATTCTTTCACTCCATGTATATAGCGATAACGATATCTTTCGACATTTTGTTTTGTTTCATAGCGTATTAGTTTGCGCTAGACCTTCATAACCTGTGCATTTTTTTAGCGGACATCGTACATATATTGTTCAGTAACGACAGACTATGATTTAACAACTGTACGTGCAGCAATGCCTGAACGTTGGGATAATCTGTAATCGCAATCTTTTGCAATAGCTTTTGTACTTGCGTATCACAGATAAAGTTGGTTGTGCTGCTTCATTGCCGACTGGGCCTCCTGCCACTAAGGCAGTCACGATGCTCGTGGTAGGGTAGGGGGGTTGTGCGTCCAGGGCCGACTTCACATGAAATTGCATCGACATTTGTCTTGCGGCGTCTGAGCCCGATCTTCAGCTTGTCGTTATGTCTGTAACACGCGTTAAATGCGTCACTTAGCCCGTGGTGGTGGTCATGGTGAAAGCGCTCGCCGTTGTCGACGTCACAGAGGTGAGCAACGTCACGACTGACGCCCTGGGGAATGTGCGTCCTGGGCCGACTTCCGAGGGAACTGTGCCGACATATGTCTGACAGCGTCTGAGGAAAACCCAGGAAAAACCCAAGATAGTACAGCCGGCACCGGGATTCGAACCCGGGTACCTCCCAGTCTTGATTCGCCATGAGCTCTCGCGCGAGCCTACCAAAACGGCTTTGGAGCGCGCGCACATTAAATATAACGATAACGCTTGCTATGTCAGAGTTCAAGATCTGGAGTGGTTCCGGAACGTCAAGTTTTAATGTCGTTTCATCTGTTCTAGTGACGGTACGTATTTTGCGGAAAAAGGAAAAAAGAAAGAAAGAAAACAATCAAATGACGCATCTCCATTTTCCGTTGCACGGAGCTGGATAAACAGTTGAAAGAGTTATCGGTCTGCGGCAATCCCGAGCAAACTCGCAGAAAGCACAATCCGTGTCGGGGTTCTAGCCCGGATCACTTCCCAGTCTCGGCACGGAAGGCAAACCAACGGCGGTCGTCGGCTTCCTAAGGGGCCCGAGGGACACAACACCATTCGTCCATTCGTATTTATTTCCATTCGTGTTCTCCTCATGCGCAAGGGAAATGTTGCCTGCAAATCCACAAGTTACCGCATAGTTAACGCTGTTCGGGGGCAGCGAGTGCTGTCCGTCCCGACGGTGTATATATAGGGCCCTCAATTTCGGGTATTATTTTTTGTGAAAATCGGGGGTAAATATCGGATTGAAAATCAGGACCTGCCAAACAGGGTAAAATCGGGTGATATACTGAGAAGTGATGTATTTTCGGGTGAAAAAAAAAATTTATGTGTTGAAATAATTAATTAATAATTGGGGGTTTACATCGCGAGACAACTGAGATCGTGAGCGACACCACAGCGGTCGGTCTATGGAGTGTTGAAATTAAATGAAAGAATATTTATTAAGAAACTGGTTGATAATTCACTGTATAACCACTAAGGCTTGCACTGGCCCCTGTTTATAGAAAGAATAAGTTGCATGTTCAGCAAAGCATCATCCATCGATGAGCGTTGAGAGCATGCTCACGCTCGCGTTGGTATGCCTCGTATATCGTTGGCTGTTGCTGCATCCTCTTTACTACTCCGCGTACTCCGCGTACTTTGCTGATACAAGATACTCCCTACAAGATTTGAAAGTTGGCTTCACCTAACAATTTCGTGTATTGCGGGCAAACCCACATCAAGGAACGCCAAGCTTTGCTTAACTCTTTGTTTCTTCGCTGTTTAGCGTGATTTTCCCTGATTCCTTTGCTATTTTTGGTAACAGCACAAGAAAGGGTCCCGTCGACATTCACGGAAAGCACTAACAGTACAAAAATCCAACACTTAAGTTTTCAACTTACTTATTGACACAAGCTTTCATGTAGCAGACTACATTTCTTCGGGTGTGAAAAACACAGGGCATTCCTGGTACGAAACCAGGGCATTACCTTGGTTGGTGTTGCCAATCTGCAAGGCGGCTTCACCTCATTATTGAAATGAATTTTGAGGACAAGGGAAGCTATCATGACCCCATTAATCTAACTTATCACTGAACTAACCAAGTTGATGATGTCTTAGGTTAGTTTAGTGAGAGTTTCTGTATTTTGTTTAGTGAAGTTAGGTTAGATTAATAGGGCCATGGCCGCTTCGATAATGAAGTTGGGAGTGCGAGGCAAGCTGCCACAGCCGCACTAATCTAACCTAATATATCACTAAACAAGGTGTATGATGTCATGGGTTAAAGATGGCTTTCCCGTAACACAAATAAATGAATCGAAAAGTTCCGCTAAATGTACAAACGTACACTTACAGCAACACTGAGCATTCGTTGAAGTGGGCTTAACCGCAGTACACGGAAGTGTTAGGTGAAGCCAACTTTCAAATGGTGACGCCTACCAAAGGAACATTTTTCACGCTAGAAATCGGAACTGCATGCAAGCGTCCACAAATCCAAACCCGACGTGTTTTGTTTACTTCACCAGTAAGACGCGGCGCGGTCGGGAGCAGTCGCGCGATTGCCGTAGTTAACGCGTGTGCGGCTCAGGTCCTTGGTTTCCACTTTCGCAAGCCCGGTTTACGGGTTTTATCGGGTGAAACCCGAACTAGTTTGATGTAAATCGGGGGGTTCAAAAAAGGCTTTATCGGGTTTTACCCGAAAACTGAGGGCCCTATGTATATACTACGGTCACGTTACAAGAGAGCATGACTAACAACCAGTCACATTTATTTCCAAAAGCCCCGGAGCAGTTTTACATCAGTGACCTCCACAGAGCAAGTGGTCGCGCTCCCCTTTCCGGACCACGGTTCGTCCCTTCAAGTCCCCAAATCGTTTTTTTTTTTCTTCTCGGAATGTTCTTAACAGGCGTTTGTTGGCTGTACATGCATAGCCAAGGGCTAGCCATGTTGGGGACTTGATGGGACGAGCCGCGGCCTGGGAAGGGGAACGCGGGCAGATGCTCTCTGGACGCCCTTGAAGGCTGCTCCGGGGCTTTTGGAAATAAACGTGACTGGTCGTTAGTCGTGCTCTCTTATAATGGGATCGTAGTATGGACACCATCGGGAAGGACAGCGTTCGCCGTCCCCGAACAAACTTAACTACTGCGGTAACTTGTGGGTTCGAGGCAACATTTTCATCGCGCATAAAGGAGAAAAGGAATGGGAAGAAATAGGAAGGGATGAAGTGGTTGGTGTCATATTCCCAAGGAAGTGTCACTTAGGACCCTAGGAAGCCGACGACCACCTTTGGTTTGCCTTCCCCGCCGAGTCTGGGAAGTTGCCCCCACTCCGACTGTCCTTTCTAGGAGTTTTCTCGGGATTTGCGCATCACTATAACATGCAGGACACAAGTTACTCAAGGTCAACCCCCCATCGCCGTGGACTGCAACTGCTTACTGCGGGTCAAACATCCCATGTCATCATTACTTTCTAGTTGTTGTTGTTGAATTGCGGAAACGTCCACTAACCGGAGTAGCATCCTTACTAAAGCTGTACTTACAACCTTTTTTGTGAGTCACTGCTCTTTTTTTTAAATTTCGTGTTAGCGCCGCGAAGCAACTGTGGCTGTGATCGGCGTACAGACGTGGACAGATGGAGAGAGAACAGTAGGAAGGAGTGGGGGACAGGGGGGTGGGGGTTAGTATGCGTCCTGGGCCTACTTCAGTGGGAACTGTGCCGACATTCGCCTGGAAACTCTTCGGAAAACCCAGGGAAAACGCTAGACAGCACAGCGGGGGGGGGGGGGGGGGGTCCGAACCCGCGTAACCTCCTCCCAGTCTCGGTGTGGAAAGCGCTCGTCCTAACCAACCACTATATGCCACGGGAGTTGGCACATTCACGCATATATAGGATCAATTACTTTGCAGTAGGACGAGTACTACTACGGGCGACAGCTACTTTTAGAATGTGGAATGTTTTCAAACATAATGTGCGAGGAGCAGTGTTCATGCGCTTTTACTCATTCAGCTTTGATTAGAATTAGGAGGATAAAAGGAGAGAGAGAGAGAGAAAAAAAACGGAGATGACTCTGATTGCTCAGCTAAAGCGCAGTTGTTCTCCTCGATATAGTCACGTCGAGACTGGGAGGTACCCGGGTTCGAATCCCGGTGCCGGCTGTGCTGTCTAGGTTTTTTTGCTGGGTTTTCCTCAGACGCTTTCAGACATATGTCGGCACAGTTCCCTTAGAAGTCGGCCCAGGACGCACATTCCCTCCAGGGCGTTACTCGTGACGTTGCCCCCCTCTGTGAGGCCGACAACGGCGAGCTCTTTCAGAAGCACCACCACCACCTACTTTACACCGTTTGTAGCTACTATAGGTTACATCTGCTTTCTCTGTGCTGTTCTCAACCCGTTCAACGTCTATAAATTTTATAGCCGATTTAATTTTATCACTGGAGCCACAGCTCGCAGTCAGGATTCAGTGCAGTATTCGTGAATGATAACACCCGTTGTGGAGGGGCTCATTATTCTATTCCCCACATCACCACCAGCAATGGGATAGAGCATCGCTCCACTCACCATTCATCATCTCAAAATAAATTTGTTGTTATAACACCAATTGCCTGCGTTTTCTCGAATCGTTCAAACTCATATGCAATCCACATATGCCATCATGCCTCCGATGCCGTTGGGAATTTGCGGGTATCCCGAAATGCCACCGTTAAGAATACACCGTTTCAAATCCCATATGCCCAAAATCCCAAACGGCGCAAGCGTAGAGTGTCGCACGCTTGCCGGAGCCCCCCCAAACGCGTGTTGAACTGTCAAAAAACAAACCTAAACTAACCAAATGCTAACCGTTTCTGCTGCTGTGATGTGCTAAACCTATCGGTCGCCAAAAACATGGCTTTTATTCACGACAATGGCTTCTACCGACGTCAAAATCACGCACATACTGCGAGGTTCGTCAGTAAAATGTATTCTTCAACACCATCATTCCGCCATTCTTCATATTGAAGCTTTAATTTACAAATCTGGGATTTTGAACACCTGGGATTTTAAACGGCGGGTGGGATGTCGTGGCATCCCCGGGAATTTGAAATCGATCTTTCGGTATCGACTCTGGAATAAGGGCGTCCCGTCCTTGATGAAAAGTGACGGCATCAGAGGGTTAACCAGTGGTGCATGATGAAGCTATACTTCCCGTACTCGGCAATGGAATTCCTGAGGGTGTCCTCAGCCCTGATCCCATTTTTCACGGAGTCGTATCGGCCTTTGTCTCAACCCACACGTTTTCCTTTCACGGTATTGCAGACGGCATGATCAATAAAGGCTGAACAAAAAAGAAATGTACAGGCGAGCTGGTGTATCTACTTAGCGTTGGCACCATATTCCTGAATGTGGGGAAAAGATAAACGGACAGAGCACTTGGCTTGTTCTGTTCTTCATACTCTGTTCCGACCATGTGGCTTTCTAACAAACTTGTATACAGAGTATACAGGGTGTCCCAGCTAACTGTGAACATATTTAAAAAAAATATATATATAACACTTTTTCCAAGATGAAATCAATTGCAATATAGCATACGCTGAAGGGCACTCATTAGGGGGGCATCAGCAAAGTCCAAAGGCAATGTCTTAATTAACTTTCATTAATTAACTTTTTAATTATAAAAGCTACGAAGTTGTCCCAATGAGAACATCTGTTCCTTTCGGTCACCTGATATCGTAGCTGTTTTCAGAACAAAAATCCGTTCGATAGATCGCCGGCAAAAAATTCGTGAAGGAAAACCATTTTTTTTCTTTATTTTGTTCATTGCGCTTCTTAGAAGATGCGTCTTTCCTTCACCCCCAATGTGAGAGGGAGAAAGAGCACACTATCGCCTCTCGCGTCCTGGATAAAGATTAAAAGGAAACAGAAAATGCAGCCCAAGATAAGGGCAGTCGCGATAGAGTCACTCGATACATTTGTTTTTGTTTTGTTTCCGCAAGTTAAAGCTCATCTTCGACGCATGATGCGGCACTGTGCTCCTTCCCCCTCTCACGTTGGGGATGAAGGAAATACGCGTCTCCGAAGATGCGCAATGAACAAAACAAAGAAAAAGTGGCGGTCATTCACGAATTTTTTTTGCGGGCGATCTATCGAACGGATTTTTGTTGTGAAAACGGCTACGATATCAGGTGACCGAAAGGAACAGATGTTCTCATTGGGACAACTTCGTAGCTTTTATAATTAAAAAGTTAATTAATGAAAGTTAATTAACACATTGCCTTTGGACTTTGCTAATGCCCCCCTAAGGAGCGCCCTTCAGCATATGCTATATTGCAATTGATTTGGAAAAAGTGTGATATATAGTTTTTAAAAATATGTTCACAGTTAGCTGGGACACCCTGTATATATAACTGCCAACGGCAATAAAGGTGTCTTGGAAATTCGCAATATTTTCAACTTCTGAGACCCAGTATTTCGTTTCATGGACGCACAGTATTAGTATTGATGAGTAGTAGTGTCAATATTGATACTGTCGATCGTGTCGACTGCTAGTAATTACTAGTATAGTAGTTAGTACATAGCATGGATATTAGCATCGATGTCACTTGTTGGTTTTTCTATCCTTCTGACCAGCGGCATGGCCGAGTTGGTGAAGGCATCCGCCCGTTGGTGGTAGCCAAGGTTGTGTCCAACACTTGGAGGTGGTGGGTTCGAACCCTGAATCTGTCTGAGCTTTTCCGCGGGTTTTCTGGCAGACTTTCCAGACGAATGTCCCCTGAAGTCGGCCTAGGACGCACACTAACACCCCCCACTCTTTCCTGCTGTCCTTTCTCCCATCTGTCCACGTCTGTACGCCGTCCATGACCACAGTTGCTTCGCGGCGTTAACGCGGAATTTAAAAAAAACAAACTCGCCTGATTATTCGCCTTCCTTTTTCTTCGCACGATAAACAATGCTGTGCATATCAACGATACATGTACTGAGTCCGAAGATTAAGGCTCTATCTCCATTTCGCAGGCCCTCATTATGGAGTGCTTTCTCTGGTAGTAACATTTGACGTCACGTTGACGTCATTGAGCCCCGCACTACATGACACCGAGACATTTCAGGTTGAAAGCGCTGCGGCAGAAACGAAATATATCATATATCATTCTGCAAACTATGTGAACACTTGTTACGTAGTGTAGTCCCTAAGTACACATAGTTTGCGGTATTCCGCTGTTCGTGTTGTTATGGTTATGATGCTCATTGACATTATCAACTACAGATTTCGTATTTTAGCAGGGCGTTTGTGATATCATATCTGCGCTTGGTGTGCATAAAAACGGTTACGGTGTCGTAAACTTCCCCGTTGGTTTGGTGCCCCAAGGTGTGTGTTTTTATTTGCGTTACATTTATAATCACAATGGAAACGGGCGACCATTATGAAAAACAGCCGGCAGGCAAAGCAAATATGTCCGTTTCTGACATGAACGTAACGTATTTTATTGGGTGCGTTGGTAGTGGTAATGGTTTAGGAATTCCTCTGGGTGCTCGAATAAGCACCCGTTTGGAGATTTACTAACCGGCATGGCGGGGTCTAAAGTGATTCGCGAGCAAAGCGAACGTTAATTTTCCGAGGAAAGGGGAAATCCGGCCTCGAATGGTAATTACTGCAGCAATTAGTGGAAGCAGATGCGCCATTTAGTTGCCACGCACCGATTAATTTCACGCAGCAGTGGAAATGCGTCCAACTTTTCATACTGAGTATTCCTCTCATTCACTGGTGTCTAATGCTGGTGTTATTCGCCACCCGATTGCGTTTTATGACAGGATGTTTACGTGTTGGTCAGGTCCTGCGGATGGGTGTATTTACAAACGAGCAATGGATAGGCGAAAGTAGTAGAATTAGTTATTATTTTTGCATACTGGAAAGAGAAAGAAATCGAAAGCAAAATAGCGAGACAGAGAGAGAGAGATACACGATGACGATGGTATGGGGATGTCTTCCGCTCAAGAGAGAAACTGGTGTTCTGAGGCTGGAACAACATAGAAGGGACAGATACAAACAAAGCATCAAATTTGCCTAAGAAATCAACGATGAAAGATGAAAGTCACTGAAAAGCTCAATTGGTAGAGCCCTGGACCGGTAATCCAGAAGATGTGGGTTCGATCCCTACAGCTGGCTAACTTTTTCAATGACTTTCATCTTTCATGTCTTCCGCTCATTGAGCAGAATGCTACCCCATTGCTATTGGGGGAGAATGAGAGGATGGTGATGAGGATGATGCTGACGACGCACGACGCAAAATAGCGAATAGTATATCGAAATTCTGCTTTCTGATTAACGTTGTGAAGTATCTATGGTAGATTACATTGTTGCATTCATATATTACATTACGTTCACCATACCAATAGTAATTATATTACATCCGAATGGTAACTGCAATGAAACTTACGCTAAAACACCTAAGTTTTGTCGACAGAGGTGGTCCAGTAGTTGACATTGTCGAAGCTACAGTAATAAGCTATTTCAATTTTTTCAATTTTATTAGTAATATTTGCAATACATAGTACACAGTGGGGGCCCCGTAGCATAGCTAGAGGTGGGGCCTCCCGGAAACAATCTGAATATGATATCATATGTGGCGACAACATCAGAACAAGGTATCCAATACAGTATGGGACAAAGCACAATACGCACAAAAGAAAAAGAAGAACAAACAAATTAAATAAATATAAGAAATAAAAACAACTGAGATTGAGCAAAATTGTGACGTTTATGAAGGTGAACAGCGTAGGCGAAAAAACCCATGGCAGAAAAAAGACAAATAGTTGAAAAAGCATGCATGAAAAGAATGTGTATGAATATGAGTAACTAATTCATGAAATGGTTCCTTAAGATGATCCGAAAACGATGGAACGAACGTACTGACTTTAGGTTATTGTTCTGTGACTTCAGTTGGAGTGCGCTAATATAATGATGACGATGACAGACACAGACCTCAGACAGCACAGCCGGTGCCATCACCTCACGGTCTCGGCGTGGAAGGCGATCATCGTAATCACTATGCCTCACGAGCTGGTGTGTTATTATGCGCCTCGTGCACAGACTAAAGGTGGCGCTTTGCGCGGCCACGTAGCGGTGGGAAAGCGAACGTTTTGAGTGAGTCGTCCGATACCGAAACCACTCAAAAGCGCATGTAGCGGGCTTCATGAAAATCGAAAATGTGTGAGGCGGTTGTGTAACTTTGCGGATTTCAACCGCTGCGTTCGGTCCTCAATAGACCTCTCCCTGTTTCTAAACAAATGACGTCATAGCGTTCGACAGCGCCACCAATTCCGTAGAGTTGAACTACGCTCGAAGCTAGGGGCGAACAAGGTCGCGCCCGAAAGCCACGGTCTTGAGGGGATTGGGTCTTGAGGGGACGAACGGGCACTTGTTCGCTGCCTCCTATTGAAAGAAAAGTAGTCCCTTTCAGGGACCATCGTAATCCCCTGAAAGGGACTACTTTTCTTTCAATAGGAGGCAGCGAACAAGTGCCCATTCGTGAAACCCAGCACTCCCCTTCCGATTTGTTTTGCTTCCAGTCTGTCCACCAACGTCATGATGACGTTTCTCGGGTAGAGGTCTATAAGGCATAAGACTATACGCAGAAGCAGGCCTCGAGTATTATACACTGACTGTCATTCCAATTTTTCCACGTCATTTTGCACGTGTGTGTGTATTTCTGTTTAACACGCATACTCAGACTGCATACACATTGAGTTGGCAATACACATACTCGGCATCGGGTTACTGAACGTGCCTGGACGGCCGCCGCTACCAGCTGGTTCACTTGCTTCTCAGTTCTTGGCCTAGACAGAGCACTTTGTTGATTAGCCGTGAGCAGGCTTGACGACGTCATTAGGAAACATACTTTCGGAAACAGTCAGGAGCTTTCGTGATGGGGAGATGCAGGGAGTCATTACATGTGTGGTGACCGTGTGTGACTATACAGCAAGATCGGCAGTTCATGCGTACTTATGGCGCTTCCAGACACTGAAGGTGAGGTGAGGTTTGGCTTCGTGTGAAAGGGAAGAAATATAGCCTATGTAGGTAGAGGTTGAAATCAAATAACGTAATCAAACAACTCAGGAACGTATGTACGGTACGGGAATGTATGTTACGTAGAGATTGACTCAACTCCTTAATGGGGCGACTACTCGAGCGTGCTAACGGTTGCGGGTCTACGACAGCGTGGTAACGGTTGCGGGTTATACGACAGGGGTTCTCAACCGGTGGGGAATTTAGCACCATGACACCACGTACCATTCGCCTCCGATTGTACCCTTGCGCGTACCCCCAGTACGTACTTCCAATATGTCAAGAGGTCCGTACTCACGGGTACTCTACACGGGTACCCTACATAGGCGTTCGTGTTCACCGTTTGTCTGCCATTGCGTGCGCTATATCATTGGGGATATCATCCTCCTTCCACCTTTCCTTCCACCGATGCCAGTGTAGGAACAACTGACAACTTGTGATAAGTTATCTTGCAATGACAACTCCTCCTTAAGAGAGCATAAAGCGAAAAAAAAACTTTTTTTTTTTCTGTTACTGTCACTGTAACGGTGTTTCATATTTACACACTATAAATTCTCCCGGATTTTAAAATGACGAGACAATCGCGGAAGCTTTCTATCCGTATGATTGGTGTTAGAAAGCTCTTCCTGCGTGTAGTTGGGTTCTAATTAGAACGGCGTTATGAAAAATTTTAAGACACAAACGATGTCACGGATGATTGAAAACACAGTTTTCCTTGCTAGCCCTCTGAAAAAAAAGAAAAAAGAAAGAAAAGAAAACGAACGTAGACGTTTCTATTATGGTACTTTCATGGCGGCCGAGATCGTCGTCTGCTACGTTAGACAAGAGGAAAAGTGAATCGCCCGGATGGAACATCCCCCGTTGACACACAACAATAGGATGAAAGGGTGCAGCATCATTTGGGTCACGATGTGAGACTACGGAAGTGTGTGTTTTCGCTACCAAGGACTGCTTATTGAGATATTCCCAATGGCACATAAATAGAGAATCCACGATGGTGGAACAAACATTCTCCCTACGGAGCTGCAGAACAAAACATGATTCCATCCACCTCTGAAGGTATGTGCACATACTACCAAAATAGCCATTCCGCTGAACGTGATGATACGGAACGTTTCGTTCATCTGTGTCGCGTAACGTTTAAATGTCACAGCTACCCTAGTTATGTCGTACAGTTTCTTTTCTCTCACGTGATGTTGACATCGGAAGTTCAGTAGCGATGAAATACTTGAATTCACGCCTGGTACATAAGCTGATGACGATTATATTACTTAAAGAGATTTCATCTGGTTCATCATTTCCTTATATTCCTGCTCGTCTGTTCCTATTAGGTTTTTGTTCGCTGGAAAACACGGCGATTTTGATATTACAGTAGAGCATAGTATAGTATCTTGCGTGACGCATGTGAAAAAGAAGCTGATTTATATGTACTTGCAATGCATGTCTTCGCCCAGTGTACAGTACAATCGAGTAAATCTTTGATGGCACTTTTTCGGACACTCGTACGAGGTTTTCTAAATCGCTTGCTCTTTCTTATCACGTTATTAGAAAAATTGCGACGTGGATATATTTATCACTTCCAAAATAACCGAACAGTATGCGTATAGCTTGGAGAATTTCCATCTAATACATGACACAAGTCATCCTCAAAGCACGCTGCTTATTGCGTACAGCTTAGGTTTGGTTTGCTGAACAACGCTAGTGATGCTGAGCAGGTCCCAGCTCACGGAGTTCGCAATTCACCACGACATAAACACTGCGACTGCAGAGCGTCCCGTGAAATGTTGTCGAGAGGATATGACGACAGAGTCGAGCCCCCGCATCGTTTCCGGCGAGGCATCCCTGGACGAACTGCTGAAGCGTGCACCACATGTGGATTTTCGGACGGATCGGTGTCAATAGATTCACTGACCTCATATGTGTATCCATGTGTTTACATCCGCTTCCTCCACTCATTTACATAGGACCATTAAGATGTGTTATTATTTTTTGCACCATATGGGTACTCAAGCACAACGCGGTTACGCGCTCAATTGTGTTGTTAGACACTTATATTTATTGCGTCAAATTACTAGATATTTCCTTGCTAGTATAGAACATAAAATGCGCTATTTGTCCGACTTGTAAAAATTTCGACAGGTTGCACGTGGTTCCTATTATTCGTTGACTATGTGTCATACCTGTGTGATCTTCATGTGGATACAAATATTAAGTATTGACAGTTATCTTCTCCTTCTTTAAAAATAAGATACTGTTTGTGTGCTTGGCTGTGTCACAGGTTTGTCCTAGCAGGCCCACGGTAGTTACTGCTTTCGCAGTGTGATGATATGCGAGAAGAACCGATTTGAAAGGTTGGGCAAGTGTGTTGGCTTGCTAACAGCCTAGAACACGGGCCTGTCGTGCCTGTGTCTTAGTTGCAGACCTGGGCCCTCAGGGTGGTCAATGTGCAGTCGAAAATGCGCCGTTAATCTATCTTCGGCTAATTGTTACACGATATACTAACTTTTATCTGACGCCATCAATTGGCACACTTTTCGCTCCCCCACACCGACGAAGAACTCCGCGTCAAAGTCGCAAGGAGGTTCCTATCTTACACGTACTTTAAGAAAGAGCATAAGTTGACACCTTATCGTCGCAATGTCAACTCCTACCGATAGGACCCTGCCAGGAGACCGATAACCCCACTGCGTATAGAGTGCCAATCAGTCCCTCGCTAGGTTGTTGTCGAGGCACTCTCGTCTCATCGCACCTTTCATGCACTGTTCAAGTCATTGTCCGTCAGCCTCGCAGATGTTCGTAACACGTCAGTGAGCGCTATGCCGACTGGCCGTGCGTCGTTTCGATGGGGGAGCGTTGCAAGATCGTGTAAGCACGCAGCTGATAAAGGATATTGGATAAAGTGGCAGTGATTGATACAGTCTGACTGATCTTGGAAGTTACTCTTGCGGAGTCTGCGTCTGCCTGGCGTCTGCGATGAGCTTTAATGAGAAGACACGGCATGAGGTGTCGCCGTTGCTTCTTCCGCGCGCTTACGGTAGGATATGTCCATTTCATTTTGGTTGGTCATTGGTTCAGAGGAGCTTTTGTAGACGACATGCCATAAATTGGCCTCTTCACATTGTACGCGCAGTTTTCATTCCTGGACTCTGTAAGAGTATCCTTTTTGCGTGCCTTAACCGAACTTAGCTCATATTGTGACTTTTATGTCCTGTTCTACGACATTAGAGAGCTTTAGTTCCGCTTATACGCAAGCAAATAGCTGGTGCACATACTGAAGACGGTATTACGTTTAGCGCATGCGCTTTCTGAACATGCGACGCTAAAAACTATTGGGCTTTGTCCAATGAATATGACGTGGCGTACGTAAGTTTGGGAATGGAGTGTACAGACATCTGTTATTACGTCATACCAAGGTCTTGGATCGCATACTGACCCCAGCGTGTCCTGGGACAGTGAACCACAAATTCAGTTACAAATTCTCTCATGCACACTTGTGTTCTCCCCCACCTGAGATTAGTCATCGCAATTAAAATGGAAGATTTCTACGTACTATTTCTATTTGAACACTTGCGTTTGTTAGGGATGGTACCAGATGCATAGGTATGGAAGCTTTACGTAAATGCAGCTCAATATAGGGGAAAAAAGAAAAGAAAGCAAAAAGGGAAATAAAAATAAATGGGGACCTTGTGATAAAAGAAATTATGACAGGAGTCTGCCGCTGATAACGAGCCAAGATAAAAGTAGGTGAAAGTGTTCGTGGCGTGTAGGTCATAGTAGGGATTTTCCCAACAACCCTCTAAGATCCCCCTCCCAAAAAAGACAGAGAAGGTACGTACCTGCAAAAAAGAAAATAGAAACAGATCTCGTCAAGAAACAGTCGAGCTTCTTTTGTTGACCAATACCGCTATTTCCTCTTTGTATTGAATGCAGACGAACAACAAATCTGGCGTAGATGGGTAGAAATCCAGCGAACCGGTAGAGATGTAGGAAAGGAGTTGCCTCAGGACAGAAGTCGCCGATATTTCGAACAGAGACTGTTCTTCTTCTGGGCACCGTCCATGATGAGGACGGTGCCCAGAAGAAGAACAGTCTCTGTTCGAAATATTGGCGGCTTCTGTCCTGAGGCAACTCCTTTCCAACAAATCTGACGATATGATGTCATGCGAATAGTGTCCGAGATCAACGAATACCGCGAAACTTGCGTCCCAAATAGTATTGGTTAATTTCCGAAAATAAATTCCAGCGTGTCTCTTTTTTACTGCGTTCGGCGGAAGTGCTCACGTTCTTTTATATCTTTATTCATTTTTTTTTCTTTTTTCTTTTTTGTGACCAGCATATTCCGGAGCGGTACCTACTCAGACAAACCACACGGAGAGATGCGAGGTAGGCCCTGGTGTGAAGCCCCACGGCGATAGCGGGTTCCAAAGCACGAGGTCTTTCATATCCGTCCTGCTGGCAGCTGGCATCGCCTCTTTGGGTGGCATCCTTTTCGGCTATGACACAGGTACGTCAGTTGTTGTCAGATTATATGACAATCTGGTAGTGCGATAGCGATTGCGAGGCTGTCTCTGTGATGGGGAATGCACGAGTGTAAACGTCTATATTGGAACTACCGTATTTTCACGCGTATTAGCCGCGGCTTATGCGCGATTTATTTTTTTCGTGGACGCTCTGCGGCTTATCCGTGGGTGCGGCTTATCTGGTGACTATTTTTCCCTGGTACTTTCCCCATACCCCGGCTTAAACAAAAGGGCCGACAGTGCCTCATGTTTTTCGGAACAGGACCGCCCTGCCAGTGCACGAACAATACCGAACAGGGGCAGGTCCACTCCACATTCGAGTGGACTAACCCGTCAATCCACGAAAAACACGCAACAAGGGCACAATCCGATCTTAGTAGAACACTAGAAACTGACCTCCTTTGTTATACATCATGCCGACACCGGAATGTGGACAGGGTTTATGGCCTTCCCTACGGTCTCCTTTGTCGGAGACCCACAGGAAGGGTTCAATACACCTGACATCGGGATAAAACGTGGTCAGCTAAGCGTCAGTTCTCATTTGACGAGAGCAGTAGCATTCGTGGACACGGGCACGGTAGTTAGAGGTGAGGCATGGCTCCAACGCTGAGGCACAGCTACGACAGCGGCTTCAAACTAAAAGTCGTCGACTTCGCTGACAAGTACGGGAACAGGGCAGCTGGCAGGGAGTACGGCGCTGACGAGCGTTGAGCATCTCTATTCATTTTGTATGTGCATGACTGGTTTAGCGCACAAAGCAGTCGCGTCGTATTACCCGCGGCTTATCTGCGAGTGCGGCTTATCTGCAAAAACATTTTCAAAATGTATCTAAAAACGAGTCCTGCGGCTTATCTGCGGTGCGGCTAATACGCGTGAAAATACGGTAATTAATTTCTTAACTCACGTTAAGTTCTTTAACTCATAACCTACTGACCCTCTAAATACACCGCCAATGATGAGGACGTTGCCCAGTAGAGTACGAAATATCGCGGCCTGAGGATTTTGCTTCAATCTGCTTTCATCGCATTTTCCACTTTTTGAATTAATTTGCTAGTGATGTAGACGGCGCTGATCCGAGCACCTTGTCAGCTTATGAACAAGTCTTTGATGGTATCTAATGTCAGAAAAAGCTGCAGGATACGAACATAGAATTCTGACTCAGTAGGAGCGGCATGAGATCTAATGGAACCACCTCCGAATCGCATCTCGAGTCGGTTGAAGACGTAAAGAGTAAACGAACGTTCCCACTGCCGGCGGAAGCCCGGAAAGGCGCCCGCAACGGCAGAAACGTCACTTTGAGGACGCCGGAGACCCGTTCTCTGACGCCGACCAAGCAGTCGCTCCTTGCGCGACTAGAGAGCCCAGGAGGCCCGAATCACGCAGGGGTCTTCGACACGGTCGCAGTTGTCTTCACATCTTCAATAATTCCTGAATGGCATAGTAGCATACGTGTCCCATCGTCTATCATCACTTCTTTATATATGGAAAATTCTTTCTAGGTTCGTAACGTTGGAGGGCTTCAATACTGCTTGTTTTCAAACTCTCGTGTCCTTGGCAAGATCACGCGAGATTCAGTTGGATATGTAGCATTTTTCGTGCCACAAGAACACCAACCCCACTGATAATCGGCGAACACGCGAAGTTATACATAAATAATGCAATTATCTCTTTTTAGGCATAATATCCGGAGCCCTTCTGCAACTTCGACACCTGTTCCACCTGTCATGCGTGGGACAACAGCTCGTCGTCGGAACGTTGTTCCTGGGAGCATTTTTAGCATCCTTCTTCGGTGGTAAGCTTCGAGAGCTTTAACACCGGGAATACTTGCAGACTATAACGATCCCTATGTCTTGGTGCGTTTTTCAAGGCATTATCGTGGACCGTTTCGGACGAAAGACAGCGCTCCTGGTGGCTAGCCTACTCTTCGTCATCGGAGCTGCAACTCAGAGTCTCAGCACGAACATCTACATGCTTTTGTGTGGTCGCTTGGTGACGGGTACCGCCGTGTCGCTCTCCACAACTGCGGAATGTACATACATTTCAGAAATCTCACCCAGGGTAAGTGGCGGGAAATTCAAAAAGGCGGGCGGGAAATTTAAAAAGGTGGGCACGTGATAAAACACGTGCACGACGCTCTTCGCGCGATACGTGAAGGCCGTGGTAAACGTCACGCGCAATGTGTCACGTGCCCACCTTTTTGAATTTGAAACGACGATGAAGCGATTAAGCCTCCTGGTCACTTTAGAGCATGTGCTTCTTTCTGTTACTGCGTTAGGGTTGCCACCAAGCCGGTATTATACCGGCACGGCCGGTTATTTGGGCTCTCTGCCGGTTGCCGGCAGGAAGGTGATACCGGTGATACTTTTGCCGGTATTTGTGGTTCAAGACCTTTCATAAGGGCTTTTACGGGATTTTCTCTTCAACATTCCACTACAGCTTGAATAAATCTGGAACACAGACCCAGCTCCGCAGTCACCAGTCGTTTTCTTAGTTATTCATTATTATTATTATTCATTGTTATTACTATTATCATTGTTATTTCTAGCATCAATGATACAGCACCACACAGGAACATATGTTTCCTCGTATTATCTTGAGCGAGCACGCTCTCTCTCTCTCTCGCTATGCGTGTGCTCGTCCACCCCTCATCCACTTTCCCACGAGCCTTTCCTCCTTTCCCTCTATTCCACCTCCTCTCCCTCAGCCGGTATTTTTTACTACGAAAGGTGGCACGTCCGCGCCTTGTGGCATTCCTATATGGCGGTATGGGCGGTGCGATGCCCTCAAAAGGTCGCATATTTATTAATCATGGAGGTTACATTACACTCACGAATATGATAATGATAACTGATAATTTGTGACTTTACGTCGCGAGACAACTATGACAATTGAATGACTACCTCTACCGGGTGTTTAGCCCCTGTCGACACTTTGTGATTTTCCGAGTAATTAATTGGTTTACTCGATTAATTACTAAAAAAATCGCTACGTTCACAAAAATCGCGGACACCCATCCGCGGCGGCGTCTATGTGGGAAAGCCTCCGTACAGAGATGGTCATTGTTCAACATGGAAGGAGACTGCTCAAAGAACGTCCAGCGACAAGAAACTCTCTCAAAAGGCTTAAATCCATTGGAAGCAACTCGCGCTCTACGGACGGTGATCAAGATACATCATGAAGGCACTAGATTGGCGCACTTGGAAAAAAAAATTCTCTCCGAACTTCAATGCAGCGCTCACACGTACAAAGTTGACCTTTTCGTCAGCTTTATCTCCCAATGACCCTTGATATCAAAGACACATTAAAGATGTCAAACCTAGTTTTGCACTATTTATATCCCTAATTATTATTCCTGAGTGATGGGCCTGCCGTCATTAACTATGACCCTGAGGCCTGACCATCGACCCTGAGAGGTCGAGTTGCACAAAATCGTCTCTCGGGCGCAGCTTACGAGTGCCAAACCGACAATTCCATCAACTTCATCTCCCAATAACTCTCGATATAAAATAAATATTGAAAATAAGAACGATTAGGATACCGCTAATTTGTCGATCTAAGTCGATATCTGCAAGCGAAATATCGATAATTTAGCTACACATATCGACGCGAGAAAATGCCGATATCTTCTCATTGTCGTGATCATAGTTCTCTGGTGACATAAAACCACAGATCATAATCATCTCCTTAATAATCTCTATAATTACTCTCCACTTGGCATCCACATTAACTGGCATCTTTCATAAATGTAGCTGCTACCTATCACAAATCTGCCTGCTGTAGCTATCAGGTGGCAATATTTCTCAAGCGGAGCGATAAGAATTGTTACTGTGGCGGTTAATTCAAAATTCATCGTACGATGCACTTTTCTAGCAACATCGTGGAATGTTGGTGTCACTGAACGAGGTGGGCATCACGGTCGGGTTCCTGCTGGCGTACACAGTCAACTACTCGTTCATTTCACTTCATAATGGCTGGTAAGAAATTTGCTCTTATGGAAGGGACCGTCAACGACTCAAACACGGTCACAATAGCGACCATGAGGGCATGCGGTCGTTTTCCATGCCGCCGACGCAGACCCGTGAAGTTTATTTTATTTTATTTTTATGTTTTGTTTCGATTTTGTGTTAGAGCCGCGAAGTAACTGTGGCTATGAGCGGCGTTCAGATCTGGTGATATGGAGAGAGGACAGCATGAGGGAGTGGGGGACGGGGGACTTAGTGTGCGTCTTGGACCGACTTCAGGGGTATTGTACCGACATTTGTCTGGAAAGTCTTGGGAAAACCCAGGGAAAACCTCAGACAGCACAGCCGGTGGTAGGATTCGAACCCACCACCTCCAAGTCTTCAGCACGACCTTGGCTAGCCACCATGCCGCTAGTCCGTGTAGTCTGGTCCACACGTACTCATGCAGCACTGGCTATCCAGCAAGTTCAGGACGGCTGTGAACTCGTCCAGGACTACGGGCGTGCTCTTTTACAAAACGAATAGGAGAGTGCAGAGGGCGTGCACGGCACTGAAAAAAAAAATAATAGTAAAGTGCTGCACTGCTTGAACTAGTGCAACGAGTGCAGCCAAATCGAAGAGACATTTTTTTCCCAAACGGCAGTCGCATGCTCTTATCTCTGACTGAAGCAAATCGTTAGTGACTGCATCCTTCTGTAAGATCGGTGTTCTTGCGGAAACTAGCACAATTCACATGTCCATTTACGTAGTATGTCTCAAATACTTTGCGGAGTATCAATGATTATCGATAGGATAGATCGAACCTGTGCACCCACTCCGGGGTGCTGTGTACTGATGATGATGATGATAGTAAAGAAAAATATGGAGATGTAGACCCCACTTAGTGCAAGACCAGCTACTGGAGAACGATTATGTAAAAGCACGTTGCTTGTAAGGTGTTAAAATGATGTCTCCTCCTCTATGAGCTCAAGTGAAGCTTAAGTGAGCGAGGTGAACGTTGTGCAGTGCTGTCGATAAAGAGCCAGTGTTCTAACATGCTATTACACCCGCGCAGGCAGTACATGTTCGCGGCTGCCATGTGTCCGGCTCTCTTACAAATGGTGGGGACGCTCTTCCTCCCTCAAAGCCCACACTACCTCGTGCTCAAGGACAAGACTGAACAGGTTCGAGACGTCTGTCTTATATAGTTTCGTTGTTTTGCTGAAGTATATACTGTCGTTTTCTGCAGGCGAGAAAAGTTTTGCGGCTAGTTCACCCAGAAGAGGTGGTGGAAGAAGAGATAAAGTGCATGAGCAAAGCACTGCACGCCGAGAAAGTAAGAAGGTGAACCCGAAATGACCGCGGAGTTTTTCTGACGCTGAACTTGATGGTTCCTTGCACAGAATCACAGCTACGCTGACCTGTGTTCCAGCAGCTTGAAGGGTAGGATGCTGATAGGAATGGGGCTTGTTTTCCTTCAACAGGTACAGTGGGTACAAAGTTTTTCCCCCCGGTTGTACTTTTGGCTCCACTGTAAAGGTTCTAGTGAGCCTTCATACTCGGGAAGTGTGAAGGGAAGTGTCTCAGGACGAGAGCCGCCGATATTTCGAACAGAGACTGTCCTTCTTCTGGCCTCAGGACGAGAGCCACTGATATTTCGAACAGAGACTGTCCTTCTTCTGGCCTCAGAACGAGAGCCGCCGTTATTTCGAACAGAGACTGTCCTTCTTCTGGCCTCAGGACGAGAGCCGCCGATATTTCGAACAGACACTGTCCTTCTTCTGGGCCACAAGAAGAACCGTCTCTGTTCGAAATATCGGCGGCTCTCGCCCTGAGGCACTTCCCTTCACACTTCCTTACCAGTTCGCTGGATTTTCTACCCTTCTACATAGTCGGGAAGATATTTCACTACGTAGGGGCGCGTGAGTCCCAAGTTTTATTAGCCTTCAAATCCTTACGTAGCCTATACTGCAAAGTATTTATACATGATGTGCCACATGTATTGTGTATGAGAATCTGGATAGCTCTTGAGAGTTTGGATACTGAATTTTGTGTTCAGTGCATACCCTGGTGCATCTGCCTTGGTTTGTGATAGGGTTTATTCACATGATGTCAATGCGCGGGGGAGCACAACAGACACTAGCGAGTTTCCTGCCATGATGTTAGTTAGTCCTGTGGTCTTGCCCGTCCACAAATTCGCCCTCACCATATTCGCCGTTGTTTGGTGTTTCCAAGTTATTGAGCCTTGTGAATATTATTTTTGCCATATCCCAGTAATTTCCATGTTTTCAACGTAAAAAGCATTCGAAATACTACCGAAACGAAACTTCGTTCAGCCTGCGTCATGGCTGCGATCTCGCCTTTTCGGAGTTAGTGCCCTCTAGAAGGGTGACGTCAGTGACTAACCTTTACATAATGCCCAGTCAGTTTTGCAAACTATTCAGCGGAAACTTTACATTTCAATTCAGCTACCTCCCCCATTACCTTCCAGTTCACGGGACAGACAAACGTGGTGTACTATGCCCCAACCCTGCTCAAGCACTTGGGCTTCTGTTCCAATACAGCAGCGACACTGGCGTCGGTGGGACTTGGTGGCATTAAGGTACGTCACCCATCAAGGTGTGCTTCATTTTTCACCGACAAGGTACATATGTCACAATCTCCTACGCCTCGTCTTACCACAGGTCGTTGCGGCCGTTTTCGCCCTTCTCGTCCTCGACCGCGTTGGACGTCGAGTTTGCCTGCTCCTCGGGATCTTTCTTATGGCATCCAGCATTCTGACATTGGGTGTCTTCACGAAGACGGTGTTCAGCAGCGAAGGCGCACTTGTCGTACGCTGCAGCGATCCGACCGTCACGCCTCCTCGCGCACCTTTCTTGAACCTCACAGAGCTTAGCCTAACGGAGTCTCCGCCGCAAGTACAAGGCGAGTTAGCACTCTTGTACAGCGTTCGCGAACACGATTTTAAAGAAGAGGATGCTGGAGATTATGCAATTAAACGGGTCAACGAGACGAAAGAGGCTGCCGAGTCGCCGTCCGAGTGTGCTGGCACGGCTGAGGGTACCTCGTTCCAGCGGGGAGTGACCATGGCAGCGCTCATGATGTACGTCTTCGCGTATGGAATCAGCTTTGGAACGAGTAAGTGAAGCCCTTCAAGTAGGAACGGTTCCGTCACGTAAATGTACGGTCACTTTACAGCCACGTGGGTGATTCTGAGCGAGATTTTCCCAATGGCCGTCCGAGGGCGCGCAATCTCCGTCGCAACTGCGTTCAACTGGCTCACCAACATGGCCGTGTCTGCAACCTTTCTCACATTACTCAGTAAGCTTGATACGCCTGTGTTCCTTTTTCCGTTTGCTTTAATGCCGGCACAGAATGGTATTTGTGCACGTGAGCGCGAGCGCCCAACGTATTGTCTTCACGTACAGTTGCTATTCGGGGGGACTATCCCCCCGCGACACAACCACAAGATATTCCGTATAGCAGACGACAGGAAAAGACGCTGACGGTGTCACCTGCTAAGTGCCGTCTGCGAAGTACCATCTGCGAAGTGTCGTCTGCGAAGTGTCGTGCTGAGCGTGCAGTACGCTACTCCCAATATTCAGGCACCGTGTGAATGCTCAACATAACAAGAGACGGGACTTGGGGTCCGTTGGCAATGGTTTTTCTTTTTCTTCCACTAGAATATTCTGTGAGGATGTCGCTCGTGTGAATACACGGTTTCTGTCCTTTCCTTTCCCGAAATGGCGTGCTTCCTGCATCACGCTTCATTTGTCTTTCATAACAGATGCAGTGGGAGTGGGCGAGACCCTGATCATGTACTCCCTCGTATGTCTTCTTGCCTTCCTCTTCGTCTTCTTCTGCGTGCCCGAGACGAAACACAAAAGTCTAGAAGAGATTACCAAGGAACTTGACCATGGGTAAGATGCACGCTCTTTAATCTAAGCCTCACCGTTGAATGTTGAGCTTTATGTGCTTTAATTTTGAAATGCATGGGTTATGGCTACCGTAATGGCAAAAATCTAACACGCTGGCATCCCCCGCAGTTCGCCCTCTTCTTTCCGTGTTTCCTTTTTCCCTCTTTTTGTGTATCCCGAGTGATAACGTTTGGAGTCGATTTACACGTAATGTAAATAAGGTTATGGGTATCGAAGTCTTTTTGAGTTCAGAAGAAGCATATATATTAGCAACTGGATACCGAAAAACCTAGTCCTAATTATACTTACCTGCATTTCCATTTGCACCTCATATCCAATAGCGACTCTCCCAATGCACGCTTTCTGTATGTGCTGTATGTGTTTATTTGAAAAGTACCTAGTGAAGGTCAGCCAAACGGCATGGCAAGCCACTGAAAAACAAGAAAGAGTGACAAAGAAAAAAAAAAGACTCTGACTGGTGGTCTGTCACTAGCCGACAGACTTTCTGTGTCGTTCAGTGCAACTGTATCACATTCAATACTATACTATTCATGTTGTAGCCTCGGTGGCTTGTGGTGGTGGTGGTCCCCTTACCAAGTTCTTACACTTTCCTGTCGCATGATGTTGCAAGCTATACTCTTGGTGGTGGTTTATTTAAGTACTTCTGCTGGTCGATGTGCTTACGAATCTACATACTGCTGGTACCCTACACGACACACCAATACACGCTTTTCCATGTGCGTTGCTGCGACGATTAACGCCTGGATCGCTTCCTGTTTGACATTGCGTTTGTCTTTCATATCCGCTAATCTGCAGGAGTAGTGTTACCACAAACACTTCATCGCGACGACTGACCCAGACGAGTCGCCGGTTCCCATTTTTCCGGTGTACTCAGCTTGGTTTGATAACGATCACTCGTCCTCTTCTGGGTCAAGGCGATGTGAAATAGGGTTGCTTGAGCAAGGCTGAAGTCTAGAGGGCGCCCAGCCGCGAACTCTCTATCATCACCTGCGGAGGCGATAGGGAGCTCGTGACTTCGCCTAACATGAAATCTCTGATACAGTGCTATCCGACCTTTCGAGTGAGTGCCTCGAAAATAAAAGAAAGAATAAAAAATAATAATAAAAGAAAGAATGAAAAATAATAATAAAAGAAAGAAAACCCAACACTTCTAGGCATGTCAGCTAAGAGAGGAGCTTGTCAAATTTGTCAAAGTTTTCTCTCTCTCTCTGTGTGTGTGCCCGCTTACTAATATCGGTCCCTTCAAGCGAATTCTCGTGTCGTACGGAAGCGCACGTTTGAAGAAGAAACAGTGGTCAATACTTAGTACTTGACGTACAGCCGACGTCAGACTTAACCGCAACGCATCTGCGCTTGGCCTGCGCAGACGCCAGCGACGCGGAGCGTTAGCCTCTGGTCTTGAGACTGCATTCGAGATATAGGTCTGAGGCTCGGTTGAGGCCTCGACGAATATTGTTATTTTAGGCTCGCACAACTGATAGGACAAGATGTCAACCACGAGTCGGACCGTTACAGACTTTTCTGATAAGTCCTATCTGCTGAAGCTGCTCGCGTCGGTATACCCGCGACTGTCATGGGATGCACTAATAAACATGACCCTGCACCAATAGCCCGCTACAGGGCCGGTGTCTACGGGGGGGGGGGCGCAAATTTCCCACTTGTCCCCCCGGAGGCGCAAGGTAGACGCCGGTCCTGGTCCGCTATTCACCTAACACCTGCATGATGCATATCGAGGTTTCTGTGCTTTCTGTATCTCTGCTTTGACGAGCTTTCAAAAATTTCGCTTTCACGCCTTCTACACGAGCACCGTTTGCTGGCTTGATATTCGCTTCCTGCAACTATAGGCTTACTGGCCCAATTCCACGTCTGATTCCACGTCTGATGCCATCTATTTCAGGTTCATTCAGTGGCGTTGGTCTTGTACGCTATTTCGAGGGCGGAAGACGTGCGCTTTGGACGTGTCAACTCCTTCGACTCAGCACACGCCTTAGACGCCCACCTTGTTTGTTTTTCGTCTCCATTGTGCTGTGATCGCTGTCGGAACAGATGGTGGGTACGCGTCGGTGTGGCGTTGCATTGTGCGCGTTCACCGACGTTCGTAAACATGGACGTGGACACACCGGTGGACCTAAGATGGACAGAGACGGGGGTGATGTTTGGCGGAAGAGTGATCAGACTTCTCGTGATTGGCGGCTCGGTGCACCAAAGGGGAGTGGAAAAGGGAAGGGTGATAGAGGGAGGGGAAATATGATGGTGGTGCAGGAGTAGAAGAGGGGTGACAGCCCCTCTTGCTCTGTACCGCAGAAAGCATCCGAGCGTCCCTCAGTAACCTTCATCGGGGATGGTTCCTGTACCACGGTAACCGCCAGAGGAATTGACGGAGTTACCCCATCCGATGGACAGAGGAGGAGGGGGCCAGTGGGGGAGGGGGCCGTGACAGCGCCTCTTCCCTCTCCTTCACCACGCGGACATACAGAGTTGCGACGTCATCTGCTTCAGCCAATCGCCGCGGACGATTTCAAACACAGGCTTTCTGTGGCTAGCAGTGGCTGCCCGTGCGACTTATGGCGGCTCATCTCCATAGCTACGGCCGCCGAAAGCACATCGTGATTTGTGGACTCTTAAGGACTTCGCCGCGTCGTTTATGTGGCTTTGTTTTTTATAGATGCCCTTGACTTTTGGCAGGCCACATAGCCATTACTTTGATAAGAACGTCGCGGCAAGGCGACTGTGTTCCGCAATCGCTTACTATAGTCACATGCACGTGAAACTACAGACTGGTTTGTGAAAGAAGCGACCTCCGTCTGAAAAGAAAATCAACGAAAATGTGGTGGTCTGTCCCAAATGTGTGCTGCTGTGAACACGCATATATTGAAAAAAAACTGTGTCCAAAGCAGTGGCTTTGAAACGTGCGGGTGTTGTCACGTCAATTTAATGATTTCGAACTGTTGCAAGAGAGAGAAAAAGTGGAAAGAGGGGGTGCGAATACTGAAGTTATCTCTCTCTCTCTCTCAAACACTGAGGTATCTTAACGCATAATTGAAAGGAAAATTAATTTGTCATGAGATTAATTTCTTGAATGAGACAAAACGTTTTTGTCTGCGAGTTGTGGGACAGTGGGGAGCGAGCCACATGTGAGAAGAAGGAATTATGAGAAGGAAAGGGTTGGGAAAGAAAGAGTGATTCCCATCTATTGCGCGTGAAAATTATCCGTACGCAGTGAATTACCTTCCACGCGAATATTTCAAATATTTCGAGTTGTGTATGCATGCCGTATTTATGAAACCTCCAATCATCACTGATTTCATCGTGTGCGCTTGAACCAATAAAATGTACGCTGTGTCGCAAACATTCGAATCGCCCCATTGCGGTTGAACATTTTATGCTTTTGTTCAGCCATCTTAAGGCGAACTCATGAAACAGAAAATAAAGGGACAGCGCTGGTACCATATACGGTTGTTGACGTGAATGCATGCAGCACTAGGCGTCTGTGTTGGCTTACGTGTCAGTTGGCATACGTAGCGACTATTGAAGGGGCGGTCACATCCGTTCCAGTTGATTTCGAAACTAGAGCGTCATTACCACGGTATCGAAAACGCCACGCGAAATACTGGTGTAGCTTCAATGTTATTCGACGGAATACACCACGTGCCACGCCACGTGGTCACAAAGAATTTCGCCATGTAAACGCGTTTTGGCACAATGTTTGGCGATGCTGCCAACTTTTGTTTACAAACGCACGGCAATACTTTCTATGCGAAATTGGTATAACACTACACTTTATTTTACGTATGTTGTCCGTTTGCATAAATACTACTCAGCTGAAACTCAGCTCAAAATAAAAAGGCGTTACGAAGAGGAAGGACTGTGCGCAAAGTCTACGGAATAGAAGACACAGCACAAACTACCCCAAAATGATATTGTAAAACGCCCTGGATAAGACGTATATTCCTTGCAGGCTTAAAAAGTGAAGCAAAATATGAAGTATCAATCGAACGAAATTATCACCTGCCTTGTGCTATAGTGCGCAATCGCGCTGCTGCTGCTGCACCACTTATTTTGGTTTCAGACGCGTGAAACATACACACATTCGGATGCATTCTGTCCAGATACAAGAAGAGTCCAGGCACTAGGCCTTGTGGCCGGTCTTCTACTTTGATGCCAATACAACACCAACAAGTTCGCTTGTTGACGTAATCAGAAAACGTCACGGAAGGTCGGGTGGAGGGGCTGACGGTCTTGGTGGGTATTGCGCAGGCACTGGGAATGTGCAGTATCCAGGTGGTCCATGCATTGCTCGCGGCAAGGGCACAGTAGCACAGTATTCCTGTAAACGTCACCAAAATTAAGCAGAAGCCGCAGTAACTCTATGCGAGACACGACAGACAGGTCAAGAACCGCAAGCGACAGCCTCCGCGCGGGACTGCCTTGATCGGATGCAGCCTGAATGAGGATGCAGCAGAGCCGTAAACGGCTCTGGGATGCAGAATACTTTAGCTCACTCTGGCGGAGGGTGGGGTCACCTTTTGCAGAAGCGAACGCTATAAGGCAGCCATTTTGACGCTATCGGTCACCATACCTTGGGTTTGGATGCTGTGTTCCGCTTTCACAAACTTCTTCAAATCTCCTCTACCGTTAGTTAGGTAGTTCTTATGTTTATGGCGAATTCTGGTGGTCATTTCGTGGCAACTTTTTTTCTTTTATCTTCTTTTGGCAGGTCCCGAGCAGTCATGTTCACTTGGTCGAAGCGCAGCAATCTCGCATGTTCGCGTGGCGCTTTCTGGGCGGCAGGAATTTGCCACAGCTAGCACTTTTTTTCGCCCGATCTCAATACGACTGGGCAGCGGATTGCCCAGCTATATCCGGTGTCGTCACATCCGCACTGTGAGTGTGGCGACGGCCCTCATTGGCACGCCCGTCGAAGTTCTCGTGCGTTAGCAGACGACAAAACCCGAAGACGAGCAACCGCGATGCCCCTAACGTGATCCATGCGACTAAAACCGCTAGATTCCTGGCTCAGGTTCAGGTGGTAACGGTCACATGATCCCTCGCGAGCGCCAGTCTAGCAATTTCCGAGCGCTACAGGCCGTGCTGCCACGAAATGACCACCCGAATTCACCATTTGTGTGTACTACTGGTTGCGAATCGGCGTCAAAATGGCGGATATTGTAGCAGCACATAGAGGGAGCTAATACTCAGGCACCCTATACTAAATGCGACCTCAAGTCTCCTACCGAGAGGCTCCGTCCTTGCTGTTCTTTCGCTGTGTGTGTCAATACTACTAGAATAATTATGTGTCTTCCTTACAGCTGGGTATGGAATCAGGGGGATGCCTGTATGCACATAAGCAGCATGCATGGGGATGTTTTCTCCAATGCAGGACTGACACCGCTCGTTCCTGTTCCTTTCACCTTTACAGCAGGAACAACTGTGAGGGCGAGAATTATCAGGCGAGGGTTTGTGGTTAAAGTGGCACCGAGGACTAAAAAAAATAGCGATTTGTTTTATTTCGTATTCTAAATCATCCTTACTTAAATATTTGTTACACAAATTATAAACATTGTCAGTGAACATTACGCGCCTCCACGAATTTTCGAAAGATCCCGGGGAATTGCATAGTTTCGAACTCTCCACGAGTAGGTGACGTCACCGCAAGCTATGACGTCTGTCCCCTAGCAACAGCGCACGCACTCTCCTGGTATCCGCTCTCCGTACCAGGTTGGAAGACTGCCAGCAGCTATCGCGAGGACACGGAAATCGACCTTGGAGGACCAATGTCGCAGTGACGTCATGCTTCTTAAAACTATAAATTAATGCAATGATACTCGTTATGATATGGGGCAAAATACACATAGATTGCAATGATACATGCTCCGGAGACTCTAACTGCGCAGACATAAGACTTGGTAAGCAAAGAAGTGAATAACGCTTGCAGCATCACTGGAAGTACGGTACCGTCGTAACATCAAGAGTGGTGGGTAGATGCAGTGATGGGACTTACAAGTATCCAACGCAGACTGCGATGGCCACGAGTAAAATACCGACGACGATAATGAAGGGGAGGAACCGAGTTAAGAAATATTGCGCGGAGCCTAGGAAAGAAAAGTACATTTTCCCGGTTATGCATGAATTATGCGCCACAGCACACAATGTATAATAATGCAGCGAAAACCTGATAGAGCGATCACGGTTATTACGATATACCGGATACAAAGAGGACGTCTCGTTACAATCGCAAGCACAGTGTTTTAACGGTGCGTAACGATGATTAGCTATGAAGGCGGCTTTCAATGTAGTAACTCCATACTTGCGCCGCTACAGTGCGTTTGGAAGTGACGTCACTCGTCATATTATATACAGTACGAATTGTTAAGGTAACGCGATTTTTTGGTTTGGGTAACGCAATTTTAGTTCACGTCAAGGGAGTCACAATACAGAATACTGATGGCCGAAAGTCAGTAACTCAAGTATATCGCTTGGCGAATTGCTCGATAGATTTTGTAGCGGAAAGGGGAGTATAATGTAGTTAGAACTGAGGTTAACATAACACCGTTGTTCCCTGATGTCCCCTAGCATTCTTGTATACTGCTCTTCCTTCAGCGTAACTGCCTTATATACACATTATTAGCAATAGTGTCGCAAAATACTTGCTAATTCCGAAATACTCAACGACGTATTGCTGTGGTACAGTACCAACCCTACAACAACAACAAAATATGAAACAGGCATGCTTACCTGGATGGGTATTACTAGGGCCGACGAATTTATCCAGGAAAACCAAAAATCCTCCTTTGCCGACGACGTCACCACCTTCTACCCGTGTCACGTAACCGATCAACATCACCCAATCACACCACCTCGCATTCAAAAAGAACATGATCACAGTGCTCCGCTCATTTCGTATTTAACATTTCCTACAATCTGGACACCAAACACATTGACGCATGCGGAAGTCCCGCACGATTAGCGCGTGCAGCCAAAACGTCCGCAAGAAAATTCCTCGCAACAGCTGCACGCAATAAAAGAAAGTCTCACAAAAGACTCCCACCAGCTGCGAAGGAAGGAAGGTGCTTCTTATAGAGCATCACACTCAATCTTCCGTAGTCGCGAACCACAGCGCATAGAAACAACAACAGAAGAAGAACGCTATGGGGAACACCATTCGCGCAAGTTCGTCTATTTCTTCCGAACCGAACGTCACGTGTGACCCTTCGGTCTGCGTTCCTGCGTCGCACAACACTATGCACCCTTTCGACGGCGTTCGATGAAGTCTGTATCCGTAGCGGATATCCTGCGCGGATTCCTTGCCGGACGTCGTCTCGTGTTCGCGATATATGTTGCTCGCTACCGCGCACTCGACCAGCGACAAGAACACCAGCACCGTGCTCATGAACAACCACACGTCCGCGGCACGAATGTTTGTTCCACCGGGATTGCCGATCTTGTTGTGCGTTCCCTGAAAGCTCAGCACTAGGAGGCACACGATGCCCAACGTAAACCTGGAAGTGATCATACTAACTTCGATCCAGAAAGATACCCAGGACGCGAACACAACCATCGTTGACGGAATGTACGTATGAAGAAGGACAGCTAGAGGTCGCTTCGAGAAATGAAATGTTGCAGAAAGCCCCCTGCGGGATCCCGGCACGTTCTCGCTGTCCCACTTGTTCGCGTCGACCCTGACCAATTCGTAGACGAGCGGTTGAATCGTCGGGTTGTGGACGATGCTCGGAAGGCTTCCGTTGTATTCATCGAGCCACATCAGGCCGACATTCCCTTCATCGGCGTGAAACGTGGCTATTACAAATTCGCACGTCCGCACGTCAAATACAAACATCCTACTTCCGCGACTGCAGTGAACCAGGAAGGCACTCCGACGGGCCATCATCAGATAACCATCTGGTCGCAGGTAGACGTCACGCGAGAAGTCTTTCGCGTCTTTCACACTGTCGAACGATATACTCGGTGTCCACAGTTTTCTAAGCACAAACAGTGGCACTATGTCGAGGCCCATGTTCTTCAAGACGTTCACGTGGAGCCTCGAGTCTTGCCACAGCAACGTTACCCACGCATGCAAGGGGAAGTCCAGGCTGTAATCGCGCACGTCACCGATAAAAGTGATCTCGAGTTGAACGTAGATTGCGGTGCCGTTTGGTGGGATAGTCTTGTCGTATGAAGTGCCCGTTACGGCCTCTGCTGTGGCTTCTTCGTCTTGCGTCTTCGAGGTATGCAACAAGCTCAAAACCAGTAGGTAGTCAATGACCAAGACATGTGCAGCTTTGGTCATGTCGCTAATCTGTTACTGCGGGTCATGGTGCCGTGGCGAGTCATGTTGGCTCACCGCAACTGCTCGAAAACAGAGAAGAAATCGCCGTTTCGAAATGTTTGCTTATTTCCTGCGCTCCGGCCATTACTGTCTAGCAGAGCGCGCGAGGCGGCATCGATGGTAATGCGGCTACCAGCGTGTGAAGTGTTTTTTTCCTCCTGTGTCTCCGTGTCTGTTCCGCACTTCTAAGCGTATACCACATCACGACCTACTATAGGTTATAACGATCGTGTCATAATCGGCAACCTCTATGAGGAGCCCGTCTGCACGATCCGCTAGGAGCGCTACATATCGGCCCGTGAGGTCTACATCCTGATTGGACAATGGGAATTTGTATTCTGAACGCGCAGAAGCGGACTTACGACTACTGTAGGCCCTCCTCGGTAGCTCAGTCGGTAACGTGTTGGCTTGCTGAGCTCAAGTTCGCGGGTTCGATCCCGCCGAGGGCGGCAGAAATGAGAGGGAGGTAGACATTGCTTCCAGCACCGTGTGTTGTAGATTTCCGGCGGTGGTCGAAATTATCCGCAGTCCTACTCTGAGGCACGTGCATCATGTCGCTACACTAGGCAGACAAGCCTTACGTGTAACGTCACGGCACTATTATTATTTATGACTACTGTAGCAGACGACAGTAGCAGCTGCTATGAAAATGCATAGAATCATGATGACAATCATCTTTAGAAAGAAGCATCTTCCGTGGGACATCCGCCGCTTGTATAAAAAATACTAACTCCAGCTCTACCAAAGTGTTGTAGAAATTGAAGCAATAACCGGACCGACGAGTAGCGCCACCGCTAACATCCAACTGCGGCGCTGGGAAGTGGTGCCGATTAGGGTGCACGAATGCTAGCTCTCTCTGTGCAGAGGGAGCTTGTTTTGAGGGACACTAGTGACTATATGACTTGATCGCTAAAGTCTAGCAGATCGTGTACCAGATGATTACGTTCACGTCCATCCACGACAGATGAGAGTCTGCGATTGTTGCAGATTTCACTCTCTATACACTCTCATAGCTTAGAACTAATAAGCTGGTCATCGGTTAGAAATTGGACTCAAACAACGTTGTGCTGGGACCTCCAACGTTTGATGTTTTTTTGCGCAATATCAGAGGGACCTCCAATGTGAAAAGCGATATTTCTTCAATGTGCTGCTTATCTTGCATTAGGTGGATTCGATCTTACTGGATTCTTTTGTTCAGCACATAGTTTGAACAACGACCATCGCTTATGAGGGCGAGCACTACGTGCATGTGCGTGCGTGCAGAAAATGGTCCAAGCATTTCTCCCTATTTCAAGCCCAATACGTTGCGCTGTAGTGAGTGCAGGAAGACACCGCTTATATAACGTAACGGCGCAACAATTTATTCAGGCATTCGTTATCACACATCAATCGAAAGATTTTACGCAGATGTTAATGCATATGTCATAAATAGGCGCGGAATATCAGTCATATTAACGAGCATCTCTCGGGTTGGCTACTCCCTTTGTAGCCGCAATCTGTACATTAAAAATATAGCCCCTCCCTCGGCGTGATGGCTGCGCTCGTGAAAGACACGTGAAAGACAGCTGCGAAGACCAAGTCTTATCAGCTCTGCACATCGTGCCTGCAGTTTCCGAAGTAGTACGTGAAATTGTCGATGGCAATCACTCCTCTGCCTTTGTTGGTCGTGTAGGCTTCAATGAAGAACTGAAAGACAGAACAGTTATTACTTCAACGCTCTCACTGATGTACTCAGATGAATGAATGTTCAAACTACTCGTACATATTTCTGCTAATTGCCCCAACGCGCGAAGGCAGCTCAGGGGGAACACTCGCGTAGGAACCGAAAAACCCAGTCAGTCAGTGACAGCTGACATGCGGCCCTCTGACGTCATCACTCGTGACATTTAACGTGACTCGAAACCTTGTTTCAATTACCAGTCAGACATGAGCCGCCATGCGTTTTCACTGCGGTGTTGTACTGTCACTGCGCAACCAAGTTGATAACGACGGGCCAGAGAGAAGCAGCCATCGACCTGACCCGCGTGACGTCAGCAGTTCCCTGTAGCATCAGGCATGCTTGTGGAGCAGCCGCAAGGTCTCATATAGGCAGGTCCCCCAAACTCACCTCGGAAAAGCGTGCAACTAAGAAGGCCGCCACTAGATACCCCACTGTTGCCGTTCCGGATCACTTCAGCGCGCTAAGTTTAGCGGCAAAATGTTTTTGTTGTTTCTGCGAATGAATCTAGCCTTTGTATGTCCAAATAAAACGCGTATAACAACTTTGTGTCGTGTTTCACTTTTTGGTCCCGTTTTTAAACGTGTTGAGCGATCGGAAGGATCTAGTGCACGGCTGCGTGCATCACATAGTGTACCTGTCGTACCAGGCGCCGCCACTGGCGCCGCAGGCGCAGTCGTCCATTTCTCCTTCGGTGACTTGGCCTGGCTTGGACTGTGCTTCAACTGGATCTTTAGCGCGCTACAATCAAACGCAAGCCAACGTCTGGTAACAATGGGGTATCTAAGGGCGGCCTCCGGCATTGCACGCATCGGGATAGGAACAAATACATGGGAAAATGGCGACCTTGGGGGACCTGCATATAGGCCACCGAAAATTAGTCTGCTGCTGCTACGGCGGGCTACGTCACAAGTCACCTGATCTGTCCTCCTATCCAGACTGCCAACGTCACGACGTAACGTTGACTTTCATCGTTCACTTACACGTTCTTCTGAAGGAGGGGAGGGTTTCTAGAGGGTGAACCAAGGTATATCTGAACTAGTAGCGAAAACATGCGAAAATGCAAAATCAGACGCATCGGCAAGGCTACCATCAAGAGGCTCGAGCGATCCTGGGTGTTGGTAGTAGAGGTATACGATCGTAAACAAAAAACTTTACAACGTGGGCATGGCTTGTGCGTGTACTAATAGGTTATTCATAATTTCAATGTAGAAAAAGCTTTGTTGCCCCGCTAATGTACAGATACGAAATCATTACCACCCGAGTACATTTCCGTATCCTGCACCTTTGCGCATGTGTCACAGTGTGCGTGTTTATCCGTGCCGTGTGTCCGTGTATTGTGATATGGAGTTCGTACATCTCGGAGCTGTAGACCAAGATTAACACGTGTGAACAGAATGCATCCCCTGTTGCTGGTCTCGAGAAAAAAAAAAAATCATGGGACGAGCGGTCCTGATAGCGTGAGTGTTAGCAGGAATCAGCTGTGCACCAATGATGTCATGTTTTGTTGCAATGGACCTATAATAGCCACTCATCGAATAAATGCAAACGTGTAATCACTACGTGTCTAGGTGAGGAATGGAACTTAAGTGAACCATCTTAATTTCTGTGTGGTCGTCACGATGCCCTTCTGTTTGGAGTTGTCAAAATCTGATAACTGTAGGTCTGCTATTGTTGCCAGGATGAGGAAAAGGGAATACAACGCAAAAGGAGTGCGCGAACGTAAACGTGCCATGGCTAATTATGCACTGCTTATTATTCACACTGCTGACGTCACCTCTGACGTCATTTATTTACAATCGTAGTAGTCCGCGCAACGGATGGATGGCGCTGACCGTCTCTATCATGGCGTCATTCTGAAGACACAGGGGCCTATGGGAGTTGCGTTACCTGTTTACATATACCTTGGGTGAACGTTGCTGGTACAGATCTAAGCTCTTGCACGCCCAATAGGTCAGCTGCACTCGTTCTTTCGCGAGAGCTCATGCCGTTTGTTGCGGAACACGCCGCAGGAACAATATATTGAGGAGGATTCCAATGCTCCCTTAAATCTGTCTTACCCTCACGTCCTGAGGCACGAAAATGTGGTACTGGAAGTCGTCCCAGCGGTAGGTGTCCTGGGACAGACTGAGAAGTCGTCGAGTCTCGTTGCTCTGTGCCAACACTTCGATTCTATCGGCCCCTGGCCCTGCAATGATGAAACTGAAACCGAGACAGGCCCAGGCACCTCGATACCCAGGAAGGTAAGGGGTGATGAGACGAGAAACCGAGTGGCCAAACTCCTGCGCGTCCACTGACATGTAGTGACCTGGAAACGTCAGAATTTCGATTTAATTCGAGATCCACACCATGTGAAGTAACCAAAGAGGTGAAAAGCGCCGAAAACTCGGCGTCTTTTAACGGCACAATGAAGTGACATGTAACGTGGCTCGAAACCCTATTTCATCCTTAAACTTTTCAATCGGGAGCCACCACGCACAATATTTCGCTGCGGCGCATATTGTCACTGCGCAGTCAAATTTGCAATGAAAGCAGCAATCGGCCCGGCCCGATCTCTTCACTTAACGTCTGCAGACCAGCGCGGCATCAGGCCTGCGTGGAGAGCAAACTCTATCTGTCATTAGCCACCAAACATTCGTCTGTTACTGCTATACGCCATTTCGGCCGCGTCGGACTACGTCACGGGTCAGCTGATCGGACCTCCCGCAAGCACTCAGCGTCACGAAGTGACGTTGTTCCCTCGTTTACTTACACTCTCTTTGAAGGAGTGGTAGAGCTCAGCATCTCATGTTGTGGTGGAGAGTGAGTGAAGGAGTGGTAGAGCTCAGCATCTCATGTTGTGGTGGAGAGTGAGTGAAGGAGTGGTAGAGCTCAGCCTCTCATGTTGTGGTGGAGAGTGAGTGAAGGAGTGGTAGAGCTCAGCCTCTCATGTTGTGGCGGAGAGAGAGTGAAGGAGTGGCGGAGAGTGAAGGTCACGCGCGTTACAGGTCGGTTCATGTTATTTGTTGGACAACACGCCGCAGAGGCGCAGACAAAAGCAAGTTTTTATGGAGTGCCACTTCAGTTGTCATTTAATTAGAATAAGACGTGCATGTCGCACACGAACTATACCAAAATTCAGTTTTCTAAACTAGCGCACACATACCTCCACGATTTCCGACGGAGTCCGAAACACGCCTGAAGTGGTTCGGAATGTTTTCCTGATTCCTGAAGCCACAAGCGTGGTTCTCGAAGGTGCACTGAAACAACTTCACCTCTGGTACTGCATGAGAAACTTTCATTAACATCAACGCTTTGACACGGACAATTTTGAATTGAGGTTAGCATGCTTACTTTCTGGTCTGTAGTACGGTCGGTATCCATAGGCAGCTGGGACGTAGACAGCGGGATAGACGGGATACGAGGGTGTGGGCCCTGTGTGATGGGTGCAAGAGATGCATATTGAGACATCTTCCAAGGAAATGTACGTGGAATCGCAGCCAGTGCAGCACAAAGCGAGTCCAAACGAATTAGATGTGACAAAGCCAGCTTTGTGAGCGAGAGATTACAAAGACTAATGTCAATTTGGACAGCACAGTTCTGGAAGCGCTGGCCTCTTGCACGGAACAATTTGATTAGCCCTTGTGCTCTTGGGTTACACCCGGTAAAACCAGTTTTTAGACCCCTGATTTGCATCACCGTTACTTGGGGAAAACCGAAGATCCCCCGAAAACGTACTTGCCGAAGTGCAAATTCAGCAAACTCGGCGCATATTCGGCGGATACGGGTGCTGGGGTACGCATTCTGCACAACCGCTCAGTATCTCATGTTCGTCTGAAACGCTAGCACAGCTCCTTTTTTTCATTTTCCGCTCGATATGCCCCATTTTACAGCCTCTGAAGTAAATGCCGAATTGTTTACCTCCGATTTTTGAAACACACAAAACCCGAAAACACAAGGGTATGTTTGTCTATCATAGCAAGCACTCTTTGCGTGAGCGATGTAGACAACACATACACAGAAAATGCGTGCATGTTTGCACAGTGAGAACACATTTTGCGAACAAGCAAAAAATCACATCCTATAATCTATCGCGCATCACATGCGATACAGTACAGTCAAACTCCTCTACAACGAAACTCAGGGGACAGCCGAAAAAATTCGTAGTAAAGATATTTTCGTTAAAAAGGATGTCCATTATTGGACCTATAGGGCTCCAGCGGGACCGCAAAAAAATTTGCTGTAGTGGTATTTTCGTTAAAAAAGTGTTCGCTATAAAAGAGTGACTGTATTATCAAATGCAATGTTTGTCTAAGCAATATGCGTGAAGAAGCGTCCGATATCCGAGAAATAAAGGGATCAATCTACTCATCGGATATGGTCTAACTTGTATAAAGACAGCAAGGTCACACAGTACATATTGGATCAGTATAAATCGTTAGTCGATCACATTTGCTGGATTGTGGCGTTGCTAGTTCATGATTACTTGATTCGCTGTTTGATGGGTCAAACTGGGGAGTTTAGCAGCTTAATGAACTGCATACATACGTCTTGGCCTGTAGTATCCAGGGTACCTTGTGTCACGACAGAACCGAGCTACAAGCACATACAATATCCAGTGAAGTATACATGTATGTGCTCCATACAAACACTGTTTTGCAGTCCAAGTGCATTATTGTCACACAAAAATAGAGACACGCAGTCTGTCAATGTTCCAACAGTCTGTCGGTATCGGAGACATGGCGACCACTATGTGTAGCACTGTCTATAGCAAACGAGTTCCCGCTGGGCAAAAGAGTTACTTTACCTGAACGTCCTGTATCTCCGAGTTGTCGTGATTCTATCTGGAGAGTCTGTCCAGGGAATTCCGTTGTAGTGCAGTTTTCTGCAACGACAAAGACGTAGCAAGTTTAAAATATGGCACAGGCAGGATGGTGAAGGAGGATAGTTCATGGTGTAATGATAGTTCATGATGAAGGCAGCTTCATATGACACTATCGCTGCACGTTTTACATGTGTAACGGAAGACATGCTGCTGCAATAACATTTGTGTGGTCTCCCGGTTATTACGAAGTTCACGATGATCCTCTCAATAGGCCTCTCCTTGTTTGTAAACAAATGACGTCATAGTGTTGGACAGCGCCACCAATTTGTTCTGAAATCCACGGTCTTGAGGGGATTACGATGGTCCCGGAAAGGGACGCGACCTTCGGTCCTACTTTTCTTTCAATATAGGAGGCAGCTAACAAGTGCCTATTCGTGGAACCCAGCCCTCCCCTTCAGATTTGTTTCGGTTTCATTCTGTCTACCAACGTCATGATGACGTTTCTCGGGTAGAGGTCTATTTACTGACAACTCGTTGCTGATCTGATTTGACAGCCTCCTTTTTATCGTATGATTTTCGTAGGGGGTTGGTCGATTCAACTGAAACTCGCTATCGTCAAGCATAGCATCACGTTTAGCCTTTGCTTCTCTACTTTATAAAAAAGAAATCACAAAAAAATAAGTGACTGCAGAACTCGAATAGAAGCCGCAGCAGACTCTTTTCGATAATTCTATTCATTTGTAAAATGGCTCCCGGCGAAAACATTGTGGTGTCCTTTTTAGGTAACTGAAAAATTAGGTCACTTTTACGTATAGCTAGTAAAATAAGTGCAGGATACTTCCACCAAAATAAATTCTCGGCTCTCGCTGTCGAAGCATATAAGCCACGCTTTCTACCACTACTCTGTTCCCATTTGGATATTTGGTGTAGGCAACGATACACCTGCAAGACATCTACACACCCGCTGTAAACGCTTGAAGCAGCGCTACACTGGACAAACAGTCCCTGTATTTTTTTTTTTTTTTTGCACCTATTATTCTGAATTTTTTTAACAGCGATTGCGCAGAGATGACAAAGAGGCCCTTACCATCAGATTCGTCCCCCATTGGAGAGAATCCCTGTGATGTGTCGCTGCGCGCCTCGAAGGCTGGAAATAAGATGGAGATAAAGATGTAACCCTATCCACAGATATCATGTGCACCTTAATTACAAGGCATGCAACAGGAACGGAGGGGGTGGGGGGGTCCAATGGGCTTCACATTTTTGCAAGTACATATTCTACGCGTGACAACACGCAGAAAGAGTAAAATGGTTTGTTACACTGATTTATCGGGCGACCCCAAGCAGCACAATGTACTGAAAGTCGAGTGCAATGGGGGTGGACGGGTAGGTGGATGACCTTGAACAGACCCGTGAAACCGAAGAACATTGATAAGACACATACCGTCCACCCCCATTGCACTCGACTTTCAGTACATTGTGCTGCTTGGGACGCTGTACATTTCCTGTTGTTTAATGGCGAAGCCCCGTCTAAACCGTGCAAAAAAAGCTACAAATCAAGCTCCGCATTCACCTGTGTCATTTAGTTTATCACGCATATGGCCATCGCCTGCCTTGCTTTCACTGGCAGAGTCATCCATCCTATGCTCCGCAGCATCTGAAAAACAACCACTCTCAGTTAGCTGACACTCGCATTGACACGCGCTCATTTGCATGGGAAAATTCAGTGATGGATGGAATGGGTAGAAAATGCAGCGAACCAGTATGATGAGATGTTAATGGAAGTGCCAAGTTCACACCGCCGCAGCCAGAAACACAGACAAAAAGAACACACAAGAACTCACGACTACGCGTCAAAACAAATCCACGTGGGTAGCACAAAGAACCAAAACCGGTCCGGAGTGGGACTGACGAGCTCGCGCCGTTCGTGCGGTCTCCCCACTGGTCTGCACTTCTGTCGTCCCCGTACTGCGCCCTCTAATGAAGACTGAGATAACCCTCTCCGGCGCCTCAAGGTCATGCGCATAAGCCGTCGTGAAAAACGTCCATGCCGCGTGGGATTTTCGATTCCGTGGTCAGTGAGTGGTGCTGGAGGAATAAAACGGATGCGACACATGCTCAGTTTAGGATTTTCAAAAACTGAGTGGTTTTCAACGAGGATTGTCACTCATTCTGGAATCTCACTTTTCCCTCAAAGGCACTAACTAAAGAGTTAATAAATTTTAGTGTAATTAGTCATCTAGTAGTTAGACACCCTCTTCGAAAGCATGCCCGCTTGACTGCGCAACAGCTGCAAAACGTATCCATCTTGCTCCAATAGCTTTTTTGAAAATCTGGTGAAGCTCAAAAATTGTCATTCAATTTAAGTATGCATATGGGCATGATGGGATTGTGTTGTGTTCGTTCTATGTTTAATTGCCTCATCTGCTACTACGTAATAAAAAAGCGCCCGGTATTATATTGCCTATGTATACCGTAATTCTCGGTGTATAACACGAGTGTTATAATTTTTAAAAGCTGCGAAGTTGAAAAATAGGCCGCGCGTGTTATGAGTGCGTGCATCGATAAGTTTCCACATAGGACTGCCGGTGATCTTGTATTACACGCAGGGTGATGACACCGGCGTTCCCAAGGGCATGTAACTGAACTTAATCCTTGAACTTTGACAGATTTTACACTATAAGACTAGCTGCGCCCTGACAAAAACGACGTAGATCATGAATAGGGTGTCATCCTACATAGAGCTGCGCTTGGTGTATTTCTGCCAATCGTGCTGACCGCTGCTGGAGACGATGCAAACGTGCGTAGCATGTGCGTGTTATACATTGGTGCCCTGCAGAAACATCTTCCTTAAGGGCGAAAGTCAACGGGTGCTTGTTAGACATAAGAGCGTGTTATACACCGAAAATTACGGTGTTGCGATAGCTTGGACTCGAGGCGCTGTTAGTGTTGCACAAAATAAGTATCACCTTGTAAAACCGATGCTCTGATGAAAACGACAACAGCGATTGAACTACAGTATATTTTAAATTTCATTTCCACCAATCAGGTGTGGGGGCACTGACATAAAAGCTGTGAAGAGCTTTACCGCTGAAGTGAACGCTTTCATTTCTGTTTTAAGCTGCGGCTTCAAACAACAACAAGGTATGGGATGCCATATAACGTAGCGAACATAATGTTTTAGGGCTAAGGTCAGTTGCTGTATACGGGTATAACAAGTATATTTGAGGCTGTAATGTGGAAACACTGTTTCGCGCTGTGCCGCGAACAGTACCCGATCCGTACCTGGTATAACCGGTACCGTGTTGTCTGGGTCTCGTAGAGGACCTGCAAAAGGCAGTCGAGGATCATCAACATCCACAGCGAGCATTCCCTCCGCCATATTCTCAATGGTACACATTTAAATGAAATCAGGAAGTGAGCAACACTAAAACACTGGCACACATATCGCGTGGCACAGGAATGTAAGAGCGACCACTTGACACAAGCCAAGACAAGACAAGAAAGGGATTAGAAGAGTTTGAGGAACGTAGATACGTACGGATGTAAGGTATGTCCGTGTGATGCGCTATTCGGCCCTCAAAAAAATCGGTGGTTACCTCTAGAATTACAGAACACAAAAGTCAGATACGAAAACATGCAACTAATGATGATGATAGACCCTTGAACCATTATGGCCAGGAAGAAATGAAATGATAGACATTAAAGGTTAGTGTGTTAACATTAATATACGTGGAACATACGTATAATCGACGACCGTATTCGGCCATTCCGTGACATTTGCTTACATTAGCTTCCAACCCCACTACTCAAAAAGCACTAAGGGAGAACGCAAAAAAGAAAAGAAAAATTTAAATGTTTTATGACCGAGGGTTCCTCTCTCTTTACGAAGTCATAATAGGAGCACGAAGCCATACCGGCGAGTAGCATAAAACAAGTGAAGTCGTTAAATTATAACTATCACTATATGGAACCCGCAAAAAAAAAAAAAAAATGCATAATCGGTGAATTTGCGGTAGAATCTTAAAACGTCTTACCTGCTATTGGTGCCACCTCATTGCTCTTTTTCTCTTCCGGTTTTTCACCTGAAAGATAGAGGCGTGGTGAGTTTGTGACTCCCGCGGCCATTCCACGTGCGGCGTCTTAGACAGTCGATACCTAGCTCTAGAAAAGTGCGCGTCCGAGAATGTTAGACTCCTCACTGTCATTTAGTGAAATTATATGGGACAAATGTGTCAAATTATGCCAACATTGTATATGACGCAATCGTGACGTTGTTGGCTATCTTCTCTTGACATCGGAAAGAATGACGAAGAAAGGTCATGGAGCCCGATCTTCAACTTGTAGTTGTCACCATAACGCGCGTTAAAGGAGCAAGGAAGTGATATTTAAAGGGAGACCTCGCAAGGATTCGAAAAAAAATTGGGTGACCATCATACCAAACACGAGCCACCCCTCGATACCGAATACAACATTCGCGTTCATTTTGCGCCAGTAATTAATTCGTAAATGATGAAAATAGCAAACCGAAAGCTTAATGCGAAGAGCACAAAACAGAGCTCCATACTACGGTGGTTCGTCCGGAGGAGGATTCCGTGACGTCACCCAGCATTGTCGTCTGCTTCCAAGCAACACCTAGAGAGCATCAGGCCTGCGCGCTTACGTCATCCCGCGGAGGCCTGCCTGGCTTTGAGAGCTGCTTTCAGCTTTCTTCTCGTTCGCTCTTTCATCGACGTCATAGCAGCATCCACAGCAGGCCTTCCTGTGTGACGCTGTGTCACGTGGGAGCAGGCCTTCTGCTATCTAGGTGGTGGTGTTCCAAGCCTGTATCCTTTCTCCCTTGCCGGATGATGTCAGCAGTATGTTGCTTTCAGCGCCCTCGCTTCGCAGAGGCCGAAGCGCTGGCTTCGTAATAATTCGTTTGAGTAAAATCAGCGCAGTTTTGGACCGAGATATTTCGTACGCATGTTCCTGACGTCCCAAAGATTACGGATATACAGTCAACCCTCGATTTATGAACCTTCGATTTATGAATTCCCTCGTTTTATGAACACTAGCACGAGGAACCAAACTTTTTACATGCATTTTTCCCTCGTTTTATGAACCTGGATATTCGAATAATTAACGGAATTTCTGGGAACCAACTAGGAGTTGCCCAGCGTTTTTGCCCTCAATTTATGAACGTATCGTTCCGAGGCCAACGAAAACCTTCATAGGGATTATTCATGGTCTTTTGAATGACGCCTGAACAGACAAAACGTTTTCCAGGTATTGCACCCTCGGTTCTTAACCCCTCAAAATCCGAACAACAAACGGGTTTTCCAGAAGTGTTCCTGACCTCAATGGGTGAATAAGGTGTCCGCTGTCACCCGGAGATTAATAAACGTAGGTTAAAAATCCCAGAGGAAATCCGAGACCAGTTGGATGCGAATGTGCTGACATCCCTTTTCTGGAAGATTGACACAGCAGAAGGCATGGTCGAAAGCAAAATTACACAATATATTGCATTATAAACACAATCCCAACTCTGAAATACTGTTACATTTGCTCGATAGTACTCACTTAACGGAATTTTCGATTTATGAATCCCTCGATTTATGAACGATTTTTCGGGGAACCGAGGGTGTTCATAAATCGAGGGTTGACTGTACCACAACCTTTGTGGTGATTCTGTTGCGGAGTCCCACTTTAACATGGCTCGAAACCATGTCTCATCTGTGAATCTGTCCACCAGGAGTCACCGTGCAAAATATTTTCGCTCTGCGGTGCGTTATAGCTGTGCAATCGAATTTACAAAAAAAAAAAAAAAAAACTGAGAAAGCAACCGCTGACGGCCGGCACGATCCTCGCGTGACGGGGAGAGTGTCCCGAGCCTTTTTTGCTTTGTTTTTCTTCTCAGTTCACGCGCCGCTTATACATGTTTGAGCTGTGCCGCCGTACGTCACTGGTCACGTGAGGGGTGTAGCATACGTCACGACGTCCTCGTTCTGCGTTGCGTTCTTTTCACGAGGAGGAGGATTTTTCAAATGTGTGCGGAACAGAGCCCTCGCGTTCGCTCTGTATAGGTCACCTACGCTCATCGTTCTTTCGCAGGAACTCATTTTATTGGTTGAAGAACACTCTGCAGCGAAAAACGAGAAAAGAAATATTCGGGGGTCACCTGAGTGCGCCTTTAAATGCATCATTTCGCCCGTGATTCGTCACGAGCTCCTGCACGAGCCAATTAAAGCGGCTTTGGTGCGCGCGAACTTTAAGCATAACGATAGCGATCGCTACGTGAAAGTTGAAGATCAGGTCCCTGTGCCCCTGGAACTCTGACATAGTAAGAGTTATCCTTATCAGTATCGTATCAGTAAGCGTCTGCGTATTGAAATAACTTGCTGCGCGAAACTGAGTGATGCGGGTTATTGACACACAGATTAAATAACAAAAGAGCTAAAATAGAGCCTTGAGGTATACCTTGTTACTTATTTTAGGTTCCTTGTTACCGCGAAAGCCAGGACATAGACCGAACTTCTATTTCAGAAAATAGAGCGAAACTATATGCTCATTGGCAGAAAAACCTACGACATCTCAAGACAATGGATGGTGTTCCCCGCCATATTTATTTTTTCTCCGTATGTGCGTGCTTGCCGCTTGCGCTGTGTTTCATTGTTGTTGTTGTTCTCGCAGCGTTCTCGATGGAATTTATTACCCTATATTCCCTTTGGAGCTATGCGTATTGCGGTTTAAACGGAGTTTACGTTTATTGCGGTTCAGTCGGTTCAGGTTCTCACCAGCTCCTAACAACCGCGTTGTTTCCGGTATGACGTACAGAGTGTGCCAATAAAACTCTACGAGCAGACACACCTAATATCGGTTAGGTATTTTACTACCGTTAGCGTAACTGCAGCATTAATTTGCCATTCGTAGCAGCTTGGGGGCCACCTTCAATCGTGGAAGATGAAGTTAATGCTCTGGCCGACTTGCGAAAATAAATGTCTCCCCCTGTTCGTTCCAGCAAAGTCTGCTAATTGCCTCATATTTTACCGGCTGCTGCGGGCAACATTATTGGACCTGACTTTCGTCGTATGTGATTAGTTCCTGTATCCTCCATTTGTTCCAGTTCGTAATCGTTGAACAACAACAACAACAACAAATACCACATTGACGATGAGTAAAACTACAAAAAGTTAAAAACGAATAAGTGGGAACCTAATTTTAGGCTCGGCAAAGAAACGTTGTATACACCGTGCTTTGTTTTCTGTTTTCTTTTCCTTTTTTTGTATGTGTGTTTTCGCATTTAGTATGAAACGGACACTTGTCGCAATCTTCTTTTCCCCGTGCACATTTTGGATACGTATTGGCCCCCGTTTGGGGGCGCACAGAAAAGTGATTTAAAGCATTTGCTTGACGTTTACGCATTGAATTTTTTTTTTTTCATAAAATTTCGTAGTTAGCATGCAGTCAGCTTTTGCATTCACCCTTCGACGTTTTCGAATTTCATTTCCTATATAGTTTTCGCTATCTGCTCAAACGTTACGACGCTATTTAGACGCAAAGATACCCTCCTGGTGCAGAGTCTCCACGACTATACACATTTATCTCCCCTCCGAGGTTGACCTCTATATCTGTAACCAAACGCTGGATGCAGATTTCGTTCAGCCTTGGAAACTGCCCCTGTACGCGCATTTCTGCGACATTTGCATAAACAGCCAGAGTAGTGCGTACGCGCTACCGTGAAATCTGTGTAGCGCGGGCAATATTGTTTTTCCGCTTTTCAAGCAGAATGGCCAAGGGCAACAGAAGCAGAGCATGTACATGCCCACGGTATGTGCAACACGTACAAAGTCTTTCCCCGCCGTGTGCTTTTACCGCACACGTCTAATGTTGTGTTCTTAGACTGCTGATTCATGGCTAGACGTGAACGGAGCAATTTTTAATCGTATATAACTATGGTTGCTAAGCCACGCGTAAACAGTACTTTTCCTCGCTTTTTTTTACTTTGCAGCGTGTTAAAGGACAGTTCTTGTAAGTAGAGAGCCTTTTTTTGTTTTTATTCCCGAGGCTCAGCTGGAAAGGTGTAATAAGAGTACTGAAAATCGTGTTTGCAAAGCACCCACCTAAACCAGCATACACGCCCCGAAAGTGTTTTACCAGACACCTTTCCGTATGGCGTGAAACTTACACCACAAAGGCGTGTGTCATATTGGACAACACATTTACGCCCGAAAGGTATAAAAATTACTTTGTAAAGGCGCGGTCACACTTAACCGCAACGCGCGATCGCGTGGCTCTGGCCCGCACACAGACGCCAGTGCCGCCAAGCGTTGAAGCTGGGCTCGAGACGTTGGGTCCCTGCGCCTATTGTCTCGCACTCGGCGTCAACGATTCGCGCGTTACGGTTAAGTGTGGCGCCGCCTTTACACGTATAATAACGGTCGAAAATCTAATCAGAATATACGTACGTAAAGACAACACAAAAGCATACTTGTTGAACAAAGAACATGAGGCAATAAGCTGCAACCCAGATGCGGGGGCTGGAAAAGATCCTAACATATCTGATCGATCTCACGATACGGAGGATACCATCAGTTATATTGGAATGAAACATGCAGTTTTGTCTCAACACGCACAGTCCTTTTCACGTTATCTATATACCGTATAGATAGCTTTTTTTTTTTTACAGTTTTCGGATATAAGTGTCTTGTCCTATGGGACATACCTTTGTGGCTTAAGTGTCACACTATACAGAAAAGTGGTCCTGTTAGTAAGTATTCATTGCGTGAGGCTGCGGAGCCACAGGAAGGTAGACTGAGTATATGCATGTTTGTAGTTTTTATTTTATTTATTTATTTTGGAGGATTTATTTACAAGTGGACCGTTACAGGTGGCTGGACTGCAAAACAGGTCCTAAAGTTTCAACAAAATGATACATATCAACTTGGTTCACAATAGTGACCGGAAGGCTGCTCCATTCACGTATTGTTTTTGGATAAAACGAGTACGAGCTACGATGTCCTTTACATGTCGATTATGCTTGTGTCTAGAAATGTGACAATCCGGAATCAAAAGAAAGCGGGGTTCTTGTGGCAACTGAAAGAAATATTTAAGGCGCTGTAGCTCGAAATATTGTTCGACTGGTAGCCAATTAGCCTTGCGACATAAACCTGATGCAGATGTTGTTGCGCGATAATCTGCAAAAATAAATCTGGCAGCTTTCTTCTGAACCTTTTCTAAGTTATTTTTATGTATGGCAAGATGGGGATCCCAAATTGGACAGGCATATTGCATTAATGGGAAGACTAGCGATTTATACGCTCGTAACCTCACATCGCAAGGTGAGTATCGTAGCAGACGTTTGAATTGGAACAACCTTCCTTTCCTTTCGTCTGCACTCCTGTGGCTCTGAAACATCACGCAATGAATACAGAAAGGTGATTGATTGATTTGGAGGGAAAATAAAATGGAGATCTCGGTTTCACTAGTGTGAGACCAGCAACTCCACATCACTTGTACCAGTTACATTGGTGAAAAACTCTTGGAACGATGATGATGTTCAGAAAGGCATTTTGTAAAGCAGCTTACTAAATGGTGTATTCTACAACAGCACCATCTCAAGGGGCGTATTCTACAGAAGACACGCCATTTCTCGGAGTGCATTCCATAGAAATCATTCTTCATTGTGAACTTGCAACACCAACGCGCCAGATCTATTACTTTGCCATTTTCAACGCTGTTACTACACCTTTCAGTTTACCGTGCGGAATAAGGGGTGCTTGGTGCAAAAACACCCCTTTTATGCGGTGTAAAAAACAACAGATAGACTGATTATGATGAACGGGAAAATTTCCCATATGAGGTGCGGCCCAGTACCGCAAAGCACGGACGGAATGAGATGCGGCATGACCAAAACCAAAAAACCACAAACATGGTTTTCGCCTCCGGCACACCTGAAAGACGCAGTGGCGCACCCAAAAGCAAAGACTCCTGTTTTTACGTGCCGTCTGATAAGATATCGGGCGCCGCAAGCGTCATAGCAGATAAACCATGAAAGAACTGATGTTCCTACAGCTGGCTAACCTTTTCAGCGACTTTCATCGTTCACAGATAAACCATCCCGCGAGAATTTTTTTTTTTTTTTTCTCGATAAAGATGCTGGGCATCACTGTCAGTATTGCAAAAGGAAAGGCATTTTGGAAAAGGTTTTCGAACGGAAGGTGCCGGCACTCGATGGACATCAAATTATAATGAACCCGTGAACGACCTATGGCGGAACACCTCCATGGAATATGTTCCGCGCAACAGCTGACAGCTGTGACGAAGATACTGGTGCGAGCAAGATAATTTGCCTCACAAAGAAAAAAGAAGTATTCCTTATGCCTATGCTCACCACCATACTTAGCGCACCTCATTCGCGGGAAAAATACTTGACCTCGATTAGGCTCGATTGAATGCTATCGGACATGCCGATGTGAAAACGATCTCTTGCGCTTGGCAGACCTTTAGCAATGATCACGTCACCTACGTCAGACACAGTACGGGTGCGTATATACTTCTCGTACTCGGCAGTTTACACGCGTACGTTTCATTGCAACTAAAGCTGGAAGAAAAAAATTCTGCCCAGCCTGTTCGATCCCACCGCTTTTTCATCAGGAAAATCACGAAGGAGGTGGAACAAGATTTCCTGCTCGAGTGCTACCCTCATCAGATTAGATGCCAGACGAAACACGAAGCAAAAAGTATGTGTATCACCATGTTGCATTACCCACCATTGCGCCAGGTACGGTGATATCAATTTAACAGATAGCAGAAGTCAATTCACAATATCAGGTATATAATCGATTATTAAAAAAAACAAAAAACGATTGTGGAGTGCCAGAGAAATTATTCCAAATGGTTTTGGGCCGAAGAGGGACATAAAGCAAGCCGGGGATGGTGCTAAGGGAGACGTAAAGCCAGGAAATTCCGCAAATAATTTTGCAAATTGTCCGCATCATAGCTCGGCTCTTAAAGCTTTCGCAATAAACACGGTCGAAACACATATTTGGTGAAAAAATGAGCCATTCCAACCCTTCCGCTCTTGAAAACATAGTCAAGAAACGCCCACAATGAACTGCACGTCTATAACTTACCCCCAAAGAAAAGAGCAGAACTGGAATCCAGCAAAACGCAGATGACGACGAGCACAAACACCACTTGACAGCACCTCATGTCGCCACGGAAAACCCACGCTCAGAAAGAAAAAAAAAGAATCCTAATCGCGGTACTGCACACACCGTCTTTAAAATGTGGATTCAGCACAGGATGTGATAGACCTTCCGTTTTTGAATTTCCCGCCTCAATGCCGCATCCTACTTCGCCGAGTGGCACGCGAACACACACAAATCTAGCAAGCTTCTGCGTCCGATGCTGAGGGGCGTCAGAAAGAAGGGGGCGCCCTATCACTGAGCGAGTAGCTGCGGAGCGCACCTGAACCTCGTATCAGCCTATATCACATTGCCCTGACGCAACAAACTGTGATTCAGATATCCGTTATCGCGTGCTGTAAGTCTGTCGGCGAGGATTTATTTATCGCAAATAATTTTGTGAAACATTGGAATGAGAGGGAGCAATTTTTTTATGTCGTTGAGCAACGTTAGTTTGGGGTGCTGCTCGTTGGCTCCGGGGAAGTGTGTGTGTGTGTGGGGGGGGGGGGGGGCATGGCGCCCTTGCCGTCCTCTCGGTACGCCCATGCTTCAAATATGCCGACATCAGAATTTTTTTTTTATTCCGTGTTAGCGCCGCGAAGTAACTGTGGCTATGAGCGGCGTACAGGTGTGGACAGATGGAGAGAGGACAGCAGGAAGGAGTGGGGGACAAGGGAGTTAGTATGCGTACTGGGCCGACTTCAGGGAGAATTGTGCCGACATTCGTCTGGAAAGTCTTCGGAAAAACCAAGGAAAACCTCGGACAGCAGAGCCGGTGGTAGGGTTCGAACCCATCACCTTCCAGTCTTCAGCACGACATTTGCTACTACCAACTACCGGGACTGGGGTGCCCTAACCCGCTGGGACCCCCGCCCCGCGACACCCCCAAGCGTTTGGCAACACCCCCTTCCTTTTTCCTGTGTACCACTGCTATCAGTCACGGATAAGTTACTACAAAAAAGTAATGAAGTCACAGTTACTCTTATTAAAATGTAACTAGTTACAGCTACAGTTACCACGTTAAAGTATCTTGGTTCCTTTACAGTTACCTTCTAAGAAGAAAAAAAAAAGTCGAATAAATGTAACCCTCAAAAACTTTGTTTTTGCATTTGTACTGGCCTATGGCAAACATATAACTGTGTTATACGCGGAGGATTCCCCATGGCCACTAACAGCACGATGTGAGTTTTCCTTTCCACTAAGGCTTTCCTTGATACGTATGAGGTGACAAAATGCGTGGAATTCCTGGTTGGGAAAAACGGCAGCGTATACTTGTGAAGCCTCGGCAAAACGACGCCAGGGAACAAAGGCGTGATAAATGTTGCCGTACCTGAGTAACTTTGTCACAGTTACATTCTGCAGTTACTTTATATAAAAGTAGTAACTATAGTTACAGTTAGAAGTTATTTTCCTAGAAAAGTAACTAGTTACTGCAAAAAGTAACTAGTTACAGTTGCAAGTTACTTGTAACGTAGTTACTACCCAAGAGTGACTGTAACAATGTACGAGGGGCGTTCAAGTCAAACCGGGACTTCTCATTTTTCGCAAAAGTAAAATGAACTTACAGGCGAGAAATTAGTTTTATTTTTCAACGTAATCTCCAGCTGCACTAATGCACTTGTCCCAGCATTTCACGAGGGCTCGGATGCCAGCAGCGTAGAAATCCTTACCGACGCGTAATAGCCATGATCGGACCGCATTCTTGGCCTCGTCGTCGCAGCTGAAGTGGCGGCCCCCAAGGAACGCCTTCAGTGAACCGAAGAGATGGAAAAGGCTGGGGGCGAGGTCTGGACTGTAAGGGGGATGTGGCAGCAACTCCCAGCCAAGTTCCTGTAAGGTGCGTGTCGTGAGATGCGCGGTATGCGGGCGTGCATTGTCCTGTAGGAGGAGGACTCCTTTGGTGATGAGGACCGGTTTTCCGAAACTGGATGTGTTCATGAATGATAGCGTTCAACGTTCCCACAGAAAGGTCCGTCTTTCGAGCCAGTTCGAGACATGTTATCCGTCGGTCCCTGAGGATCCTGCGCTCCACAAGTTGGATGTTCTCAGGAACTCTGACACTGGGCTCTGAGCCACCCCGGCCGGGATCGTCCTGCACTGGTGTACGGCCGTCTCGGAACCGTTTGCGCCACTCAAACGCTTCGCTGCGGCTAAGTGTATCGTGGTCATACTGAGCATGAAGTCTTCTGTGAATTTCAGATGACTTTACGCCTTCATTCGCTGTTCATGCGCGCGCTCACCTCGTTGTCGGCCATCTTGTCTAGCACGTGTCTTCTGTTTTGCCCAAACTGTGGACCACTACGTGGTGAACGCGGAGGCCTGTCGCGTGTGAAAATGATGAAGAATAAGTAGCGGGAGCCATTTGTACACTCGGGAGACAGAAAGTCCCGGTTTGACTTGAACTCCCCTCGTAACTGCACCCCCAATTCCTTTGCACCCCCCGGAAGTTGCGGTTCTGGATAACCTACGGGCAGTTGGGGGGGGGGGGGGGGGGGCTAATGACATATGCTTAATGCTGATAAAAAAAAGAAAGGAAAGGTTAGCCGTGATGGAGGCTTGCTGTTCCCTAGAGCAAAACAAAAAGGCAGATGAAGACAGAAGCGGCTCGCCGTTCTTGGCCACACAGAAGTGGGCGTCGTCAGAACTATAACAAAAAAGAAAAAAAAAGAACGACGGATGGAGGATGAAGGGTGGAGATGCGTAGAGGGTGCGTGATTCCGTCGGGGAGTGCAAAGTGCTGTAGGGGTGGTTGTGCAAGACCCACCTCCTGCAGTGCGTTAGCCATCCTGGGGGCTTAATCGCTTCATCGTCGTTACGGTCGTTACAAGCTAACGAGCGGCGGGAAATCCAAAAAGGTGGGCACGTGACACATTGCGCGTGACGTATACCACGGCCTTCACGTATCACGCGAAGAGCGCCGTGCACGTGTTTTATCACGTGCCCACCTTTTTAAATTTCCCGTCCGCCTTTTTTAATTTCCCGCCACTCGTTAGCTTGTAACGACCGTAACGATGGAGCGATTAAGACCCCAGGTGCTGGCGTGTCCAATACATTTCCGTTGCCTTCTGCGAAGTTACGCGTGCATTCATGCGCTTGCTGCAGTGATATGCAGGCAGTACCATAACGTGCCTTCATTTGACGGTGGATGTCAATGGGTTTCACACCCTCACTCATATAAGCAAACAGGTGACTGACGGTCACTCCTCCTCAGTACAAACCTGAAGCGGTTCAGCCACTTTGAAACAGTTGTCGCGAGCTAGCACGTGTCACGCTGAGGTCGCAAGACGCATCATACAGAGTATAGAGGAGCCACACTACCACCCGCTTCAAGAATATCAAGTACGAAATAGAGTTCGGAATTTTCATTAAAATATTAAGGTTACTTCCTGAACCAACCTTGTATTATTACAGACACATAAATTATTATTTTAACATTGGGGGGTTTTTCTTCTCTTTTTTTTTTTTTTTTGAAATTCACGTAAAAAGTAATGCGAATGCAATGGTAGTTTCCTTCTGAGAGTGCGAAGCCAACTATAAAAGTTCAGTTTGAGTTGCGATGCTCAAAAAACAAACAGAAAAGTAGAATGCGAGGGTGCACATTACTAACACACTGTAGATCCCAGCATCTCGCAACGTTCATCTTGAGCATCAGCAAGGAAGACTTTTCGGAGGGCTCTTGCTCTCCACTCCTGGGAAAGTTCGCGGGGGGGAGGGGGGGTTACTGAGCCTCCTCGCAGTCTGTCACAGCAATCCGCTACCATGCAGAAGGCCGAGGTGTACCACAAGGTGTATCACGCGAGCGAACTTCGCGAATTAAAAACGAAAGCAACGATCCTAAAATAGGCTGGCCATTTGAAACTCTCAATCATGGCTGTCAGTCCTGAATTTGAGAGGACGTTTCCCACATTGATATAGCGCGTCACCGCCATACGAAAGGTGATCGCTTGCAGCCGGCAAATCTTGCATCCGGAGTATAGCGTGGCGTGGCGCCTCTCCCTTTGTTCGAACAAGTGCAATGACACTATGATGGACTCCAGAATGGAAAGTATAGCTTCGAGAAAGAATGGGGAGGAGGGGGGGGGGGGGGTTGCAGACGCGTGATTGTGTTTATACTGCTGGACAGGTGGCTGGTCTGATTGGCGAGCAGATGTTGTCTGGCGCTGGAGCGAGCCCCAACCGCCCCCGACTTTTGTCTGCGCACCGTAAGGTCCCCTCGAAGCGTCGGAAAGGGTTTGAAATTTTGCGACAGGGAGTAGTTGAGAATATCCCCGAAAAGTCCTCCCATATCCTCTCACGCACCCACACCATTTTTCTCTGTCTCTCTTTTCAATTGTCACAAGACAGCGGAAGACGTACATTGTCCGTCACAATAATTTCGACCAGCTCCCGTGGCATAGTGGGTAGGATGATCGCTTTCCACGCCGAGACTGGGAGATATTACGGGTTCGAATCCTGCCACCGGCTGTGCTGTCTGCGGTTTTCCAAAGACCTTCTAAACGAATGTCGGCACAATTCCCCCTGAAGTCGGCCCAGGACGCATACTAACACCCCTGTCCCCCACTCCTTCCTGCTGTCCTCTCTCCATCTGTCCACGTCTGTACGCCGCGCATAGCCACAGTTGCTTCGCGGCGCTCACACGGAATTAAATAAATAAACAATAATTTCGATTCTGTTCTGATCAAAATGCACTGTATGGCTCCGATTCCATGCGGTGCCAGTTCGGCAAAACAGTATTAATAACCGTAATAGAACGAGAAACTGCAACGTATTGTTTAGGTGGTGTGATACGCTACGGTTTTGACCTGGACAGTCCTGTTTTTGGAGTGTCGGTTCCGCAGTTCCCTCTTTTTCGGCACAGTGAAACAATATATCCTGTTTTCACGGGTGACCAATGTACTTTCGGAATCAGTATGGAGCGAAGAAAACAATGCCACGAAGAAAGCGACGTTCGCTCTTTGCGTACTGTTTTCTATTAAACATGCCATGAAAATACTTTCTCCCGTATTGAGTACAGTTTGTTGCTGCATCCGTTGTTACTTCCAGTAGTGCCTTCTTTCGTAAGCAGATGGATGCAGTGAAACCTTTATGGTGCTGAATTTACCGTGCTTGTAGAACCTCGTTTTTGGCAAACCTGTGGTACCTGTTTTTTTTTTTTTTTTTTGTCAAGCCTGTGGTACCGTTTTCTACCTGCAGAAATATGATCATCCTAAGGTGTAGGCGATATCAACTCAAGATGCTCATCACCCTACCTAGACGTCATCGCCATTTTAATCAATCTCTTGCTTCCTGTCGTATACTGCTACCTGTGGACTATAAAGTTGCTGCATTAAACGGCGGAGCAAATATTGCTGACTTCCGCTACATTGAAGGACAAACCGTGATGAATGCCCGATTACGACGAATGTTTGAAATAGCCAAGCGTTTTGTACTTTGTACATCACACGGCGCCTTACGATATACGTTACGACGCCCAAGGAATGGCAGGAATCTTATTATCTCAATAAGGGCTCTTCAGCTACTTTGCGTGGTAATCTCGAAATCACTGAACGGTAGGTCGCAGTCCTTTTGATATCGGCTTCTAGGAACTTATCCTTCTTTTCTTTTTTTTTTTTTTTTTTCTCGTCTGCATATGCATGAGTACTTTCTTGATAACGTGCACTGCAAGTTAGAAAAACAAGCGCCGTCGAACACGATGGAAATTGATGTTCTGAGGCTTTAACGCGGACGAAAGGACAAACACACAAAGCCTCAAGTTCCTAAGAAGTGCCTCAAGGCTAGACCCCTGGACCGGTAATCCAGGAGATGTGGGTTCGAGTCCTGCAACTGGCGAACCTTTTCCGTGACTTCTTTCTTGCTTCGAACAAGTGCCGTGTTGCACACGGCTTATAAAATGTTAACTGTTAAAAGTAACTATAATAAAAGTCACTTACTCCAGCGGCGCGGCCGGAACAACGGGCTGCCGGACCGAATCCCACTCTCGGGGCTGCGTTGTCTGAGGTTTTCCACCAGATTTCCTCCAGATTTCCCAGACGATGGCGGCATAGTTCCCCCTGAAACCTAGTTAGTCCCCTAGTTACCCACGACGAGTACTACGAGTACGAGTCATACTCACAGTTGCTTCGCTGTGCTAATATCGAAGGAAACAAAAGTGATATCGCCCCCGTGCACAGCGGGATAATATGCCCAGCGACGGCGCCTTAGTTCAGGAATTAAAAGCGCTAAAATTTATTTATTTGTTCGTTATTTATTTATTTACGCCTTCTTTCTTTTTGGCCCCAAAGCTCCGAGGTAACCTATCACAGGTAGATCATCACCCCATCATGGTAGATACACAATCTAGGTTAATTAAACACTATGTGAAGACAGAAAATGAGAAGGTGGTCAGGACATCGTCCCCCCCCCCCCCCGAGATACGCCCCTAGTGTGGTATGCGCAACGGTCTCGTGATGCCATCACCCCAAGCAGCACAACATATTGGCCCAATATTGGACCAATATTGGCAATGTCTACCCATTATTAGAACAATATTGGTCCAAGATGTTATGCTGGCTGCCGTGAGGCTTCACCGCAGTGCTCGTAGGCACGCGGAGAAGGTGGCTTCCAGGGTGCCTTCAGTCGTCGACTATTCACGTATATACTTACTTTGCTGAATGATATCGCATTCATTTTGTTTTCGCTTCTGTTCGCTCCAAGTAGGTCACCCACACAGCGAACAGCTGAGACGGCGGATCTGTGCACTCCCACAGTCATTACTTGATGCACTATATAGGTTCAGACCCTGTAGCTCTGCAGACAAAAAGTGCTGACACGTACACAAAAGGCCGTATACATCACGAAGACGGCCTTGCCTATTGAACTTGCTTGCTCGACGTCTCCATCATACCGTCGTTAAAAGGATGACAGAATGATAACACCGTGAGCGTTTCCTCCGGGAACCTCCGACGCTCGTCGGATGCGTTCAAAACTTCTTCCCAAGCCATCTTTTACGCTTCGCTAGCGGTTGGCATGTTACTCAGTTAGTATTAGTTGGAGACGACGCGGGAAGGTCTCTGCGGGCTGTCGTAACCGTCTGTGAGGTTAACAACGGCGAGGACTTTCATCAGCACCACCACCGCTGTCGTAACCGGCTCGAAATCGAGCGCGTGTCTTTTCGGTTCATCTTCCATGGATGATGATGAGGATGATGGTAGAAGAAAAAATATGGAGATGTGAACCCGCTCGTCGCGAGAGAAGCTACTCCAGATCTAGTGGAGGGGAAGAAAAAAAAAAAACACGAAAAAGACGTTCTGTGGATGATAATCTGCGACTTTACGTCGCGAGACATCACAGTGGTCGTTGTGTGGATTAATTTCCAATTAATTTTGAATTATTGGATTTAATTAATTGGATTAATTTCAATTTAATTTTGAAATAGTTGATTTAGTTAATGGGATTAATTTCCAATTTCGTTTTGAATTATTGGGCTTTATTAATTGGATTAATTTCAATTTAATTTTGAAATATTTCATTTAGTTAATTGCATTAATTTCCAATTTCGTTTTGAATTATTGGATTTAATTAATTGGATTCATTTTCAATTAAGTTTTGAACTGTTAGACTTAATTCGGACTTAGTTTTAATTGAGTTTAATTAACTGGATTAATTAATTGGATTAATTTCCAATTTAATTTTGAATTATTGGATTTAATTTTGATTTAGTTTGCCCCTCGTCCGCCGAGCACACGGCTGACTGCGGACGCGCCACCAACTGAACCACTGAGGACGACGTGGAATTTGGGAAGAATGTGGAATTCCGTTATTGAAAAGAAATCTGCGTATGCTTCCAGCAGTATGGAAATACCTATCTTCACGGTATATGTAACATAAACGAGAATTTCACATGAAACATTTCACATGACCAAGAAGGAACGAGCTCCAAGATCGGACAGAAGGAACAAAAAGGAGGCAAGCTAGTAACTGGTTTATGGACGAAAAAAATCGTTCTGCGTGTCGTGTTGTACTTCTGCTCCCTAGATAATATGGGTTTAACCGCATTATGGTGTATTGGAGCTAGGTGGCTGCCGTAATGGCGCTTAAGGGAAATACATTCTTCGTCCAAGTTTGGCCAGCTGATGTGGTGTCGATAACAAGCGGTTAATAAAAGCTGTCTGTATGGCGGCTTCACCAGGTGTTCGAACATGAACGTCTTCTATTTCTAGTGTCGTGCGGTTGAAGGTAGCTTTACTCGTTAGATTGAATCGAAGTGGTGTAATCGAAGCTGTGCACATGAAATCCGATCAGCATCTGTGCCAGAGCTCGAACTAATCCAATCCAATCCCGCATGCAACGTCATACTTTAGCTGGAAAGTGTGTGTGTGGGGGGGGGGGGGGGGTGCCGAGCTTCACAGGGGGCTTGGTATATACTTATGGTGATCCTCGCGGAATGATAGATGACGTTACCTTGACATCGACACAAAAGAAACGGTATTCGTCGGTTGCGTTGTTCGTCACTTATGAGCGAAAGCCACCTGCAATCGCCTACTGCCTCGCCCTTCTCTGTCACAAGAAGGCCGACAACGCGGAGCGCGCTCCCATTGGTCTCCGCAAACACCGTTCATCCAGTAATCGCGCGAGGTCGTTTGACCAGACCAATCCGAGTCCTCTCCGCATTGCCGCGCTTCTTGAGAAGGAGAAGGAAATGTGAAGGGTGCATTGCTGTTTCTTTCGCTCATAAGTCATGAACAACGCAACAGATAAATACTGTTCCTTTTGTGTTGGTGCCAAAGTAACGCCGTCGTTCATTTCGCGAGGAGAATAATAATAGCAATAATTTGAGATAGATTTACAAGTAAAGCGAGGAGAAATGTTTGCATTTAGTGACCCTTTAATAATTTATATCTGCTCACTGTTGTTCCGCTGCCCCATCAAGAACTGTCGGAGACTATAGATCCTGAGATGTCACGACTACATATATGCACCTGAGACTGTCTCGAGTTAGTTAGTGCTACAACTGACCCTCATCTTTCTCATCAACTTCATCAACTTTCTCATCAGTCTGATGCCATGCGTAGAGAGACGGCCAATGCATTTTTTTAAGAGTATTGGACGATTCTGCTCAGAAGAAATAGAAAGACAAGTTCCCCGAAGAAGGCAAGTGCACCTAGGACTTTACTGTCGAAGATTTACTACATGTGTAGCGAAAGTAGCAGTTTATCCGAGCAGTCACCGCTTAGGGGTGGGCGCCTGTAAGGGCGCTTTTTGCTGCACAGAACGATGGGGCGCCAGCGAGGCGGCGGAGAGAAAGACATGAGGAAGAGACTGGGGGAGGAGAGAGACAATGTAAGATGGCGGCATGACATGTAACGCGTGTGTGACGGTGTTCGAGGCTTTTCTGTCTTTAAACAGTTTACAGGCGCGTATCCTATAATAATGTATCCCGGACGTCAATAAATTCATCCGGTGAGCGTTGCACATGTACTACATGTACTACATGTAGATGTGAAGATGTACATGTGAAGATGTACATCTACATGTGAAGATGTACTACATGTACTCAAGCTCTTTTTAATGCGTGTCCTCGTTTCGTTTCGCAGACATGTCCCTGTCACAGTATACCTTCTAACATGAATGATGACGGCGGGCAACGAGGTTGCATGAAGTCACACGGCATAACATATCTGGGTTTGACGGCATTTCAGAAAGTTTTCAGATTTTCTTATGGTTTGCGCGTAAACCCGCATGACGGGATTTGCGGCTGACAAACCGGAGACAGGCTGTATAATGTCACCAGCGTCCGTCCGTATGCTTTCCTTTCTCTGCGTCATGTGCCTGCATGGTAGAAGAACCCGGAATGAAACACAGCGACAAACGTAACTGTAAATGCGAACGCACAATAACATCGACTATTAGAGTACTTCCCAATCTGCGTCTGGCGCTCCGAAATCTGACGTACTTAGGCTCAAACGCGGATATTACGTTACCAGGATGTTTTCAAAATAAACTGTACGAGGATGTGAGATAGATATTTGACGTAGCTTGTTGTGCAGTTCAGACGTAATAACATGTTGCTTTGTTCCGCGTTTTCGTTTTAAAGGGACAGTCCCGTGCTGTGGACTGATTTGGACATGTTTTAGGGAGGCGTAAGTATGGTAAAACATCGCCAAGTTGTGTCCCGAATCGGTGATTCGATTGCTTGGCAGAGCAGGAACCAGAAGTTACAGTGACGTCACTGCAGCCAAAGCGTTGGCTATAAAATGCAATTGCAAACAATTGGCTGCGGATTTCATTGAAACATTTTGAACCCTTTACTTCCCGTCATATATACGTATAACTTTTAAATTTACAGGTTGAATATGAGGCAAGCCAGCTGATGTGATGAATCTACAAACATATGTTTGTAGATTCAAGATGAATCTACAAATGTAGATTCAGATGTAGATTTAGATGTTGATGTAGATTCAAGATGAATCTACAAACATATGTTTGTAGATTCATCACATCAGCTGGCTTGCCTCATATTCAACCTGTAAATTTAAAAGTATTGCTTTAAATTTAAAAAGCTTGCCTCATATTCAACATGTCAATTTTTTTAGTTCTCTGTTCTTTTCTTCCCCATACTCGTGGTCACGTGTCCCCGAGTTTGGGGCAGAAAAGAACAGAGAACTAAAAAAATTCAAAATTTGACTCAAAGCGACACTCAAAGATTGAGTTCTGTGTGTGTGGTTCGTTCTCTTTTCTCCCCCAACCTCGGGGACATGTTTCTACATATAACTTTTGTCCAGAGTCCCCAAATGGGCAGAAAAGTGCTGATCCGACCCTCTTACCCCTTCCCATTGTAACGTAGGTCCCGCGCTTATCCCGAGGATGACACACCTGATCACGCTGCTACTAGAAAAATATTTTTTCGTACTTGTTACGCACCATAAAGAGAGCTGCACGTCCTCCTATGCGTTGTGGTGGCAACGTACTACAGACAGCGCTTTGCTTTTGCAATGTGATTTGGCGATTGCAGCCCTTATCGCACGAAGTGCCAACTTTGCGAAGGCAAATTGGCGCACGCAAGTACACGGAGCCATTTCTGACGATAACTTGGGCTTCCATTTCATTAAAAGCGCTAAAAACAGGACAACGCACACATAGAGCGCCACTTCAACACTTTAATGTCCTTTTATGTACGCAGGTACTCCCTCATTCTTCCTGTCAAGGCAATGCTCTCTGAGCTACCAACAAGCCCAAATGGATGTCTTTATGATCACTTGGACATTTATGACTCCATTTTCTACAAAATTTATTGATACGCCGATTCAGTGATTTACCCAGACCCCCCCCCTTCCCAAATGTTCAGTGACACCCCCCCCTAACTTTTTCACCTGTGTTCCCCCTACAGGGGGTTTCAGGTTTTTGCGATTTCAGCGTTAGACACATGTCGGTAATGATATGTTAAGCTGTAATGACGTAACTATAATAATGACCCCCCCCCCTCCCATTTTTTCCCAACACCCCTCTATGCTTGGGATTCTGGATAAACCACTGTGCCGATTCTAGATAACGTACCCCTCTGTTTCTGTCAAGAAACAAAGTGGGGAAACACATTACCACTTTACCCTGTTACACTATTCCCACAATGCAAATTTTCCGATAGTCAGCGGGTAGACGAAGTAGACGCTGTAACGTAACACTGCAAAACGCTGACGGCATGTGCCCACGCACTTCCTTTCAGTGCTTCCCTCTCGCTCTGGTGACGTCACTGCTCGCGTTCTTGAGAGAGAGAGAGAGTGACAGCACTACCAGCGCACACTGCCGGAAGATAACGAATCTTATCGCGCCAGATAGTTGATAGTAGTCGTCTGGCAACATAGAAGGTCCCCAAGCAGCACAATGTACTGAAAGTCGAGTGCAATAGGGGTGGACGGGTAGGTGGAAGACCTTGAACGAACTGGTGAAACTAAAGAACATTGATAAGACACATACCGTCCACCCCTATTGCACTCGACTTTCGGTACATTGTGCTGCTTGGGTCCCTTACTTGCGGGCAGTGGGACGGTGCAGGGGGTTTGCAGGTTTTCCATCCTGGGTACGGTTTTGGAAGAATTTTGTAGAGAGGTGTGGCACCTGTGTGTGCTGGTTCTTCGGGCGTTTTTCGTCCTCTTTAGAGGTATTTGGGCTTTTTTCGTATGAATCTTAGAGGGGTGTTTTAATATGTTTGGGGCGGTGTTAGGTGGTGGGAGGGGGGGTTTATGGTGCTGTGACGTCCCTCGCCGTAGCCGTAAGGGGGACGGAGCACAAAATTCACCAAGAAAAGGGGATACACTCAACGTGGGCACCCGCAGAGGCGAGAAGGAATGACAATCACACACTTCGTTAACAACAACAAAACGTGATTTAATGAAAGCTCAACTGCAACGGTGTTATTCACATTGCATAAAAGATTACAGGAATCGCGACAATGATACACATGAGATAAGGCGGACACAACTTAACTATATCGCATGATATACTTCAAATGAAGAATTATACAAAAACGCGCAGGAAATGAATACGCGAATCATGTACAAACGAGGCAGACGGAACAAGCGGCAAGAGTGACTGACCCTGATTTTGCGCACCCCGACGACACCACATCTTCACCAGGCCATGGACGATGGCGTGGCAGTGACCTGCGCGGCCTCTTTCCATGCTGCGGCTTTCGGTTGCTGCTTCCGTCGATCTTCATCCGCTCTGGTCTCCATTCTGGGTCCACGGCCGGGTCAAACAATAGCGAAGACGGCGATTTGGCGGCAGGCCTACCGTCCCACTTGGAGGCTCGGTCCCAGGGGCTCGGCTACCGCCCTCGTCGATCCGTCTCTTCGCTCGCCACATCGTCGTCGGGTGCACCTCTTTCCGGTCAGTCACCGCCAGCTGGGCCTCTTGGTCGTAACTTCGGTTGCCCGGACGTCAGCGCAGGTGGAAGGAGACTTCGGGGACGAACCCTCAGGTCGAAGGTGGGTTCCAGGCATCAAGGCGCCGCCGTCGTCCATCTCCCTCCGGGCATCCGTCCGGGCTCCCGCTCTGGATCACGTCTTGATGACTGTTCGCTGGTTCGGACCCTCGACGTAAACTACGATTGTCTGTTTCGGCGACTGTCCCACTCTCTCCTTTCTCAAAGTCCCCCTTGGTCTATATAACCTTCCCGCGCCATGTCACAGCCCGGGTCAGTCACGTACGCCAAACCAAGAACACATGTGCGTCCGGCACTGCATTCGAAGAACGCTGTAATTGCTACTGCTTTCGTTAACGTACAGTTATGCTGCCGTTTACACAAAGCCGCCTCTAAGGGAAAACAACTCCGTCTAAGGGGGAGCAGATGTCACCCTTCCCACGAAGAGACACTGCGTACATGTCAACTAAAGTTTTATGGCTTTCAACTGTGGGGGAACGCGAGCTTTTGCGACCGTTTGAAAGCAACAGGGCGCGCTGTCCCTTTGATGTAAAAAAACTCGGGAAAAGTCTGTGAAACCGATTTTGTCAAGAAACTCGGACCGTCACAGTGCAAACTCCCGAAATTGTACCTTTGGTAGTGTATTTGGAAGAGAGAAACAACTCCTCCCCCATTTACAGTCCCCATTGAACCCCCCCCCCCCCCCCCCAATATTTTTCTGGCTACCATAGTGCACCAGGCCAATGCCTTGGATACAAATTGTCATGGCAAAATTATGGAGGTAAGTCATACGATTAGGGCAATGCCTTTGCGGGATATCGGAACAAAACCTCTGCCATTACTTTGCATGAAACCACTGTACGTGAAACCAGGGAAGGGTAACGGTGAAAGATGAAAGTCACTGAAAAGGTTAGCCGGTTGTAGGGCTCGAACCCACATCTTCTGGATTAATTCCGTTTTTTCTTCGTTTATTCGTTAATTTCGTTCGTTCGTTAATTTCTTAGGCAAATTGAGGCTTTGTATGTATTTGTCCCTTCTGTGTTGTTCCAGCCTCGGAACATCAGTTCTTTCATCTTCAAGGGTAACGGATACAGAAACGGTATAGTACCGAAATTGGAGATGGTAACGATAACGGAAACGCATACCACTGTCCTCCATTACCAGAAACGGAAACGAAAATTACGATCCGGTATTGAATACGGGTAATGGCTATTACTGTTGTCCGATGACATTTCAGTGACTTTTCATTTTGTTTGTGTATTTTGGTGACTCCATTCCCTGCAATGCTCTAAATACTACACGACATTATTTCACCACCTGCCACGGTGGGAGAAATTCCCCATCCGTCATCCCACGTTTTTGTTGGTTGATGGATGTCGAGGGTACATCACTTGCTTACCTACTCGTGACACTACTTACCTACATGGCATCAAGACATGAGACTTACACAACATAGACTCCATGCCCTCAAACCCACGAGCACGAGAATTTCTTCTATTTTCTTACTTTCTTCATTTCACCGTGGTTATGGCAGTATTCTTTACTACTGAGAGCGTCCGCCTATGAATGTGACACTGGATGAAGGTTACGCCCATCTTGAGTTGCTGAACTCAGAATGACTGAAGACAGAAGACTGACTCAATACATGTTCCTACACTTCTTTAAAAATCTTGCACGATGTGCGCATCCCAACGACGTAAAATTACTCGTGCACTGTGTACGCATGACACCGAAGCAGCACTTGGGCAAAACAGGGTGCTGACAGAGCCGGACGGGCTGTCCTCCCGCAGCTCTGTAGCAACTGTTCTATTACCGGAAACAGTAACGGAAACCTAACGGAAACGAAATTAAAGGCTGGTATCAGAAACGGATAATGGAAACGAAAATATAGCAGTAACAAGAATGGAAACGGTAATGAAAATATGCCCGTTATCCTTCCCTGCGTGAAACCACTTTCAGGTGGCCTAGTTGCGCAACATAACAGCGGCACTACACCTAAAAGCCAACCGAGACATCACGATACATAACCAGTCTCACCAGAGAGATTGATACCCCTTTCACACCGGCAGTCCTCAATGATGATAGACACCAATGGTAATCAGATATGTGCGTACTGTGTTCACCTGCCAAGAGAGAGCACTGGTTCCAATGCCCTTTGAAGAGTTGACCACCCACTTATCGGACAATGGTCGAGATTTTTGTCACAAGTGGGGTCAAGCGCAGGTACCATCTCCTCCTTATTATGTACGGTGTCATATGAGCCTACATGAGAGCTCATGTTCAATAAAGAGGCAAGCCTCACTGTTGGTTTTCATGGTGCCTGCACCTCTTTTGGTCGTCGTCTGCCTTTTTGCCTGCTGTTGTCGGAATAAGATCAGACGTCAATCAGCAGAAAAAAATATGCATAAGGCCTACTTTTGTGCATTCGAGCCCACTGCGAGAACCCCATGTGACTCAATACAATTTTGACACAATGGTGTTTGGTTCAAAAAAACAGAAGGTCTTTTGAGAGCATTGGGGCTGGGAAACAAATGTCTGACATGTGCAAGACGGGTTGGTCTAAGAGAAACAGGAGCGTTGAAATACCTGGAAGCAGGCACCTAAAGTTCTGCAGTGTGCTTCAAGTTGTCCACTGTACTGATTATGTGCCTAATTCAAACGTTGAGTACCACAAAGTTCACTCTGACATGAACTGTCTAGCTCTCTCTGTATTCGAAGGACCAAATCATCCACGCTAGCACAGGAACACAAACGAGGCATATCCTAGAAGAATTGCGTGTAATTTATTCCAACAAACAAAAATGGCTTATAATACAGTAATAATTAAAAAAATGCAATGACAGAAGGGGGACCTTTTTTTTTTAACAATACAACACGAGAACTCTGGTAAACTCTCACGGGTGGAGCAACACGTGTCTCTTGCACTGCACGGGCAGAAAAATAAAAGACGTTTAGCACAGAGGAGGTGTAAGGCCCCCAAGATAGCATCGAGAGGACAGTTGCGAGGCAGGAAGAAGGCAGCACAGAAAACGAAAGGCCTCGGCGCAACAAAAACTCAAATGAAACGTGCACATTAGTCAAGTCTTTCGCCGTCCCTTGACAGTTAAACCTGTCACACCACTTGGATCCAGGCACGAGGCTTGCCCCCAACCCTCCTCCCCCAACGCTTGTTCCTCTTGCCGTCACTCGACATGAATTGGTGTGGTCTACATGTACATACTACTTTCGCGTCTGAGTCTGCAGTTGGTTCACCAATCCGTGTCTTTCTCCCTCCCACGCTATGGCCACTCTTTCAAAAATGCTGTAAATCCTGCATAAAATGAAAATCTTTGTAAGCGCACACAGAAATTGCGAGGTTTCTCGACATAGTTGGTCCACTTGGTCCACTTCCATATACTTAGAGCCTGAAGTTTTTGGGATATATTTTGTTCTAAATTCCGGGTGGTAAAAATCGGGTAAATAAACGTCTGCACTAAATTCATGCGAATTCGGGCGAAAAAAAACTTCCAGTATGCTAAATTCAGGGAGAAATCGGGCTGAGTTACTCAAACTGACTGTACAGGTTTGGTACAAACGGTGATGTAACTGCATTTTTCTACCAAACAAACAAGTTAGTGCATCTTTACAGACATCCCAGTGAGGGCAATTTGCCGGGTCAAAATCGGGTTTCACCCTAAAGAGGAAACCTTCAATTCGGGGAACAATCAGGTAAAACCCTAAAACTTCAGGCTCTACATATACTGTAAAACCCTTTAATTTAGCGGGCCCAATTGGCCACAGGTCACCATGCACACTAAATTTTATGAACTTTGTAATACTAATAATAGTGGCTTGATTAGCTTACTTAGTGATAAGCAGAGGTAGCGCTACTGCATGTGACAAAAGTGGACGTGCACACGCCTGTGCTGTAAAGCTGCCAGTAATCTCTATGACCAACACTGAACGCAAAGTTTGTGATTCCAGCATAGTTCTCAGTGTGTCCAGTCTTGGTAGGAATTCTCGTGTGCCCTTAAAGTCTCGCGAAGGATAGGAGATCCCGAACATGAAGGTTTTTACAAAATGCTACAATCCGCACTTGCACATATGGCTCAAGCATTACTCGACACACAACCAAGCACAGGTGTTGTGTGTCGTAACCAACCTGCCATGTTGTGCCAGGCCTAAACATGCATGGGCAGCTTAACCAAGCAGCACCAGCCAACAATTTCCAAACCAACCTAAAAATGTGTCCCACCTTACATTATTTCGACTTTGTGGTAGAAATGAGGGACAAAGCCAACCTCTGAATTCACCCGCACACATTGCACACCAGAATACTATTATCATTTTTTCCGGTGACCAAGAACACACACACACAGTTGCCCGTAGCAACCAAAGCAAAACTGTGTGAAAAACTACAATTACATATCACACTAACACTAGATTAAAAGTACTAACACTGCTTCACTTCAAACTTTGCCATATTAAAGGGACACTAAACCGATACCAGAGCAATGATGTGTCAGTTGGAATATGTTCATTTAGCTCTTTTCTCAAATTATGAAAGTAGACAACAACATAGTAGTGCAGTAATTACAAAACGCATTGCTCACTATTTCTTGAACTTATTACTCGTAAATCTTTTCTTATTGCCTTTACTAACAGAAATGGGGTTACTTTATAAGCCGCACTTATTCTTTGAAGCGCAACAATGCGACCGCAAATACGTTCGGCAGGTTCTCCCCAGCGGCTGACCCAGTGGAAGTCTGGGATTGGTTGACGACGCAAAACGTCGTTCGGGGATGAATCTGCCCTGCTTGCTGTAGTTAAATGACGTTTGCCCACGCATTAGACGAAGGGGAGAGTTGTGCTGATTTCCCTCTTTGATCTGCTTTTTAAATAGTGAAAGCGCTTGGGTTGAGGCCTGTCCAGACATATAGAGATCTGCTATATAGCGCTAGAAAATAGTGCAAACATTTTCCTCCTCGCAGTGCTCCAAACCGCTAAACATTAGCGCTTGCCGGAGTTGAGCTCGTGTCAACTTTTTTGGCGATAATATTAGCAGTACATTCGTGTTGGCCAATGGAGGAGACCCTTCAGTGATGATGTCGTGCAAGTCGTTGAGTTGTCTTGCTTCTATATTTTCACAGTACGGTGGCTGCATTGGAACTGGCAAGTTTGTCATCCAAAATGTCTGGTAATAGACCTCTTCCTGAGAAACGTCATCATGACGTTTGTAGACAGACCGAAACCGAAACAAATCAGAAGGGGAGTTGTTCACCGCCTCCTACTGAAAGAAAAGTGGGACCATCGTAATCCCCTCAAGACCATGGCTTTTGGGCGCGACCTTGTTCGCCTCTAGCTTAGAGCGTAATTCAACTCTACCAAATTGGTGGCGCTGTGTGTGACGTCGTTTGTTTACAAACAGGGAGAGGTCTATTGTTCGTTCAGTCGTTCGAACTTGTTCGCCCACATGCTGTCGAACTTGGGAGGCACTGTGACGGGAGAGACCGGAAACGACCATCGAACTTCCACTAGATTATAGCACCTTTGCGAGTGTGAACCGTCCGATAACAGTGAGTGCCATTTTGGAGCGCTATATCAGCGTACCACTATACGTCGGAACAGGCCTTTACACAAAGTCCTCCACATATTTAGTCAGAGAAAAAACCCCTGCTTTCACTCCGTGCAGTTTTTCAGACATGATACAACCATCAGTTTAGGGCCCCTTTCAGCCCTCTAGCTAGATCCACACTTACCCTAGCAACACTTTGACATACTCTTCTCCGGTGCAATTACTCTAAGCCTGTCTTGGTTCTCCGCATTGTCCTTCCCTGCCATTTGCTGAAAAAAACAAAAAAACAACAAAAACGTTAAGACTGAAGATACAACAACTCTCTTCATGTCGCCGCATTTAGAGGAGGACGGAACGAGTGATAACTGTCGCACTTTGGCTCGCATCCAGCTTTGATGGCAACAGCCAAGTCTTGCACACTTTTTTTATATGATATCAATGTGTCATGAGTCACACAGAGCACGCAGGCGCTGATGAGTGCTCGGAACTAGATGTCTTCGATTCGCGAAAAAGTGCAAGAGGCGGTGTAAAGGAACGCAAAGGAAGTGCACGACACGTTGCTGCTCTCGCGCAAAGCACACAGAGTCCAATCGAATAGAAAAGTGTAAGCCTCGGATAGTGTCTCGCAGATGTCTGCACTGCATCCCAATTTTCTGGATGATTATTGTCTATAAACAGGCCCATCTTAACAAAGCTGATTGCCAGTATGCTCCGTATCAATGACAAAACATAGCCAAAAACGGCAGCAACCCTGTCCATGTCGTCTGCTTAACGGTGCACAGACGTCAGGGACGGTGCAGCATTTTCGTGAACTTGTGCTGCACTTTTTCCAATCGAATGGTCGAGTGTGGTGCAAAGCCTCCAAAGTGAATAGCTTCACAGCAAAAGTTGAGTTACCTAAACCCCATATAGTGCTGTGAAATGAACATAAATTAAAGAGCTCTGCTGCTATGGCAACAGCCAAACATATGTATAAGCACAGGATTTGCAATGAAGAAAAATAATTGAAGAAGTGTTCAGATGCTAAATTATACACATTGCAGGACTTAGTAGAAGCTAAAATTTGTATAAAAATTGTTCTTTGATTCATTTCTTCGTCCACACCATCATGAAAATTAAGGAAGCAATGTCCTCCTAACATTTCCAATGTCCCATGCTGCCCGTTAAGCTTCATGTGTACGTGGGTATTTCAGACAGAACATGCATTTTGTTGATACTCTTCTAGTAAACATGTCTGCTGGAATTTTAAAGCATCACCCACACCTGGACAGCACAAGAAAATGGCAACAATTATTAGGAAAGAGCTGTTTATAACTTTCAATAATTTACTTAAACAAATTCGGCTTCTGAAAATTTTGTGCATAATTTGTAGGTACTGCATACATTAGAAGGAGGTAGAGGGATGAGTCAAGATCCCACTTGGCAAGTCGGTAAGCCATGCCAGAGTAGCATAGTGGTTAGCACACTGGACAGCGAATCAAGAAGTGTGTGCTCAATTTGCACACGCTATCGCCTTGTCCTCGACCGCTTGGCGTTGTTTCGACAACTACCGTGTTTCAATTTATCTTGACAAGACTTCTGCTATACATCCGGCAACCATTAATGTATTACAAGTCACAAAGTTCTCCAAATTTTCCATCAAGTGGGAGTCTCTCCCATAATGGTCCAAACTTTTCCAAATACATCCGACAAATATAGGCATATCTGTTTATGTTTAGGCAGAGTTCACACGACGTTGCATCTGTGCAGCTCCTCCACCGTTACCAAGGCGACTACGGAGTAAATAACTGTGCTTGTTCATTTCACCGTAAATGACGTCAAGTTAAGAACAACTAGTTGACACCCACCTTGTTTAGGATGGCTTCGGCAAGCTCTGTGAACGCCCGTTCAATGTTGACGTTTGTTTTCGCGCTTGTTTCCATGAACCTAATCGCGTGATCTACCGCTACCTGAAACGAATGATGTCCCATTGAATGTGAGAAAGCCAAATGTCCCATTCTTGTGACCAAGATTCTGCTACCTCACAAAGAAGCGAACATATCGCATGCACATGCACTATATTAGCCACCGTTTTAGTTGCCCAGTGTCACATCAGCAGTTTTACCTTTATCTTTAAACACTATATGCATCAGTCAATCCACTATATTCACTTTCCTGTGGAACCTCAGGAAAGTCACATCATACATGCGACATAAGGCCACCTCATCGTGAATGTCACAAAATGTTGTCACCAAAAATTGAGGTACTAACGGCTTCTCCGCGTTCCCGAGGGACGAGCCTCTTGTCTTCCATGTCGCACTTGTTGCCTAGTATCATCTTCTCAACATCCTCATTTGCATGCTGGAAGAAGGAAGCCTTTAATAAACAACCTCCAGAAGAAGGTGGACCTCACCTCGTCGATATACCGTAGCCACTTGGCAATGTTGTCAAAACTCTTCATGTTTGTGATGTCGTACACCAACATGATGCCCATTGCACCACGATAATACGATGTGGTGATGGTGTGAAATCTCTCTTGCCCTGCAGTGTCCCTGAAAAACGACCGAATACGTGTAAATGCGGAAAAATTGGAAACTGTATCCCGCATTACCATATCTGCAGCTTGATTTTCTTCCCTTTGAGCTCGATTGTTTTTATCTTGAAATCGATTCCTATTGTGGGCAAAAACGAAGAAATATGTAGCACGAAACCTTATTTTCGTTAAAACCGCCGAACTATAGCTTAAAAATTTACGATGCCACTAAGCTTTTTTTATGTGTACCCAAACAAAAAACAAACATACGCACATTGGGTCATTGGCACACCACTTTAAGAGAAAAAAGCTCCAAAAGATTCCCCCGAGCTCGAATTCCTGCTCTGAATGCATAACGCACGCAGTACCTGATAACATTTATCTCCACACAGTTATCAAATACCGCTCAGAACTGCACACCCTTCTGGCAGGAAATAAGTACCTTGCACATTCGCGAGCAAATTCTAGAGACTGCGCTAAACCGGCCAGGTTTCTTGGCTTGCACGGCGCGAACCACACCCTTTGACATGTGCCGAGCCCTTGAATGCGTTTAAAGCCCAATCATACGGTGTCAACACAGCGTAATAGCGATCACCGGACTAGGGTGGCTCCCTAAGAACATCTCCAAATACAACACCGGTACTTACCGATTGTGGATATAAACGTTGTATGAAAGGCGTCGTCGGAAAACCTAAACAATATACACGTCTTTCCAACACCAGAGTCTCCGATTAGCAGCAGTTTAAAGAGCAAATCGTAGGTTTTCTTGGCCATTCTCAGACAGTCAAGATGGCTGACTCTCGCCCTTGGATATCACTTGGGAGCGGAAATAGGCGACTTGAAGGCGTTTCTGGAGAAGGTGGGCCTACCGCTCCTTGCGTAGGACCTTCACCAACTCTTTCTAAGGACCGCTACCGCTTACTAACAGCCACTTGCTTTATAAAACATGGGTATCGCCTGACACTCGGAAAGCTTCCGTGAAGCCTAACGAAATCTTATGCGCACTGCGTTCGCTGCTAACGTTCTCTGACGTCATCAAGCCGCGTGGACCGGATATCCGGTGAATCAGGTGGCCGTCACTTTGTTGGTGTTTGCGCCGCTTCTCTTTGTAAACTTTGGGGAATACTGCAGACTGTTTCGAAACCTCATCACATCCTATTGCTCCGTCTCATCTGTCGCTACCTCTGCAACGAGACTGTCAGTTCCCGGTGGTAATTTCATGCTCGCGGGCTCCCCGCCCAACTACAAATACGAACACTGCGCACTTTTGCAAATGATCTGTGGAGAAAAAGCACCAGCACCTGCGATCATGCACGAAAACTCGTGACATTGCGCTGCGACGAATAGTTGAATGCGCCGTTAGTTTGTAAACATTCGATACACGTGACTCAGCTTGACGTCATGTGGGACTCGACCTTGAAAGGGCATCCTCTGGCGTCTGCGCAGTAGCAAAACAAGCTGTCTATTTTTCACTCTCTCTTTTTATGTCACCTTCCAAGACAATACTTCGGGATGGTCTGCCGTGTGTAGTGGACTGGAAATGTGCGATTCGGCAGAAGAGGCACAGTCTTGAACATGCAGGCCCACCGAAAGATTTCTTTGCATGCAAACAATACTCACATCATGAAACATGAATTCAACTCATTTCCCTTTGCAGTAGTTGCAGTTATTGTGAGGCAGAGTGACACTCTCTCTGTACACATTCGGGTAAAAAATACAAAGGAACCGCATTTATTACGTCTTGGAACATATTATTTACACGTTATTACTCTTCTCTTTCCATATAAACAAAGTATGTCACTGTAATAGTACTTATATCTATATTAATTATCTGGAACCATTCAAAATCAAAACTTGCAACAACAAAATAGGATAAGTTAAAGAAGCAGGCAACGACAAAAGTGTTATAAAAAAATAGGTCGTCAGTGGATCACAAAAGGGGGCAACGTCGTTAATCCGAGTCATTTACAAGGGGAGGGGGAATGCAAGCTTTGCTGACAGTTCCCCCGGGTTATAAATCTGGTGGATGGTGTTCAATCATCCCATTCCTCTTCATCTTCATCCGAGTCATCACTAGAGTCGCTCTCATCCGCTGCATGACAAGAATGGGCAAATCAAATATGTGTACGATCTCAAAGGATGTGTGTGTGTGTGTGAGGGATTGTGATCAAACAATAAGCTAAACATTTCACATGTCCACTCATTAGTAGAGCCTGAAGTTTTCGGGAAATATTTTTTTTCTAAATTCAGGAGGTAAAAATGGGGTAAATAAACATGTGCTCTAAATTCATGCGAATTCGGGCACAGTTACTCAAACTAACTGAACTGGTTTGGTACAAACGGTGATGTAATTGCATTTGCTGCCAAACAAGTTAGTGTGCATTCGTACAGACGTCTCAGTGAGGGCAATTTGCTGGGTAAAAATCGGGTTTCACCCTAAAGAAGTAACCTTCAATTTGGGGTGCAAATACGGGGAAGAATTGGGTTAGACCCTAAAACTTCAGGCTCTACTCATTAGTTTAGAGTTCTGTAGAAGCAAAATAGGATAAGACATTTCCATGCACCCCTCTGAATACACATGTCTCCAGGGTTGTTAAGTAACTGAGTAAAAGTCACTGAGTATGTGTATTCAGATACTTTTTGTGTATTTTTCAATTCAATTCAATTCAATTTTAATTTCACAGTGCCCATGAACAACTGCAGTCTTCAGTGAAATATCAGATACATTGTCATGGAGGCACTTTTATCCGTAACACGACCTGACCCGAGTGCTTTGGAATCAGTCCCAGTACTGAAGTTCTGTATTTCTCAAACAGAAGACTGGGTTGCCAAGCAGTGCCGCAGTGGAGCGGTTATTTAGCTTGGGGGGTCTTGTAAGCATAAATCTAAATAGAACCCACACGACGGAGGAGAAGTTTGAAATGGCTGTTCTCCTTCATGCAAACAGAAGGTATGCAAGTGAAGAGAAATGTTAACAAGGAAAGCCAGCAGCTGAGGTAAGGTGCTGGTTTTTAATGTGTGCTATCTGGTGAGGGTCCCCTACATTTTCTTGGAATAAAGATATTTAATGGTTCATGTCTCGAGTGTGTGCATAAAAAAGAAGGAATTATGTGTTGTCACATCATGTGCCCCAAGGTAATCAGCTTTATTAATCGTAATGCAACTAATAACAGCTCGCTAAATCAACCCAATCAATTTAATGTAAAGAGTAACTAAAAGTACTGGGCACGTTTTTGGAAGTATCCGTAACTGTATCAGCGTATTTTCTCCCATAGGGTACCTGTAGCCATAGCTCAGATACTTTTACACCCATTTATCTGTAACTGTAACTCAGATACTTTTTAAAAGTAACTTTAACAACCCTGCAAGTCTCTAGCAATGTACACACACAAAAAAAACTATGTAGCCATCACGCTACACCTTAGTGTGGTAAATGTGCTCTGTAAGTATCCATTTGCAGTTTCACTTCATTTCTGCAATAAAGGGACACTGAAGTGCCAAAGTTTCTCCTCAGATACGAAAGATGGCATTACCTTGACGAAAACACAAAATGAATGGAATCCATCTGTTGTGCCGTTTGTGATTTATGAGTGGAAGAAACAACAATTTTCGCTTTCCCTCTCCCTCTCCTCCTCAAAATGGTCGACAATGCAGAGCGGGGTCTAATGGCCTCCTCAAATTCTTTGTCCAATCATCGCAGCAGATCGTTTGAGGAGACCAATCAGAGGCTGCACTGTCATGCTTTTTGAGAAGGAGAGAAGGGGGTAAGTGCAAATTGCGGTTTCTTTCAATTAAATTTACAAAAACATTTCAGAACAGCGGCCACGAGCAATTACGGCGTGACCTTGAAGGCGAGCCGAGGCGTTTTTGAGGGTGTGCATATGAGACTTATCGTCCACGGTACCAGTCAACTATAGTTTTGTTCAACTTAAAAAGGAAAAGCAATCTAGTCCGTCAGCTCTCAAAATATTACTGCGCCGTGGATATGATGGCTGGACACGGCGAGGTCACGCTGCCTCCTTGCACCAGATAATGTAATCCATCGTACTCACTCTGCATGACACTACGCTGCAGCAGAAAGTGCGCTCCCTACTATGATGGCTCATGGTGGCGCTGCAGTCTAGACCACTCAAAGGAGCTTTTGCCGCAGACGTACAACTACAGTAGTACAACACTGCCGACCATTTCTCTCGGCGCACACCGCCAAAAATGCGACGTTCAGACAAGAAATGACGGAGCGTTACAAATATTTTCCATAAGCAGATTTTAAATTACTAATTATGTATGCATTTTATTTAAATACTCCGTTGAGTGTATCTGATAGCGAAGTTTATAATTAGTAGTACGAGTCTCCACAACGTTGTGTTAGAAACGCGGTGGATACTGACGACCGTCGCACGAGTGTATTTACCTAAAAATCACTCGTGTTAGGCGTGACGAGATCCTAATCCTAATCAGTTTACGGAACTGCTTCAACAATTCATAAAATACTTTCGTCTACATTCTGCATTGGCTGTTAAGACTGGCCACATGACACTACGTTGCGGCAGAAAGTATGCTCCCCAACTGACAGCGCACAGTGGCGCTTCAGTATCTCTCCTGGCACGCTGTTGAGTCTCCTTATCTCCAACGCCACACGTTGTTGACAGACTAGATTTCTTTTCCTTCTTAATTCAAGTCGAACACGACTATAGGATAATCGTTCTTGTGCAATACGCCACAGCCAAAACCAGGAGACTTATTGAGGAAGCCTTCGTTGCTCCTTTAACGGCTCATCATATTTTCTGATCTGTTTGTGTCAGAAAAAGCAGTTAGAACATGTGGAACTCACGTAGGCAGGCACGTGCTCTCTCTTGGAGCGCTCTGGCTAGAGCTCCAGCCAGCCCTTCCAGCTTGTTTTCCCCTGGTGATACTCGGGGGTTATCCTGGACCTGCACAAAGAATTGGACCTTAGCTCCAAAAGCAACATGGATGTGGTCTGCACTTACTGATTTGAGCTGAACACCTCCCCTGATCTGATCAAGTAGAGCATCCCGTGAGTCGGGATTGCTTTGAATGGACTCCGTTTCCGGATCGACGTGCTGTAAAGAGAACCCACATCACATGCAGCACCAATACACAGCAGTTTTGAACAGCCTTTGCGGCTGTAGCATTTGGCCGACCCTCTGAGACTTTTCCGCCTACGGTACAGTCCAATCTTTGAGGTCCGTAGACCCAAGTTCTTTTTTTTTTCATTCCGCGTTAGCGCCGCGAAGGCAACTGTGGCCATGAGCAGCGTACAGACGTGGACAGATGGAGAGAGGACAGCAGGAAGGAGTGGGGGACAGGGGGTTAGTATTAGGGTTGCCACCAGGCCGGTATTATACCGGCAGGGCCGGTTATTTGCTTGTTCTGTCGGTTGCCGGTAGGAAGGTGATACCGGCAGCCTTTTGCCGGTATTCGTGACTCAACACCTTTCATAGGGTTTTTTACGGGGTTTTCCTTTCAACATTCCATTACAGCTTGAATAAATCTGGAGCACAGACCCAACTCCGTAGTCACTAGTCGTTTTCTTAGTTATTCATTATTAATATCATTATTGTCTTGAGCGAGTATACTCGTTCTTTCTTTCTCTCTCTCTGTATACTCTCCGCCCCTCACCCACTTTCCCTTTCCCACGAACATTTCCTCCTTTCCCTCTATTCCACCTCCTCTCCCTCAGCCGGTATTTTGCACTCCAAAAGGTGGCAACCCTAGTTAGTATACGTCCTGGGCTGACGTCAAGGGGAACTGTGCCGACATTCCTCTGAAAAGTCTGCTGGAAAACCCAGGGAAAACCTCAGACAGCACCGCCGGTGCGGGGATTCCAACCTGCGTCACCTCCCAGTCTCGGCGTGTAAAAGCGGCCACCGTAACCACTATGCCACGGGAGCTGGTGCGTAAACTCAAGTAAATTGATGAAAGGTGGCACGTCGTGCCCCACAAAAGTATATATGAAAGTGCACCACCGTACAGCAGTAGCTTTTGTGAGCACCATACTTCGAATGTTAGTCTACGGTATCAAAGCTGCCTCTTAAACACAACCGTACATATTTAGATCCTCGTCTTTACGGGTTTTATGTTCTTTTTTTTTTTTAATCAGGAAACGGGGTGGACAAGTCACGTTTTAGTTCAGAAGCTGTAAGAGAAGGGAAAGTCCGGCGATGACATGGGAAAAAGCAGATTTTCGGGCACAAAATAATAGGAACAAAAAGGAAAAAGGAAGCTTCTCGTATTCACGGTATGCGGCAGCAGCAGTGCAGAACGTGAAATATTTAGTGTTCTCCAGTGCCAGCATGGATGGCTAAATATGCACTTTGGCATGTTTTGTTTTCAGTTTGTTTTCCCCAGGTTTCAGCCCCAAGTGGCAATGGTAAAGTCGGGTGTAAAAACAGGTTTTACTGGGTTTAGCCCCGATACACGAGGCTCCAATTATATTGCACACCTGGGAACTATGAAATGAGTTGATATTTTATATATATATATATATAATGCAGGAAAAGAAAAAAGCCATTAAATAAACAAGTAGATGACACTAGACGTGTTTGTTATTCAAAATTACATATTAAGATGGCTTATATATATATATATATATATATATATAAACTATATAAACTAAACATCACTCACGTTGAGCGCCTTTCCCCTGCGTATCTGGTTCAAGAGAGCAGACCTCGGGTCATCCCCAGCACCCGGCAGTCCAGGGGGTGGTGGTGGTGCTGGGGCACCTCCATTCATTCGTGAGGCGCCAAAGTCCATCGGAGCAGGAGGAGGAGGAGGTGGTGGTGGTGGTGGTGGAGGGGGAGGAGCCCCTTTGCCCACCCCCAGTCCCCCTGGTGGTAGGGGAGGCGGTGGCGGTGGACTGCCCATTACTGAACCATTACCGAATGGCACACTGGGCGGCTGTTGTCTCGATGGCACTCCTCGACTTGGAGGTGTCGGTCGTGCAGGTCTGCTGCTTGGAGGGGCCGGGTAACCTCGGGACGATGGGGTCACTTCTCTGCTCGGGACTTGTGGTGGCACCGCTGTTTGTAAGGTAACGTTAAGGGGATCAATGCTGTTCTTCCAAACTAAGTAGCAGCTAATATGAATTTCCTGTGTGAAAGTTCAGGGATTTACCCAGGATTCTCATTATGCGGGTGTAGGTGTTCCTAAGGGTGTGACACCTGTATCTGGGAAAATCCCCGACAGTGACAACGACACTCGAGAAAATCTGTACAGCTTTACTGACCAGCTAGTTTCTGCTATACCAAAAGGAGCGTGGAGGGACAAGAAAAATAAAAAGAAATCAGAAGGAGTAGAAATTAGGAAATCAAGCCCTCGGATATACAGGGTGTTTATTTTTATCCATTAAATATTTTTTTTATAAAAAAATGCTACGGAAGCCACACAGATGCCGTTCTTGCACGTGGGTTACGCGGCCAGGCGCATGTCTTGTCAAAAGCATACATAAGCTTTGGGAAACTAATTACTTAAAATGCATTATTTAACCCTTTGATTAGATACTTTCATACAAAAGTGAGACTAGAATTAGGAGACAATCATCGCTAGGGAGCCATTCGATTTTTTTTTAAAGTCCTGGAACCACCACATGCGTTGAAATATCCGTTGCCGAGGTTCGCTATGCAAATGAGCAGAAACCAAAAGCTCGCTTCTCAGGAGCTCATGACCTTCGACACCGCCGGCTTATTTGGGCCGGAAAGAGGTTGATCTGTCCAACAGATCAGCATCTACTCCAATCATTTGAATCGCTCCAAGGCACGTGGCCTTCTGACGTGGAATGCTTGTCGCTCTTTTTTGCGCTTGGGAAGTGCATTGTTCTGGTTTCAGCGAGATTTGGCAATTTATATTTCAAGGTACATGCTCATCTCACGGTATTTAACAAGGACAATGGATTTAAGTAATGACTAGCTCCAATTCTGCTATCGCACTTTTGCAAAACAAAAAAAGACACCTAATTAATATGTTCATTAATGAATTTTAACTAATTAGCCGACTTGTGCTTCGATACGCTTTCTGACAGGACATCCATCTGGCCATATAACCCAACTGCAAAAAAGGCATCTGTGTAGCTTCCATAGCTTTCTTTTTTATAAAATAATGTATCTGTAACGCATGAAAATAAACACCCTGTATGCTCGACCAGGATACCGTGAATCGTAAAAGTGCAGTGTGTAATCCAAGTGTGCAAGAGGGCTATGTCATGTCCGTCACTCAATCAGTGAGAAGCGAGCCTTCTTTCTTTCTTTTGGCAGTTGCTCTTCGACATTGCATAGTCGAGATACATTTTTACGTAATTTCTTCGGACAAGTACAATTCAAATTTTGGTTTCTGGAGTGCAGAGAAATGTCCACATGATGCAGGATAAAAGGAGAAACCGACTAGTTGCTTGTGAGATGAAGTGAATTTGTGAATGTACAAGCGAGAAGGACAGGGACACTTACTGCTACAGTAGAACTTCGTTAACGCGGGCCTGC